>NC_041387.1:552734093-553027017 GCF_002162155.2 Triticum dicoccoides
GCAAAAACCGAAAAAAATATTTAACCATAAAGTACATATGAAAAAAATAAAAAATTCAAAAGGAGCGTCCAGCATGCGACACGTGGTGATGACTGGATGCACCACTTGTGTGTTCCCTAATCAGCTCTTCAAGGGGTAAGCCATACTTAGTTGTTCCCCACTTCAGGCGCACGGCTTGCTTACTACAACTTGCCCAACATTGTAGTGTCGCATGTGGCGCTTGTAGTCTTCGTTCGCTTCCTTACGTTTGCTCTTTTTTGTTTTTTATTTTTATTTCAAAATATTAACAAATACTCTACTTAATTTTTAGAAATGTTCACTATGCATTGATTGTTTTTACAAGAAAATGTAATTTCTGTTTACACAATTTTAAAAATTGTTCATACCATTCAAAAAAATGGCCCATGGCATTTTCATAATGGTGAACATGTTATCAGAGTCTACAACCTCGAAACAGAATGAACAATGGTTTACAGAGTTTGTATTATTTAGTACTTTACAAAGAAGTTGGTTTGTGCGAAATGAACTTGTGCACGACAAGCCAGCGCCACCATTGGAGGTGTCGAGTAGGTACCTCCAAAGTTATCTGGACTCTTTGATCGGTATTAAGTTCAATACAAGTATAGATCCAAGCAAAGGGAAGATGTTCATCTTGTATGATAATTTGTCTGAACATGTACGCAATAACAAACCTATAGTGTCTCTCCCGTGGATCCCACCTAGTCCTGGGTGGGTCAAATTGAACACTGATGGCTCTTTTGCTACAGATGGAACGACGGGTGCAGGTATGGTTCTAAGGGGTGCCAATGGATCCATCATTTTCTCAGCTTGTAGGGAGCTGAGATCTTGTCGGGATATGCTCGAGGCGGAACTTTGTGCGTGTATGGAAGGACTCTCGTTTGCCATCCAGAGAAGTGACCTCCCAATTGTGACTGAGATGGATTCGTTGGTGGCAGTTTCTATGATTCAAGATCGTGAACTTGATAGATCTGTTTATTCCTCGCTTGTGATGGAAATTAGACATCTTAGAGGTCTTCAACATACTTGTATTACTCATATTAACCATTCGCAGAATAAGGTTAGCGACTACTTGGCTAGTCTTGCTAGAGTAGAAAGAAGGACAATGACTTTGGTTGGATCAAGTTCCCCGAAAGCAGTAGAACTAGCTCTTGCAGATTGTATGAACACTACCTTTTTTTGAGAAGAAAGGGGTTGCCCCCCGCCACAACTTTTTATTAAAAGCCAAGGCAACCACAACAGGACCAGACTGTTTAACAGCTCTCGGCGACAACCAAAGTAGTTGTCACAGCACAAACACACCAGGGTTTAAAACTACTGCCCTCTTACATCTCTCAGCGAGAGTTTTTCACTGAAAGGTAGGTAGAGAACGGCAGGAGAGAGCGGCATAAGCACAAGATGAGAATACACTCCCCCCTTCAAAGCTCCATCACCCTAACTTCATTTTCAGCTTGTCCAGGCGATTCTAAGCAGTTCCCCTCTTTGCCGATCCAAAAGTTTTAAGCACTGGAGAAGTAGAACACCCTGAACCTCTAAACATAAGATTTTCCACTGCCTGATTATTGCCCTCATTGTTGGAGATATGCCCTAGAGGCAATCATGTATGATGATATTTCCTATGTGTTTATGAATAAAGATAGTCCTTGGATATTATCAATGATGTGTATCAGCAAGTGCGTGACTTGTTTGTGGGACTATGCATTGTATGATGACTGTCCTAAAAGGTCCCTAGTCGAAAGGGCTGTGTGGACGCGCAGCCGACTAGACTAGCATATGACACGGTCGATGGCTCGGTCTCACTAGCCATAGAGCATTGGATGCTAACCGGATAATATGGACTTGGAAAGGTCTAGTCGGATTCAACATAGTCGGATCCGAGTCGAGATAAGGTCCGAGTCGGACAGACCCAACTATGAGACGCAGCGATATGTCATCTGTGAGTCTCTAGTACAACATACGTTCTATGTCCTAAGACCTGAGCTGACGCATGTATTCGAGATGGTGACAGACTTGCTTTGGGCCGACCAAACGCTACTCCGTGACTGGGTAGTTACAAAGGTAGGTTTCGGGTTTGTCCGGTCCTATGCTGCGAGACATGGTCGAGCAAGATGGGATTTGCCCCTCCGATCAGGAGAGATATACTCTGGGCCCCTCGTGTGATCCGACCAGGAACAGCATGGCCATGCGACAAGGATTATGAGATAATCCGGATAGTGGTCGGTATCACTGGAACGAGAAAGAGGTCGGGTTAGCACAAGGATGACAGCCTCGCCTTGAGCCCGACAACATATATCGTGCGGCAAAGGGAACAGAAGTGTGACACGTTGTACAGGTTCGCCTAACCAGCTTCATCGTCTGCTTGGTGGTCCGCACGCCTTGCTAGAGGCCGCTACCAGCCATATAGTCCGGAGGTGATCCGAACTGCGACCAAGCCGGCTTGAACCTAAGGGGTCACGCGCTTAAGGGAAGGAACCTACGAGGTCGGTTCATAGGACACTGGTCGGATGTGATCCGAACTGGACTAGGAACGTGACCGAGTGGACTTTGGGCTTTAGGGTCCGTGCGAGGCCCAAGTGTTTAGCCCGCGACGGACGCCTATATAAACTGGAGGTGCAGCACACTCGGGTAGTTGATCGCTTCGGCGCCGCGACTAGGGTTTGCATGTGTTGCGAATAGCCACCTCCACTCGCCGCCGACTGTGTGATCGGACCTAGCAGTCCGCCGCACGGTGTTCCTCCTGCACGCGCGGATACCGTTAGAGGCGGTGCACTTGCGCCGCTCCGGCGAACTTGTACGTGGGATCGGACGACCGGCTGTTCGAGGGAGATCGAACGAGGAGGAGATGATCCACGCGGACGCGCTGCCCCAACTCTTCTTCCGCTGCACGGCACTGCGCGTCTAGTGGTAACGAACCGTGATCCATCTCCCGTAGCATGTTCCTGGATGTTCTGCGCGTAGGAAAATTTTAATTTGCAGTCGACGCACCCTACCGTAGAACCCAACACTCACCTGATCCAACACACGGCGCATACCTCGCCAGCTTCTCCCCTGAAAGACAAAATCATTGCGCAAACGCCATAAGCACCATAAGGTAGTAGATGTGGCAATATTAATAGCTTCACATTGTTTTCTCTTCTTCCAAAAATAAGATAAAGATTCAAAAGAAGCAGGAGGGGTTATCTTAAAAGCTTCAACAATCACAGCCCAGATTTCAGTCGCAATAATGCAGTCAAACAACAAGTGTTGAATTGATTCTGGTTCAGCACAGAAAACACACATTCTATCTTCTACATGTCTTCTTTTGGCAAGATTATCTCTAGTCAAGCTTTTGTTCATCAGCCATAGGAAAAGTGGATATTTGGAGGAACTTTAATCTTCCAAATGAAACCTTTAATATCAGAAGAAATCCCACCAAAGTTAATCATCTTATAAAAGGATTTAAAAGAATATTGACCATTCGACTCCAAGCTCCAAATGGGGCTATCTGTTTGAGAGGACAAAGTAGTTTGTTTAACCAGTCCAACTAACATGTTCCATTTGTATAAAATGAACTCATCTACTCATCTTCTAAAAGTGAGACGAAGCTGTTCACCATCCCAGACTTGGGATAAAGTGGCATCCTGCTGTTGACAAATAACATATAAATTCCAGAAAGCAGTTTTGAGGGAACATCCCCCACCCAAATATCATGCCAGAAGGCAATGTGTTCACTATTCCCATAGGTCCATCTCCAGAAAGTTTTTGCAGCGGCAAAAGCCCAGGAGATGCTTTTCCAAAATGAACACTACCTTTGAGTAATACAAGTTTTGTTTTCCAAAAAAAAGCAACACTTGGGAATAGCAAGAGAATTTAATGAACGGGGTGCTTTTTCTGGTTACAGGTGTTATCTTTATTGCCGTACTTACGTGCATCTTTCAATATTCGTAAATAAGAAGAAATCTAACGCCAAGCCACTCACAATCTCTTATGGTGTTATATCCTATGTGCTAGAAGAAAATCAGAGACAACCTTATGTGTTGCATCTACTCCTTTGCTCCTATGAGAAAAGAAAGAAAACTTATTATCCTGATTTCCAAAATATTTTTTGTAAAAAGAAAAAGTTTTTTTTTGAAAAAGTTCAAACTGTTAAGATTTTTATTGCCGCGTTATTTAAAAAGTCCACATATTTTGAAAATGTTCATGTACTTTTTATCTTATATTTATACAAAATATATTCGTGCGCTACGAAAAGAATGGTCACACACATCTAAAAAAGGCCTTGGCCGTTTTATTGGAAGGAAACAACGCTGACTGCTCGGCAGAAGCAACGTTGATAAAAAATGCTTCGTAACCGAGCTGTTAATCATGGCGTTTCTTGCTCGGTCAAAGCCTATGCTTTCGCTCAGCAAAGGTTAAGGCGGAAAGAAAACACAGTTCGAACTCCACAGCGGCGCGTCCGTCTAGAGTAATGTGTATATGGCGAGCTGCTTTAGAGGCTACTTGGTCGGCTGCTTTTTTGCATGTAGGCTTTTTTGTTTGCGAAAAAACTTATCAATTGTAAGGTAATATCAAGAACACCAGAAGTAAAATTTACATTCAGATTCATAGACCACCTAACGACAATTACAAACACTGAAGCGAGCCGAACACACGCCATCATCATCACCCGTCCCTCGTAGAAGGTTTATAGGCCAAAAAAGCTCCTATTTAGGGGCTTTGGGCTTTGAGCCCAGCCAAACTCCTCCAAGCCACCCCGTCATTCAACAGAATACAACTACTTCCTCCGTTTCTAAATATAAGTCTTTTTAGATATTTTAACATGAACTACATATGAAGCAAAATGAGTGAACCTACGCTCTAAGATATGGCTATATACATCTGTATGTAGTCCATATTGATATCTCTAAAAGGGCTTATATTTAGAAGAGGAGTAGTATTGTGCTCCCTTTGTTCCTAAATACAAGTCCTTTTAGAGATTCCAAAATATGGATTACATACGGAGCAAAATGAATGTGAATACACTCTAAAATACGTCCACAAACATCCGTATGTAGTCTATTAAAATCTCTAAAAAGACTTATATTTAAAAACGGAGGAAATATTTCCCAACTCCTCCTGAACTCAGGCAAAGACAACCAAGTAGAACCACATATGGGTGCTGTTCTTGCTTTTACAAGTTATTATTTCCTCCGATAACTAGTAAACATCAGTTACACTCGAAGAATACCCTCCCGGCCTCCCACAAGCACTCGCACTATTTGACAGAAGCACTGCCTTCTTTTGTTGAGGTAGGCATATATCACTGTTATAATTACCACTACCTTTGCAAGTGCAGTATCAGGATCAGTCACTGCAGGTCTAGCAAATTGCAGGTTACCATAGCGAAAAACTGAATGTACATCTTTCTGAAGAATCGTTGTACATGAGAGGCCTTTCATGCAATCACTTGCCTTTGGGGTCGTAAGAAAAACACCGACCTAGTACAGCTTCAGAAGTTCCTGGAGAACACTGGCCATAGAAAGGATGCATTTCAAAGCTTGAATCATATGCTTCATTCACTGTTACTCAATTTCAAATATTTGGAGGCCATGCAAGTTCTGATGCAAATGATGCAGAGTTCCCTCCACTTTTTCTCATCCGGGCTTGGGACCGGCAAAGGCAGTGTTAAACTAAAAAACTACAAAACGCAAAAATTAGCAAACATTACAACCAATTATTTCATCTAAGCATACAAGCCACACGATCAACCAAAGGCAACAAATATCTACAAGATCATAAGACAGACATAGGGGCACAAACAAAAAAAAAGCTATAAATTCCAGAACCTGAATGAGAGTAACTAATTCTAGAACCTGAACAAACCTTTAATCTCGACAATAAGAATATATACCAACATCTAGAGGATGGTTATCTTTCGCAGTTTTATCCCATTATAGGGTCAGAGGTGATACTTTTATGTCTTAAAAATCCAGGATGAAATAAAATATGTGGCATATGTATAGCTGGAGTTGCAATTGGCAGGAATCATCAAATTAGTATTTTGCTAGTTGCCAAGGAAATTGAAATTAGGGAGTTCACAGAAAACCGAGATTATGTAATTAAAGATTTGAGAACATGTAGTTGAAGATCCCATAAACCAGATCAAATTAACCATTAGAAGACGGTATGTGTGAATGCCTTTTGTCTTTAATCCAGGAATATGAGCTACTGGAGTTGAAAGTACACAATCAGCAGGAATCATCAAATTAGCCAGACTGTTTTGCTAGTTGTCAAATTAAAACTAGAAAGTTCCCCAGCAAACCGAGAACATGCATAGAGTGGAAGATATGTTATCCAGATCCCACTGGAGAAGCACCAATGAGAAGAACATCATTTTCTGAGAATCAATTCCGGACCACCATACCGGAATCATAATTAGTTGAGATGACAGTAATCTAAGATATCAGAGTGTTCAGGGCAAACTATTTGTTCAAGCTTCCAGTTCAGAACCTTCAAATCTCCATTGTTTTAGTATATGGCAATAATTCCTTAGCCTCTTTCTGCATATCAAGTCATCAACATTACCTAACTACAAGTCAGGAGGCCACTAGTGTTAAACCATGAGAGGGCTGGCAAACTAGGTGGGATCTTTCTTTATCACCGAGGTTAAAAATCTTTGAAGACCAAAAGTTGATTGTGTCATAAGATGATCCTAAAGAACTCACCAGGAAAATAGTTAAATAAACAAACCAAGTGTGGACAAGAATATAGAATAGTAGAATGACATACTGCATTCAGAGCTCGTGTACATGTACTCCCTCAGTTCGGAATTACTTGTCGTAGAAATGGATGTATCTAGACATATTTTAGTTCTAGATACATCCATTTCCGAGACAAGTAATTCCGAACGGAGGGAGTATTAGGTAATAAATTTGCAAGCTAAAGATGCTAGAGATAAAATTATAGATACAAGCAGCCTAATATTAAAACACAACTTCTGGAAACAGTATGGCAACCAAGTAGTAATTAATAGCCAAATCAAAATTTGATAATCTGCTATACAAACTTTGAGTACGAACTGATATTTCCATTGTTTGAGACTAATAAAGGAACTTCCAATTGGGACATCATTACTTCTAGCATTGTGTTGATTCAGAACAAAAGATGAGATCATATTCCGTCCAAACCACATGCAAGTTGAAGCAGAAACTAAGATGCTTCAGGACGGTTGAAAAATCAGATGTGCGCACTACCAACTTCAAACTACCACTGAATGCAAGTTCAAACTGAAAGCTGCAACAAAGACCAAATCAAGTAATATGCCTCAGGATCAAGATTTATCAGAAGTCAAAACCGTCAGGGAAGCAAACAATCTCCAGAGCTCTGCACCATTCCAATTATTGAGCCAAAAAGTAGTCAGGGCAAGCCTACGCTCAAATGCTGGAGAACAACCAAAAATCCAAATAACAGAAACCAAACTGCTCATATGGAGAAATCAAATAGGAGGAGTATATCCAAACAGTCCAGTCACGCCTCAAGACACCATGCAGGCATGACCAACAATTCCAATCCAAACTTAAGATATCATCCGAAGAGCTAAAGAACAACCATTGAATCACTCAACCTCTACCCTTCAATACGATCTCCACTGTCTTGTATCTAAAGGAACAAAGGCACATACATAAACGAGATAAAATTCACCTTGTATTACATGACATACAGAATCGTTGATTAGCCATTGGAGATTCAAGAAGAGAGGAACAAAGCTAATTTTTGCATTGAGGGCAGACCACACTGAGATCACTCTACAGGGCACACCCACCAATTCCAACATATACTGCAAAGAACAAGCCCACCAGGCCAACAGACAGAAACACATGGATGAGGAGTACAGATAACAAAGTAAACCACAGAGAGGATCAGAAACCAAAAGGGTGACATATTTTGAATGGCTACCAGCATGGCTTGATATGCAACCACAGGAAGGCAGGAGGAAAAACCACAATCAATGCTATAGGAAAAAGGCAACCAAGACAACAGAAGTTTCTTCAGGAGATAACACAGCATAAGGTAATTTTTCGGTTGTAGAGAGCACTGGATTTTTTCGGTTGTAGGATGTCCCATCTAAACTGAAGCCCCAGAGCAACCTTCGAATCTTATACATCCACCAAATCAATCTGAATGTTCAAATTGTCTCCATAAGATAATTTATATGTTGAACAAATTCCAATGAATTGGAAAGGTGTAGGGTTTAGAAGATCTTCAAACAGATAACTCCGCACCAGGTTCGACCTAAAATAGTCAATTAGGACCTGCAACGACCAAGAGACCTTCCCATGAATTTTTGCTTTGGGGAGACGAAACTACTTATAAAACAGCTGAATAATGCATCAAAACGTTTGAGGGGAGATCAGTTAGGCAACAACACCAGTTCCAGATAGCAAACTAAATTCTCTCATCCATGTCAATATCTGCAACGACACGTAGTTACCAAGGGCAGAGAAAACCATAGGAAGTACAATGTTCAAAGCAAATCAGGAAAGATTGAAGTCAACAGAAGAAACCGCCTGTAACATGGTGAAACAAAACAGGGCACCTTCCGGAAAGTCCCCCATAAGTCCAATAGCTGGAGAACAATCCATATCAGAGATGTGAGCTAAATTTGACTGTGAAACAAAGAAACTAAATCGAAGAGGATCGATTATAACACTGTTCAAAAATTCTCGGATCCCCATCCCATGGTTAAAAAAATATTTAACCATAAAGTACATATGAAAAAAATAAAAAATTCAAAAGGAGCGTCCAGCATGCGACACGTGGTGATGACTGGATGCACCACTTGTGTGTTCCCTAATCAGCTCTTCAAGGGGTAAGCCATACTTAGTTGTTCCCCACTTCAGGCGCACGGCTTGCTTACTACAACTTGCCCAACATTGTAGTGTCGCATGTGGCGCTTGTAGTCTTCGTTCGCTTCCTTACATTTGCTCTTTTTTGTTTTTTATTTTTATTTCAAAATATTAACAAATACTCTACTTAATTTTTAGAAATGTTCACTATGCATTGATTGTTTTTACAAGAAAATGTAATTTCTGTTTACACAATTTTAAAAATTGTTCATACCATTCAAAAAAATGGCCCATGGCATTTTCATAATGGTGAACATGTTATCAGAGTCTACAACCTCGAAACAGAATGAACAATGGTTTACAGAGTTTGTATTATTTAGTACTTTACAAAGAAGTTGGTTTGTGCGAAATGAACTTGTGCACGACAAGCCAGCGCCACCATTGGAGGTGTCGAGTAGGTACCTCCAAAGTTATCTGGACTCTTTGATCGGTATTAAGTTCAATACAAGTATAGATCCAAGCAAAGGGAAGATGTTCATCTTGTATGATAATTTGTCTGAACATGTACGCAATAACAAACCTATAGTGTCTCTCCCGTGGATCCCACCTAGTCCTGGGTGGGTCAAATTGAACACTGATGGCTCTTTTGCTACAGATGGAACGACGGGTGCAGGTATGGTTCTAAGGGGTGCCGATGGATCCATCATTTTCTCAGCTTGTAGGGAGCTGAGATCTTGTCGGGATATGCTCGAGGTGGAACTTTGTGCGTGTATGGAAGGACTCTCGTTTGCCATCCAGAGAAGTACTCTCGTTTGCCATCCAGAGAAGTGACCTCCCAATTGTGACTGAGATGGATTCGTTGGTGGCAGTTTCTATGATTCAAGATCGTGAACTTGATAGATCTGTTTATTCCTCGCTTGTGATGGAAATTAGACATCTTAGAGGTCTTCAACGTACTTGTATTACTCATATTAACCGTTCGTAGAATAAGGTTAGCGACTACTTGGCTAGTCTTGCTAGAGTAGAAAGAAGGACAATGACTTTGGTTGGATCAAGTTCCCCGAAAGCAGTAGAACTAGCTCTTGCAGATTGTATGAACACTACCTTTTTTTTGAGAAGAAAGGGGTTGCCCCCCGCCACAACTTTTTATTAAAAGCCAAGGCAACCACAACAGGACCAGACTGTTTAACAGCTCTCGGCGACAACCAAAGTAGTTGTCACAGCACAAACACACCAGGGTTTAAAACTACTGCCCTCTTACATCTCTCAGCGAGAGTTTTTCACTGAAAGGTAGGTAGAGAACGGCAGGAGAGAGCGGCATAAGCACAAGATGAGAATACACTCCCCCCTTCAAAGCTCCATCACCCTAACTTCATTTTCAGCTTGTCCAGGCGATTCTAAGCAGTTCCCCTCTTTGCCGATCCAAAAGTTTTAAGCACTGGAGAAGTAGAACACCCTGAACCTCTAAACATAAGATTTTCCACTGCCTGATTATTGCCCTCACTGTTGGAGATATGCCCTAGAGGCAATCATGTATGATGATATTTCCTATGTGTTTATGAATAAAGATAGTCCTTGGACATTATCAATGATGTGTATCAGCAAGTACGTGACTTGTTTGTGGGACTATGCATTGTATGATGACTATCCTAAAAGGTCCCTAGTCGAAAGGGCTGTGTGGACGCGCAGCCGGCTAGACTAGCATATGACACGGTCGATGGCTCGGTCTCACTAGCCATGGAGCATTGGATGCTAACCGGATAATATGGACTTGGAAAGGTCTGGTCGGATTCAACATAGTCGGATCCGAGTCGAGATAAGGTCCGAGTCGGACAGACCCAACTATGAGACGCAGCGATGTCATCTGTGAGTCTCTAGTACAACATACGTTCTATGTCCTAAGACCTGAGCTGACGCATGTATTCGAGATGGTGACAGACTTGCTTTGGGCCGACCAAACGCTACTCCGTGACTGGGTAGTTACAAAGGTAGGTTTCGGGTTTGTCCGGTCCTATGCTGCGAGACATGGTCGAGCAAGATGGGATTTGCCCCTCCGATCAGGAGAGATATACTCTGGGCCCCTCGTGTGATCCGACCAGGAACAGCATGGCCATGCGACAAGGATTATGAGATAATCCTGATAGTGGTCGGTATCACTGGAACGAGAAAGAGGTCGGGTTAGCACAAGGATGACAGTCTCGCCTTGAGCCCGACAACATATATCGTGCGGCAAAGGGAACAGAAGTGTGACACGTTGTACAGGTTCGCCTAACCAGCTTCATCGTCTGCTTGGTGGTCGGCACGCCTTGCTACCAGCCATATAGTCCGGAGGTGATCCGAACTGCGACCAAGCCGGCTTGAACCTAAGGGGTCACGCGCTTAAGGGAAGGAACCTACGAGGTCGGTTCATAGGACACTGGTCGGATGTGATCCGAACTGGACTAGGAACGTGACCGAGTGGACTTCGGGCTTTAGGGTCCATGCGAGGCCCAAGTGTTTAGCCCGCGACGGACGCCTATATACTGATCCTGATACTGCACTTGCAAAGGTAGTGGTAATTATAACAGTGATATATGCCTACCTCAACAAAAGAAGGCAGTGCTTCTGTCAAATAGTGCGAGTGCTTGTGGGAGGCCGGGAGGGTATTCTTCGAGTGTAACTGATGTTTACTAGTTATCGGAGGAAATAATAACTTGTAAAAGCAAGAACAGCACCCATATGTGGTTCTACTTGGTTGTCTTTGCCTGAGTTCAGGAGGAGTTGGGAAATATTTCCTCCGTTTTTAAATGTAAGTCTTTTTAGAGATTTTAATAGACTACATACGGATGTTTGTGGACGTATTTATAACATTTTCGGATCGCTATTTATAAGTATGGATCAAATGACGGGCGCGAACAAGCCTGTTTCGGATAGGAAGTTCAGCTATGGTTGACGGATGACAACACCAGTTCCAAACTGCAGGTATATCCTTTCCAAGTCAGTATCTGCAAGAGCCGAGAATTACCCACTAAGGCAGAGAAAACCTAATAATGCCATGAGATTTCAATATGGAAGGTTGAAAAAGTTTGAGCCACAGAAGGGACCGCCATGCTGAGGAAAAATAGGACCTCGTTCTAAGCCATATTATTCCATTTTCTGGAAGCCACCAAGTAGTTTAAATCAGAATTTTGGGGAACCAAAACAGAGACTAAAAAAAGGGAGATTATGATGAGTTGAGAAAATGGTAGATTTAGAAGAACTGCAACTCAGCACCAAGTTGGACTTGAATTCGTCAACTACGACCTGCACCGAGGAAGATACCTTTCTATAAGTTAGGAAAAACTAGGCTCAACTAAAGCATGCGTCAAACGATGATGTAAAGATTAAGTAAGCATCTCTCGGTTGGGGGTAGGGATGACAGGTTACCACACCGGTTCCAAACTGCAATTATCGAAGCCATTGTCTGCAAGAGCTGAGGATTACCAACTAAGGGCAGAGAAAATACTAATGTCTGGAGAGTTCAATTATATTGAATAATAAATGTCTGGAAAGTCAAGGAACAGAAAAAGAACCGCCATGCCGAGGCAAAATAGGACCACCCGCTAGGCCGTGTAATTCCAATTTCTGGACAACCATCAACAGATCATAATCAGATGGGAGACTAATTGAACTCTGGAGAAGAAGAAATTAAACTGATAGGTAATGATCATCCAACGCAGATCACCAAGACGATAGGTGTTCCCACTAAACCGTATAATCCCAATTTCTGAAGAAGCACCAATGGATTAGACCAATGGATTAGAAAAAAAAATGCAAATCAGAATTGTCGTAGACAAAAGGCGAGGAGAGAAATAAATGAAATGGGGGAAGTAACGATTCATCCAAAGCAGAACAGAAAGAAGAAGACAAGTCACCCCCCGCCGCTAAGCCAAATCCAAATTTCTGGAGATCCACCAATGATAATCCAAATCAGAACCTCTGAAGAGTAAATTATTGTACTTTGCAAATGAATAAGTTAAAAGTCAGAGGGATCAAGAATTTGATATCATCCAAACACGTATCACAACTTCACAAGTTCCAGGTTGATGAGCAATCCAAAACTTCAGTTGAACACCAAAACATTGTCCTCCAGGACGATCTGACCATTTATATATCAGAAACCAAACCTCCACCCTTTGACTCATCTCCCTGGAACCACTACCCTCTTGCTTCTGCTGCATCTAAAGGAGCACAAACACACAACAAAAGCGAGATCAGCTGCTAGCCTGCTACAATAAGAATCCAGCAGGACCCTGAATCCACCTCATATTAGCTGATGATGATGGAACTCGTGATGATAACCAGAAGACCACATGAGCAATATAGCCATTCGAATCTGACCTGCCTCAAATCCCCTTAGACATACAATACCCCAAGGATCTCCACATACCAGATCCAGTCCTGCAACCAACCCATGGAAGCCAACACAAATGAACCAACAGTCAAGACACTGGCCTGACACGGTGACACAAGCACAGGTTTGCATGTGGGCCCAAACTTCCTAAATATATCAGATAGCAATGGGCAGGAAGACCAACGCAGGGATCAAGAGTACAGATAGATGGCAAACCAGACGATTTTAACAGATTCAGACTCACTACATGGCCAAAACAAATCTGCAACGACATGGAGGGCAGAAGCAAAAACCTAAATCACAGAGATGGACATGTAGGTGAATCAAATAAAAATAAGAGGGTAAGAGATTTAAGTTTTTTCCGGTTGTAGGATGTGCCACTAGTTTGAAGCTTCATTCTTGCACCTTTGCAGCTAAATCTGAATTTGAAATATTGCCTAGTAAGAAATCTTCGTATTATTATCTAAGTTAAGGAATTGAGAAGATAGATTTAGAAGAACTGCAAACTCAGCATCAGGTTGGTGGCCTTGAGTTCCTGAACAACGACCTGCAGCGAGCATGATACCTTTCGATAAATAAATGTTCCGGTTAGGAAGAAAACTAGATTAAACGATGAGTTGAAGATAAAAGAAATTAAGCCTGTCTCGACTGGGACACTATCTGCAAGAGCTGAGAATGACTAAGGCAGGGGAAACTACTGTCTGCTGAGTTATAATTATTTCAATAAGAAAGGTCCAGAAACTTGAACCCCATAAGAAGAAACGCTATGCCTTGCCAAAATAGTACCACCTGTTAAGTCCAGTTTGTAGAGAGCCAGCAACAAATGAAAATCAGAGTTGTTGGGAAACTAATTGAATTGTGGAGATCATCAACACGCGCAGGTCAGCAAGAAGATGAGTGGCTCCCATCAGTCCCTGTAATCCCAATTTCTGGACAAGCAGCAACATATCCAAATCAGAATTGTACTGTAGTAGACTAAATTGTACAGTGCAGACCAAGAAACTAAATTAGGAGGGATTTGATGTATTATCCAAACGCAGTCGTGTATTCCAGCCTAGGTTGGTATAAGAGATTGAAAGCTAGCTTGATCATCCGAGAAGATCTGACCATATCAGAATAACCGTTGGACTGTCACCAATCAATCAAAATAACCACGAACGGAAAGCAAGCTAGGTCAGCCGGTACAACAAGAATCCACGAGGGCCTCGAATCCACCTCGTATTAACTGACGGCGACGGACGCAGGCAGGTGGCGGAACCAGGAACCGATCTGACAGAGCACGAGGAACTGACCCTGCTCCGGCCCTCCCTCGGGTCACCCGAAATCAGACGCAGAAGCAAAACCAAACGGCTGAACGGAGTCCACCATCGACCGCTCGCTCCCCGGAGTCGCACGGAGGCGGGCGGGACGGGCCGAATCCCCTGCGAGCGCAGGAAGCAGAGGCGACGAGCGTAGTAGCAGCAAAATCAAACGCGATTTCGAAACGAATCGAGATTTGATGGACGAGGGGAAGGAAACAGTCGCGGAGAGAGACGCGGGGAGGCGATCGAGGGCGGAGGCGCTGCCGAATCGAAGGCTCAAAAGAAAGAGAGGGAGGAGGCCGGAGCGCGGGGTGGAGGGGATCGCGCCTGGGCGCCTTTTGTAGCCGGCGCAGAGGCGGTCGGGGAGGCGTGGCGCCAACCGGCACCTTGCCGGATACGGCTTCGCCGCGCTGGCGTGGCCGCGTGTTAGAGCATATGCAACAGGTGCCCTATGAATCCACGCGCTAATTTTTTATACAGCCTCAAAATAGCGTTTTAGCGCGTCGGATAACCAAACATCTCTAGCAGACGCCCAAAAATATATCGTCAAGCTACATCTCCAGCAGACGTCCAAAATTAATCACACGCGCCTGTATCCAGCTCGCCGCCCGTGGCATGCTCGCCGTCATGGTCATGGCCACACGCCGCCACCCGTGGCCTACTCGCCGCCGTGGCCGTGGCCCGCAGCCGCCATGGCCGTGGCCGCGCTCCTCCCCTGCTCGCCCCGCCGTCGTGGTTCTGGCCGTACCCGCGCCCCGCCGCCCGTGGCCGTGGTCGCGGCCTGCTCGCCCCGCCGCCCGTGGCCGCGGCCTGCTCGCCCCGTCGCCGTGGTCGTGACCTGCTCACCCGGCCGCCGCCGTGGCTGTGGCCGGGCCGCCCTGCCGTGACCGTGCCCGCGCCCCGCCACCCGTGGTCAGCTGGCGGGCTGGCGCGCGCACACGAGAAGGCCGGCAGCGGGCGCACGCGAGGAGGCTGGCGGCAGGCGCCGCGAGGAGGCCGACGGCCAAGGGCGCACGGGACACTTTTCAGCGCGCGTGGGAATTTCACCGCGCTGGAGCTCACGCCCCAAATATACAGCTTCCAATTTAGTTTCATCCGGCGCGCTGAACACTTTTTAGAGTGTGCTCTATTATGCAGCGTCCGCTGGAGTGCTCTTTTTAACTCCGCGCACGCTAAACTTGCGATTTTTTGGGCGCGACACTGATATTGGACGTCTGTTGGAGATGCTCTTAGGCAAGGCATGATTATGCTTTCTTTGCGTGGACGGGTGGGCGGCGGGAATCAAAAGCGAGTGGAGGTGGCCGGTGATCGGGTTGCATCCGGTTTTAGTTTAGCTTAGAGCATCTTTAATAGAACATGTAGATTTGAAGATGTAAAATATAAGATGTAAAAAGTTACATCTTCAAAAAAGTGTTTTTTGCATCTTCATAAAAGGGTCAACTCCAACAGATGACGCAAAATTAGTCAGCGGCGGCCGAATTGGGGACGACGGCGGCGCGGCGTGATTCGGGGCGGCGGCATGGGGGCAGTGATACGTCTCCAACGTATCTATAATTTTTGATTATTCCATGTTGTTTTACTATCAATCTTGGATGTTTTATAATCATTTTATACCATTTTTGGTACTAACCTATTGACATAGTGCCAAATGCCAGTTGCTGTTTTCTGCATGTTTTTTACATCACAGGAAATCAATATCAAAAGGGGTCCAAATACCATGCCAATTTACGATGATTTTCTACGGACCAGAAGGAACACAATGGGCCCTGGTTGCACCTGGGGGGAGTCCCAAGGAGGGGACAACCCACCTGGGCCCGCCAGGAGGCCCAGGCGCGCCCAGGTGGGTTGTGTCGGTGTTAAAACCGGCGGATCTCGGGTAGGGGTCCCGAACTGTGCGTCTAAGGTCGATGGTAACAGGAGACGGGGGACACGATGTTTACCCACGTTCGGGCCCTCTCTATGGAGGTAATGCCCTACTTCCTGCTTGATTGATCTTGATGAATATGAGTATTACAAGAGTTGATCTACCACGAGATCGTAATGGCTAAACCCTAGAAGTCTAGCCTATATGATTATGATTGTTCTTGCCTCTACGGACTAAACCCTCTGGTTTATATAGACACCGGAGGGGGCTAGGGTTACATAAAGTCGGTTACAGAGAAAGGAATCTTCATATCCGAACGCCAAGCTTTCCTTCCACGCCAAGTAGAGTCCCATCCGGACACGGGGAGAAGTCTTCTGTCTTGTATCTTCATAGCCCATTAGTCTGGCCCACGTCACATAGTCCGAACGGCCGAGGACCCCTTAATCTAGGACTCCCTCAGGTTGTGCCCACCTCGGGTGCCCCCTGAACCGACTCTTTGCTCTATAAATACCCCAATATTTCAGAAACCCTAGGGGAGTCGACGAAATTTTCATCCAGCCGTCGTAGAGTCCAGAACTCCGAGATCCAATCTAGACACCATCACGGAGGGGTTCACCACTTCCATTGGTGCCTCTCCGATGATGCGTGAGTAGTTCCTTGTAGACCTTCGGGTCCGTAGTTAGTAGCTAGATGGATTCCTCTCTCTCTCTCTCTCTTGATTATCAATACAATGATCTCTTGGAGATCCATATGATGTAAGTCCTTTTTGCGGTGTGTTTGTTGGGATCTGATGAACTTCTAGTTTATGATCAGTTATATCTTTTTATATCCATGAAAGTTATTTGAGTTCTTTGATCTCTTATATGCGTGATCTCTTATAGCCTCGTATTTCTTCTCCGATATTTAGATTTTGTTTGGCCAACTTGATCTATTTATCTTGCAATGGAAAGAGGTGCCCGGTGTGGGTTTGATCTTACGGTGCTTGATCCTAGTGACAGAAAGGGAACCGACACGTATGTATCGTTGCTACTAAGGATAAAAAGACGGGATCCATATCTGCCGCAATAGATAAACGGATCTTGTCTACATCATGCCATTGTTCTTATTGCATTACTCCATTTTTCCATGAACTTAATACACTAGATGCATGCTGGATAATGATCGATGTGTGGAGTAATAGTAGTAGATGCAGGCAGGAGTTGGTCTACTAATCTTGGACGTGATGCCTATGTAATGATCATTGCCTGGATATCGTCATGATTATTTGAAGTTCTATCAATTGCCCAATAGTAATTTGTTCACCCACCGTTTGCTATTTTTCTCGAGAGAAGCCACTAGTGAAACATATGGCTCTCGGGTCTTCTTTCTCATATATTTGTCTTGCGATCTACTTTTTCCTTGCATTTATTTTTAGATCTATTAAACTAAAAAATATAAAAAATACCTTGCTACAATTTATTTGTTCCGCGATCTATTTATCCCATCTAAAAATTTGCCCCACGTCCTTTGCCTATCTTGAGGTGCCGTACCCCGAAAGGGATTGACAACCCCTTTAACACGTCGGGTTGCGAGGTGTTGTTCTTTGTGTGCAGGGGCTGTTTACGTTGTGTTGCTTGGTTCTCTTGCTGATTCGATAACCTTGGTTTCATATCTGAGGGAAATACCTACCACCACTGTGCTGCATCATCCCTTCCTCTTTGGGGGAAAAACCAACGTAGCTTCAAGCGACATCATAAGGAATTTCTGGCACCGTTGCCGGGGAGGATCTTCAACATAACCAGGTTCCTAATCACAAAATATCATCTCCTTGCAATTTAGATTATTTGCCTCTCGTTTTCCTCTCCCCCACTTCACAAAAAGTTGTCGTTTTATTCGCCTCTCTCTTTTCGTTCATCGTTTTCTTGCCGGATCTGTTTTTGCGTGCATCCTTGTTTGCCAGTATGGATAGTTCTTCCTATATTGATTGCACTCCCGAGGACGAGGTCCTCAACTTTAAACAAAGGGGAGGAGAAAATTTAAAAGATGCTTGGTATACAATTTGCATTGCTCATGATAGATCTATGCGTAAGCAATATATTGTTGTGCTTTTGCGTTGTTTTTATGTTAGCATCACCACTTGGTATAGATTCATCCTTGATACAATTACCGGTGGAAATTTCTTAATGAGTCCTCCTTTTGATGCTCTTAATGCTATGGGAAATTTAGTAGGCTCTCCACCTCTTATGGTGAATGAAACAATTTTGACTCTTGAGCATGTTATGGAAACACTAGATGCTATTGAAAAGAAAATGCTCACCGAAGATCATATCGAAATTATATACAAAAATATGCATAATTTTGCTACTAATCTTGGGTCAAAAGCGGGCGATATCTTTAAGTTATTAAAAGAGAGGAGTACGTTAATCCATGAAACAATAGAAGAAAGCTCATCTCAGATTGATAAATTGGAAGAAATCTTTAGTAATCTAAGCACGGCTTTTACTACCACTAAAATTGTTGAGGAAACTCCCGTAAAGAATAAGAAATCTAGGAACGAGGGTGCATCTTCTAGTAATAATGATAAAGGAGACCTTAAGATGATTAACATACATCCGGATTTTGTTGAAGTGATAAAAGATCCTTTTTGTAAGAATGAAATATTTGAATTTACTCCCAGGAGTATTGCTATTGAAGGTCTTTATGCTAAACCTTTGAAGGATTATAAGTGTTTGATTGAAGAGTTGGACAAGGATGACAAAACTTAGATCCTTGCTTTATGCCTAGCCAAGGGCGTAAAACTATAGCGCTTGTTGGGAGGCAACCCAATGAATAAAATTTATTTTTGCTTTTTGCTTTCTGTTCTTGAGTGTTAGCAAAATTGTGCTACTGGTATGATTGTGTTTTTGTGTTTTAATTAGTGTTTGTGCCAAGTAAAGCCTTTAAGATCTTCCGGTGTGATAGTTGTTTGATCTTGCTGAAAAAGACAGAAACTTTTTGCTCACGGAATTAATTATCATAAATCATAGAAAAGAGCTTTTGCTCTGATTATTTTTGAAGAAGATAATATACAAATTATTCTGGTCGTCCTAATTTGGTAGAATTTTTGGAGTTGCAGAAGTATTCGAAAGTTCCAGATTACTACAGACTGTTCTGTTTTGACAAATTCTGCTTTCTTTGTGTTGTGTGCTTATTTTGATGGCTCTATGGTTTTCTTTGACGAGTTTTTGCCATAGAAAAGTTGAACTATAGTAGATATAATAAAAAAACAAAATAAGAATTGGTTTGACACAACACTTATAGTAGTGGTTTGTGATGAGGATACAGACCTGGGGTAGGGTCATAGGCCTGACCTATACGTCCTACCCAAGGTCACTACCCTAGAAGATAAGAAGTCCAAGAGGCAGTAAGAGACTCCCAGTCGAAGATGTCGAGTGCAATCCACTCGACAGTCATGTCACTCAGGAGTCCTCCTCCCTACTGTCACTCGACCATCCAGAGAATCACTCGACCTACCGAAGACCAGGAGTCACTCAGCATTACAACGGGCAGGCGTTCACTCCGTAGTCTTTAAGGTCATTAACAGCCCTTAAGGCTAGCATTACCAGTAATGCCCCCACTTTATGTACATTAAGTCCCTTGTAATGGAGGGCGGTGGGGGTCCTGGCGTACTCTATATAAGCCACCCCCTCCTCTGGCACAAGGGTTCGCACCCCCTATAACATCACACATATAATCCAATCGACTGCCTCCGGGCACCGAGACGTAGGGATGTTACTTCCATCGAGAAGGGCTTGAACTCGTAAATATCGTGTGTACACCTTCACCATAGCTGAGATCTTGCCTCTCCATACCTACCCCCCTTTCTACTATCAGTCTTAGAACCACGACAGTTGGCGCCCACCGTGGGGTAGGTGTCTTAGCGACTTGTTGGTGAAGTTGCAAGTTTTTCCGATCATCATCATCATGGTTTCCGGCGGCGGATTGGCTGAGGGCCGTGAGATCTGTCTCGGCGTGCTTGTTTTCGTCGCCGACGACTCCGCGTGGCTTCAAGAAGCTACCCTTGACATTGAGGCGCTCCCCGTCTGAGGGGCGACGCACTTTCGCGCGTGCATTCGCGGCGTCCTTCTTCGGCGGCCGTCGACTCAATATTAGTCGGCTTCGATGGTGTGTTCCCTCCCCGCTGTTCGCCGCCGCAAGCGATCCGGTCGATCGCGGCTTTAGCGGTGGGTGAAACACGTGGTGGCTCGGCGTTCGGCCACCCATCAAGTCGCGGCAATCGAGCCTGACGAAACTCTCCACGGCCTGTTCGATCTATCGACTAGCTCCGCGGAGACCGCATCCGAGTGCGATAGCAGCGACCCTGCAGCTGAAGTCTTGATGGTCGATGGACCGCGTGATCCGCCTAGCTTTCGTTGTGAAGACGGCGAATATGATGGCGGCGATCCGTCGCGTGTCCATGAGGAATACCATCCCGAACCCCTTTCTTCGCAGCACAGGGAAGAACTTCGTCGCCGCAACATGGATGCACTCCACACGCCCATCGTTGGAGAAACCCCCGAGGCTCAGGCCTTGGAAGAGGTGCGCCTGGCTAATTTGGCTGAGCACACTCGATTGGAGAACCTTTAGCACGCTCTCGACGAGCGTGCTTGAGAGCGGGTCCCTGATTCCAGTCGACGGCAGCTTTTTCCACCTCCGCCTAAGGTATACCGTACTCTGATTCAGAACCTCACAGCTGCGGCCCGAATAGCAGAGTCGATCCAACCTTCCTAGTCGGAGGCTGGCAGAGGGTTGATGCAGATCCGGGCCTTGCTCCGGCAGCAGGAGAACAGAACACAGCAGTGTCTTAGTCACGGAATAGGATTCACAACAGATCCGTAGTAGCAGATACAGTTCAGTCGGCCCACAGCCTAAGATCGCCCCTGCGGCACGAGGGCCGTGGACAGTATGATCATCAGCTCGACCGCGACAATCATCGTCGAGTGCCCACGCCTCCTCTGAGGAGTGCGTCATATGTGCCTTGGCAGAACGATGACATGCGCCATCACAGTGGCGAGCGCAGAGCACCAGTCGACCCAAGAGAGCCAGGCTTTGATGCGAGATCCATCCTCGTTCAAGGCCTAGTCGACCGGAACAGAGCGCATAGAGAAGAGCCTGGCAGAGATCGCCCAAGTGGCAGCAGAGTGCATGTTTCCGGTCCAGAGTGTTTCAGCAGAGCCATCAGGGCGGCAGTGATTCCTCCCAACTTCAGGTTGGCGACCGGAGTCAGTAAGTTCACTGGAGAATCCAAGCCTGAAACTTGGCTTGAGGATTACCGAGTGGATGTACAGATTGGCGGTGGAAACGATGAAGTAGCAATAAAACATCTTCCTCTGATGTTGGAAGGGTCGGCCCGAGCGTGGTTGACTCAGTTAGCTCCGGGCAGTATATACAGTTGGGAAGAGCTAGCTCGAGTGTTCGTCAGAACTTTTGAGGGCACTTGCAAACGGCCAGCAGGATTGACCGAGTTGCAGCATTGTGTGCAGAAAGCGAGTGAGACTTTAAGGGATTTCATTTAGAGGTGGACCACTTTGCATCACACTGTTGAAAATGTATCAGAGCATCAAGCAGTGTGTGCCTTCAAGGAAGGCGTCAAATATCGAGAGTTGGTCCTGAAGTTCGGTCGGACTGGTGATATGACTCTGACTCAGATGATGGAAATAGCCACCCGGTACGCTAACGGAGAAGAAGAGGATCGACTCCATAGCGAAAAGAGTAAACCAGTCGGCCAAGGGACCGGTGGAGGTAATTCCAATTGGAAACAAAAGCGTAATGTCGAGCCCGCAGCGCCCGGTGAGATTGCAGCAGTGGCTCAAGGAAAGTTTAAGGGAAAACCTAAAGGGCCCTGCCCCCCTAAGAAGGTAAAGGATCAAGAAGGGAATGATGTGTTAGATTTGCCATGTCACATCCACACGAAGAAGGACGAAGAGGGTAATCTGATATCCTAAGCATACCACTTGACAATGTTGACTCCTGATCCAGCAGTTCCGAGAAAAACAGCCCGGTGAGAAGGAGAAAGAGTCGGACAAAGATGAGGACGAAGAGGAAGACGACGATTATCCCAAAGTCAATTCCACCCTCATGATTTTTGCTGATGTTGAGAGCAAGAGTCGGTTGAAAGTTACCAATAGAGAAGTGAATATGGTCGCTCCGGCGACGACGACCACATACCTGAAATGGTCTCAGACAGCCATCACATTCGACCAGTCAGACCATCCTGCTCGTGTAGCCACCCCCGGGAGGCAAGCATTGGTGGTCGACCCCGTGGTCGGAGGCACTAGACTGACTAAAGTGCTGATGGACGGTGGTAGCGGCCTGAATATCCTTTATGCTGAAACCTTGAAGGGGATGGGCATTCTGATGTCTAAACTTAGCGAGTGCAATATGAGTTTCCATGGTGTTATCCCTGGAAAGTAAGCCGAATCACTCGGCCAGATCGCTCTCGACGTGGTTTTCGGAGATTCCAAGCATTACCGTAAGGAAAAGTTGACATTTGAAGTCGTGGATTTCCAGAGTGCTTATCATGCCATTCTGGGTAGGCCTGCCTACGCACGTTTTATGGCTCGACCATGTTACGTGTACCTCAAGTTGAAGATGCCTGGCCCCAAAGGTGTGATCACAGTTACTGGCAATCGGCAGAAAGCAGAGGAATGCTTCCAGAAAGGATCCAAAATTGCCGATGCACAGATGGTAGAAGTTGAACTCCAAGAGTATCAGAAGAATGCAGATCCGAGTGATTTGCTACGAGCCAAGAAGCCTGCCACGGATTCTGCATTTTAGTCGACTGGTTAAACAAAGCCGATTCATATTCACCCGACCGATCCCAATGCCGCACCGACTCATATATCAATGACACTCGACAGCAAATAGGAAGAAGCGCTCATCTAGTTCCTCCGTGAGAACTGGAACATCTTTGCATGGAAACCCTCTAACATGTTGGGTGTACCCAGGGGACCGGCTGAGCACCGTTTGCATGTCGACCCCAAGGTAAAACCCGTCAAAGAGCATCTTCGGTGGTCCACCGCGCAGAAGAGGAAAGCGATTGGCGAGGAAGTGGCTCGGCTGCTAGCAGAAGAGTTCATCCGTGAGATCTACCACTCCGAGTAGCTTGCCAATGTAGTCATGGTCTCCAAGAAGGACGATTCACTTCGTATGTGCATTGATTTCAAGCATATCAATTGGGCCTGCCCGAAAGATCACTTCCCTCTCCCCCGCGTCGATCAGATTGTTGACTCGACTGTGGGGTGTGAACGCTTGTCTTTTTTAGATGCATATTCCGGGTATCATCAGATCCGACTGTATGGTCCCGATGAAATAAAAACAGCCTTCATCACCCCATTCGGGTGCTTTTGCTATGTCACCATGCCATTTGGTCTTAAAAATGCCGGAGCCACATTCATGAGAATGATTCAGAAGTGCCTGCTCACTCAAATCAGTCAGAATGTGGAAGCATACATGGATGACATTGTGGTCAAGTCTCGCAAAGGTTCCGACCTATTGACTGACCTTGCAGAAACCTTTGCCAACCTAAGAAGGTACGATATCAAGCTTAATCCGTCAAAGTGCACATTCGGAGTTCCAGGAGGAAAGTTACTCGGTTTTCTCGTTTCCGAATGAGGGATCGACGCCAATCCAAAAAAGTTGATACCATCCTCCGAATGAAACGCCCATTGCGGGTGCATGACGTTCATAAGCTGACTGGTTGTTTAGCCGCCTTGAGTCGATTCATTTCTCATCTCGGTGAAAAGGCCTTACCTCTTTACCGACTGATGAAGAAATATGATAAGTTTGAGTGGACTGAGGAAGCTGATGCAGCGTTTGTAGAGCTCAAAGCCCTGCTTTCCACCCACCCGGTGCTTGTTGCGCCTATCAGCAAAGAGCCTTTTACTGCTTTACATTGCAGCCACTGGACAAGTTGTCAGTACAGTACTCACGGTAGAGCGAGTAGAGGAAGGAAAAGCTTACAAGGTTCAGCGCCCAGTTTATTATCTCTCTGAAGTTTTGACTCCATCCAAGCAACGATATCCACATTATTAGAAGCTTGTCTATGGAATATACATGACCATGAAGAAGGTTGCACATTATTTCTCTGATCACTCCATTACAGTCGTCAGCGAGGCGCCACTATCTAAGATTTTGAATAACATAGATGCAACAGGTCGAGTGGCAAAATGGGCGATTGAACTCCTTCCATTGGATATCAAGTTCGAGGCAAAGAAAGCTATCAAGTCCCAACTAATCGCAGATTTCCTTGCCGAGTGGATTGAGCAACAATTGCACGACTCAAGTTCACTTGGAGCATTGGACTATGTTCTTTGATGGTTCCAAGATGTTGAATGGTTCAGGTGCTGGGGTAGTATTGGTATCCCCCTGTGGAGACAAGCTTAGCTATGTTCTCTAGATTCATTTTGATTCCTCCAATAATGAAGCCGAATATGAAGCACTTTTATATGGGTTGCGTATGGCCATTTCACCCGGCGTCCGTCTGAAGGAAATATGCCCTAGAGGCAATAATAAAGTTATTATTTATTTCCTTATTTCATGATAAATGTTTATTATTCATGCTATAATTGTATTAACCGGAAATATAATACATGTGTGAATACATAGACAAACATAGTGTCACTAGTATGCCTCTACTTGACTAGCTCGTGAATCAAAGATGGTTAAGTTTCCTAGCCATGGACAAAAGAGTTGTCATTTGATTAACGGGATCACATCATTAGGAGAATGATGTGATTGACTTGACCCATTCCGTTAGCTTAGCACACGATCGTTTAGTATGTTGCTACTGCTTTCTTCATGACTTATACATGTTCCTGTGACTATGAGATTATGCAACTCCCGTTTACCAGAGGAACACTTTGTGTGCTACCAAATGTCACAACGTAACTGGGTGATTATAAAGGTGCTCTACAGGTGTCTCCGAAGGTACATGTTGGGTTGGCATATTTCGAGATTAGGTTTTGTCACTCCGATTGTCGGAGAGGTATCTCTGGGCCCTCTCGGTAATACACATCACTTAAAGCTTGCAAGCATTGCAACTAATGAGTTAGTTGTGGGATGATGTATTACGGAACGAGTAAAGAGACTTTCCAGTAACGAGATTGAACTAGGTATTGGATACCGACGATCGAATCTCGGGCAAGTAACATACCGATGACAAAGGGAACAACGTCTGTTGTTATGCGGTTTGACCGATAAAGATCTTCGTAGAATATGTAGGAACCAATATGGGCATCCAGGTCCTGCTATTGGTTATTGACCGAGAATGGTTCTAGGTCATGTCTACATAGTTCTCGAACCCGTAGGGTTCGCACGCTTAACGTTACGATGACAGTTTTATTATGAGTTTATAAGTTTTGATGTACCGAAGTTTGTTCGGAGTCCCGGATGTGATCATGGACATGACGAGGAGTCTCGAAATGGTCGAGACATAAAGATTGATATATTGGAAGCCTATGTTTGGACATCGGAAAGGTTCCGGGTGAAATCGGGATTTTACCGGAACACCGGGGGGTTACCGGAACCCTCCCGGGGGTTAATGGGCCTTAGTGGGGCATGAGGGATAAGAGGAGGGCCGGCCAGGGCAGGCCGCGCCCCCCCTCCCCCCCTAGTCCTAATAGGACAAGGAAGGGGGGGCGGCGCCCCCCTTTCCTCTTTCCCCTCCCCCCTTTCCTTCTCCACCAAGGCAAGAGGGGGGAGTCCTACTCCCGGTGGGAGTAGGACTCCTCCAGGCGCACCCCAAGGGGGCCGGCCGCACCTCCCCCTCCCTCCTTTATATACGGGGGCAGGGGGGCACCCCATAACACACAAGTTGATCTACGGATCATTCCTTAGCCGTGTGCGGTGCCCCCCTCCACCATATTCCACCTCGGTCATATCGTCGCGGAGTTTAGGCGAAGCCCTGCGCCGGTAGAGCATCATCATCATCACCACGCTGTCGTGCTGACGGAACTCATCCCCGAAGCTTTGCTGGATCAGAGCCCGGGGATCGTCATCGAGCTGAACATGTGCTGAACTCGGAGGTGCCGTACGTTCGGTACTTGGATCGGTCGGATCGTGAAGACGTACGACTACATCAACTGCGTTGTGATAACGCTTCCGCTTACGGTCTACGAGGGTACGTGGACAACACTCTCCCTTCTCGTTGCTATGCCATCACCATGATCTTGCGTGTGCGTAGGAAATTTTTTGAAATTACTACGTTCCCCAACACCGTCGCCTTATGGTCTATGGCGACTCAGATTTGGTGGTTAATGAAGTGATGAAGGAATGGGATGTCAGGAGCCCGACCATGACTGGTTATTGCAATGTAGTAAGAAAGCTGGAAAAGTAGTTTGAAGGATTGGAGCTCCACCATATACCCCGACTGAAAAATCAAGCTGCAGATGAGTTGGAAAAGATAGGTTCGAAGAGAGAGGTCATTCCCCGCAATGTGTTTTTGGAACATATTCATTCACCTTCAGTTCAAGAAGATCCTTTCACTGAAGAGTCACCACAATCCAAGAGCACCACAGATCCGACTGAAGTCGAAATCCCAGCCGTGGTCGACTTAGTTATGGAGGTTTTGGTCATCACTCCCGACTGGACGGTGCCGTACATTGCGTACATTCTTAGGAAGGAACTTCTAGAGGATGAAGAGGAGGCTTGATAGATCGTCTGACGATCTAAAGCCTTTACCATGATAAAAGGTCAGTTGTTCAGAGAAAGTGTAACTGGGTTCTGCCAATAGTGCATCACGCCAGAAGAAGGCCGAATGATCCTCAATGATATTCACTCGGGGACCTGTGGTCACCATGCGTCCTCTCGGACCATCGTGGCCAAAGCATACCGAGCCGGATTTTACTGGCCACGTGCCAATGAGATGGCAAAAGAAATAGTGGGCAAGTGTGAAGGCTGCCAGTTTTACTCCAATATGTCCCATAAACCTGCGTCAGCTCTGAAGACTATTCCACTCGTCTGGCCTTTTGCTGTCTGGGGATTGGACATGGTTGGACCTCTAAGGACTGGCAAGAGTGGATTTACCCATGTGCTGGTGGCAGTCGACAAGTTTACCAAATGGATCGAAGCCAAGCCCATTAAAAACCTTGAAGCCAGTACAGCTGTGAGTTTCATCAGAGAATTGATATTCAGATATGGTGTTCCACACAGCATCATCAAGGATAACGGATAGAACTTCGACTCTAACGAATTCAGAGCCTTTGGTGCTTCCCAAGGCACGAGGGTCGATTATGCTTCGGTCGCTCATCCTCAGTCGAATGGGCAGGCTGAGCGAGCAAATGGATTGATTCTCAAAGGACTGAAACCCCGGTTGATGCGTGACCTCAAGCATGCAGCAGGGGCTTGGGTCGATGAACTACCATCAGTACGTTGGGTATTGAGGACAACTCCTTATCGGTCGACTGGATGGACTCCATTCTTCTTAGTCTACGGAGCCGAAGCCGTACTCCCGAGTGATTTGCTCCACAACGCGCCCCGAGTCAAACTCTTCTCAGAAGAGGAAGCAGAGCAGGCTCGGCAAGATGCAGTCGATCTCCTGGAAGAGGAAAGAGAGATGGCCTTGATCCGGTCGACCATTTATCAGCAAGACCTGCGTCGATTCCATGCCAGAAATGTAAGGGGTCGGGCATTTCAGGAAGGGGACCTGGTTCTTTGAGTGGACCAGCAGAAACCACACAAGATCGCTCCTCCTTGGGAAGGCCCTTTCGTCGTCACCAAAGTGCTCCACAATGGAGCGTATCGTCTTTTCAACGTCGAGCACAATAAAGATGAGCCACACGCTTGGAATGCGGAACTGCTCTGCCCTTTTTACTCTTAAAGTATTTAGACTGTTGAGATGTAATAAGAAATACCTTTTAGTTTGATTATCAAAAGACATGATTTTACAGTCTTCTGAATGATTGTTGTTCATTTTTTACATGTTCTAAAATCCCCCAGCGGGTGCCTTAGCTGCGAATCTGTTTCGCCTAAGTGATAAAAAATCCTATCGAGTGGTGAGTCTGCCTTGCACTCGGGGGCTTAGCTGCAGTCCAGTACTCACCTAAGTGAAAAAAATCCTATCGAGTGGTGAGTCTGCCTCGCACTCGGGGGCTTAGCTGCAGTCCAATACTCGCCTAAGTGATAAAAAATCCTACCGAATGGTGAGTCTGCCTCTCACTCGGAGGCTTAGCTGCAGTCCAGTATTCGCCTAAGTTTAAAAGGTCCTACCAAACGGTACGGGTCGGCCACGATCCCCCCTCTGGGGCTGCACCGTCAAGAAGAAGGACGAGATTGTGAGAGCAATCTTCCCGCTCGGGGGCTTAGCTGCAGTCCACTACTCGCCTAAGTTTGAAAAATCCTACCGAGTGGTGAGCAATCCTCCCACTCGGGGGCTTAGCTACAGTCCAGTACTCGCCTAAGTTTGAAAAACCCTACCGAGTGGTGAGCAATCCTCCCACTCGGGGGCTCAGCTGCAGTCCAGTACTCGCCTAAGTTTAAAAAATCGTCCTGAGTGAAAACTGATCTTCTTGCTCGGAGACTTAGCCATACGCTCCGTCTTAATCAACGAGGACAGCAAAGTGCAGGTCGACCAGGACCCCCACTTCAGAGTTGCACCATCAAGAAGAAGGACGAGATTGAGCGTGTCACCAAGGTGAGCCACTTTCAGGAACGTCAAGACCATTGCTGAGTGCCTTGTTGATAAGCTGACTAGTCCCGTCGAGTGGTGCGAATCGACCACGACCCACCCCCCGGGGGCTGCACCGTCAAGAAGAAGGACGAGATTGTGCGCACTGTCAAAGGCCCACCCAACAGTTGGTGCCAAGGCAAACTGCTGACAGGAATGTCAAGTCCATTGCTGAGTGCCTTGCTGATGAGCTGATCAATGCTGCTCAAGCCTTGTCCAACTGGTCGACTGCTGATTCTTCTTCAGAAGCTGCATCGAACGAACAGAAACCAATCCGAGAGAAGAACGAGTTTCACTCGAAGATAAATGTAACATATTCAAAGATAAATCCAAAGGTTCCTAACCGCAGATTAAAGTACTTGGGCGTCAGGCCCGAAGGAGTTTTAATGATTACAAGATCACTCAGCATTCCGAGGCAAATGAGGGTGAAGCATAATGTTTTTTTCAATCACTCGGCAGGAGAAGGGCTGGCTGGATCGCAGAAGCTGACAAGGTCGATGCTGTCAGCAATACGAGTGGTCGCCTCAAGGAAGGTGTCCATGAAGGTCTGGAAGGACTGCTTCTTAGTATTCGCTACCTTGAGGGCCGCCAGCTTGTCTTCTTTAGCCTCCTTGTAGTGCACTCGAACCAATGATAAGGCGACATCAGCACCACAGCGAGCAGAAGACTTCTTCCACTCTTGCACGCGACCAGGAATCTGATTGAGTCGAGTCATCAGAAACTCGAGGTCTTGAGAAAGTTCCACCTGAGGCCAGAGTTCGGCGTCCACTCGGGTCATCGCAGCCTTCAGCCGAGCCAGATAGTCAACAGCGCCGTCCAAGCGTGATTCCAATCGAAGCAAGTCCATCGCAACTTCGTCTTTCACGGGACAATTGATGGGGTCGAGACCTGTCTCGACCCACCCGGTTTCAGCTTCAAAGTCCTAACAAAGTTCTGTTCCATCACGAAAAACAATGAGTCGACAATATTGCAACATACTTCAATCGACGCAATTAATCAGTCGAGTGGCCATACCTTCAAGCTTCAGAACTAGTCTCGCGGCAAGTTGTCCCAGTTAGGACTCTAACTTGCCTGTCTTGGCTCTGAGGCCTCCAACTTCAGTGGTCAGGTTCTCCTTGTCCTTCTTCAGTTGCTCTACTTCTCGATTAGCGTCCGAGATGGCGGTCTTCAACTTCGCGTTCTCCTTCTCCAATTTGCCGACTGAAGCCAGCTTCTGGTCCGCAAGTGTCATCTTCTCGCGTGCTTCCTTCTGAGCAGCAACAAGGTCCAGGTCCTTCTTCTCCAAAGCCTCCTTCATTATCTCTAAAGAAACAACACTCTTCAGACAAGCCTGAAGTTGGCGGTTTTCACTATGCACATCTGCTTGTGTGAAGTCACTCGGTTCAAAGAGACTGAAAGAAAAAGTAGTGGAAAATGCAAGCTACTAAGCAGACAAGACAGTCGAATGGTTACCTCCCATGATGGCCATCTCTTGTTGAGTAGTCTTGAGATTCTTCTTTGCGAGTTCAAGGTCAAGTTCAATGCTGATATGCTTCTTCTTTAACTTGGAAACTCGAGCTCCAAGATCACAAGACCTCTATAGTCAGCAAGTGAGATATGTCAGTCGACAGAAATAAGAGACAGGGACATGGAAAAGTTACTCTAAGACTACTGCCGAATCAAATATTCAACAGTAGCCTCGGGGACTACACCCAGTGGGTGCACTTAGCGTGCCCCCACTGGTTCAGATCAATACTCAGCAGGGTCTGCCCAGTGTGAGTCCAGAAAAAGAAAGAGAGTACATTCTAGGACCTCAGTCGACTGCCAGCAGTCGATCGTGGTCTCAGGGACTATACCCAGTGGGTGCACTCGGCGTGCCCCACTGATCCAGACAGTTTCCTGAGACTAAGCTCGAGTCGAGTGGAGTGGAAGATTTCCTAAACTCTAAACAAAGGAACACCCCAGTGGGTGATCGGATATAAAACAACATTCAAAAGTTCAGTCGGAGTTTTGCTGACCTGAACATTGGTCTGAAGGGCAGTGCTGGCGTTGTAAGCCACCTGACTAGCCTCGTGCATCACCTTCACCTGCTCCATGACAAGGTTCACCTGGCGAAGAGCCTCCCTAGCAGCACTCGGCGAGTCGTCTGGGGTCTGATATGCAGCAAAGAGTGATGGCTGCAAGGCAGTCGAAGCGGTTACTGGGTCAGACGCATGGAGTTCCACTGGAGCGGCAGGAGTCGGAGCAGCCGATCCCGACAGATGATCAGTTGTCCGCGGTTGGCGAATGTGACGTTGGTCTGAGCCGGTTCTCCGGAACATTCGACCACCGCCTCAAGCGCTGGCGTTGACTGAGGGACTTGAACTTCAAGTCTCTTCCTGCTCGCGCCCCCACTCCTTTTCCTCCTCTCCTGTAGAGGTGCTTCTTCTTCATCATCATCAGGGAGCACGACGACCTCTTGCGGAACTACAGAAAGGGAGAAATATTAGAAAGTCAACCGATTGACAATCCACTCGACTAAATGAAACCTAGTCGAACGGACTTACCAACTCGAGAGGTGGCCTCCTCGTCTCCTGGTGCCTTGTCGATATCCATGCCAGTGGCAGCAGAGGTGGGGCTAGAAAGATACATGATCCAGTTGGTCAGAACAAAAATGCAGTCGGTCTATGTAAACACAAACGAAATGCTCACCCCGAAGCAACTGGGACGTCCATCTTGATCCGCGGCAAAGTCTTCCGAGCCTTGGGAGGAGCAACCTTGGGCTGCTTGGCGACCTTCTCCGTGGGTTCCGGATTCGACGTCCGAGTACGCTTCTGAGTGTGGGGACCTTGAGCCACGTTCTTCCCACGCCCGCCTGTCGGGTCATGTTGCTGCTTGGATCGACGCTCGGAGCGCGGCGGCGAGTCGACTTCTTCCTCCTCGTCTGACTCCTCGCTCTCCTCCTCCTCCTCTTCATCCGAGGACTCCCAGACACCACTTTCCTATGCACTAGCCTCTCCCTCCAGGTCCTGCTCCAAAGCTTGTTCGCCGTTGGGCATCGAATACATCTCAGTGAAAACCTACAAGACAAAAAGTCGAGTAAGAGTCAGTCGACATCAAGTACAGTCGGAACATATACACCATGCAGTGGGAATAAAGAGCATACCTTGTTGGGCGGATTGTCGTCTCTGAAGGGAATGACTCGCCTGAATCCTCTGGGGTTGTCCTGATTGCCTGTGATACCCTTCAACCACATAGCCACGATTTTGGACGACACTTCCTCTGGATGGACCCGAGCGGTGTCTTCAGGTCCGGAGTACAACCACATAGGATGGTCACGAGCCTGAAGGGGCTGGATGCATCGACTGAGGAACACTTCTAGCAGATCCAGGCCGGTGACACCCTCATTGATAAGTTGGACCACTTTCTCCACCAACATCTTCGTCTCCACGTTCTCAGCAGCAGTCACTTTGAGTGGAGAAGGAGTCTGGACACGGTCGAATGTGAAGTGAGGGAGGCCACTCGACTGACCTGGAGTTGCAACGTCCTGCCAGTAGAACCAGGTCGACTACCAGCCTCTAACCGATTCAGGGAGAGTCATGGCAGGGAAAGAACCCCTATGCCTTTTCTGAATACCTAAACCCCACACATCTGGATGACATGGGTCTTTGAGTCACTCGACTTTGCTTTTTTGACCGACTGGGATCGGATGGTGAAGATATGTTTGAAAAGACCACAGTGCGGTCGACACCCTATGAAGTTTTCACACATCGACACGAACGCGGCCAGATACGTGATGGTGTTGGGAGAAAAATGGTGGAGTTGAGCATCGAAGAAATTCAGGAATCCCCGGAAAAAGGGGTGCGGAGGGAGCGAAAAAACCCCGTCGACGTGGGTGGCGAGCAGTACGCACTCACCCGGTCGAGGCTGCGGCTCCATCTCCCCTTCCGGCAGCCTTGCCGCTCCCTTGGCAATCAGTCTGGACTCTGCCAGCTCGTCCAGGTCTTCTTGCCGAAGCGAAGACCGGATCCAATCGCCCTGGATCCAGCCCGGTGGTAGCCCCGCTCGCGATGACGACCTGCGGTTCTACTTCTTGCCTCTCGCCGCCCACGTCGCCTTCTTTGCGCGCTCTAGCGCCACTGTCTTGACCTTCACCATGGTGGCGGAGCGGCAGTGTCGAGAGCAGAAGAGCTGGGCACGGTGGAGAAGCGGAGGAAGAAGGAGGAGAAACAGGCGTGCACAGTGTAGACGCCTCGGCCCCGTCGCCTTATAAAGGGTTGCTTCCGAGTGGCTGACGCGTGGGACCAGGCAATCCTGTCAAATCCCGCAACAGTCGCACGCAATGTACGTGCGAAAAAGGCGGTGCAGAAATCGAGGCATCACTGTTTATCCGCTCCGCCCGCTTTGGCGCTCCCCGTCCAGCGCGCTTCCCCAAAATTTCGTATCCCGTGAAATCCGGGATACACAGCAGTCAATCGCGCCCGAGATCCTGCACTCTAATACAACACTCGGCAGACAATGCCACAAGTTCAATCGACAACTCTCTGAATGAATCAAGGCGACTGAGTCGACGCTGAAGTACCAACGTGAGTTTTCCATCTTGCAGAAAATGCTCGCGAAGGTGCGAAGCTTAGAACAAGTTCAACTTCAACCTACTTTCCACTCGAACCTTAATCCATTCGAGGGCTACTGATGAGGATATAGACCTGGGGTAGGGTCATAGGCCTGACCTATACGTCCTACCCAAGGTCACTACCCTAGAAGATAAGAAGTCCAAGAGGCAGCAAGAGACCCCCAGTCGAAGATGTTGAGTGCAATCCAATCGACAGTCATGTCACTCGGGAGTCCTCCTCCCTTGTCACTCGACCATCCAAAGAATCACTCGACCTATCGAAGACCAGGAGTCACTCAGCATTACAACGGGCAGGCGTTCACTCCGTAGTCTTTAAGGTCATTAACAACACTTAAGACTGGCGTTACTAGTAACGCCCCCACTTTATGTACATGAAGTCCCTTGTAATGGAGGGCGGTGGGGGTCCTGGCGTACTCTATATAAGCCACCCCCCCTCCTCTGGCACAAGGGTTCGCACCCCCTGTAACATCACACATATAATCCAATCGACCGCCTCCGGGCACCGAGATGTAGGGCTGTTACTTCCACCGAGAAGGTCCTGAACTCGTAAACCTCGTGTGTACACCTTCACCATAGCTGAGATCTTGCCTCTCCATACCTACCCTCCTTTCTACTGTCAGTCTTAGAACCACGATAGTTTGCTTTCTTTTACTAACGGATCTCACAAGGGTTTTGTTGAGTTTTGTGTGATTGAAGTTTTCAAGTTTTGGGTTATCTTACGGTGGATGAAAGAAGGATAGAAGAGCCTAAGCTTGGGGATGCCCCGCCATCCCAAGCTATTATCCAAGAATGAGCAACCAACTAAGCTTGGGGATGCCCCCGAGTGGCAACCTCTCTTTCTTCTAAAAACCATCGGTATTTTACTCGAGACTATATTTTTATTCGTCACATGATATGTGTTATGCTTGGAGCGTCTTGTATGATATGTGTATTTACTTTTTTATTTTGTGTTTTAAGTCATCAAACCTTGCTGGACACACCTATTTGAGAGAGCCAAAATTATGCCATGACTTGTTAGAATTGCTCTCTATGCTTCACTTAAATTTTTATGAACAATGGACTTGCTCTAGTGCTTCACTTATATCTTCTTGAGCACGGTGTGCTTAGTATTTTTGAAGAATTTCTCTCTTCCTTCACTTAGATTTATTTGAGAGTTAGTAAAATTTTGAAGAAATTATCTCTTGCTTCACTTAAATTATTTTGAGAGAAAGAAAATATGTTATGCTCATGATCTTCACTTAAATTTGTTTGAGCTTATGAAAAGCAACACATGAAAATTAGTCCCAAAGTGATAGATATCCAAGAAGAAAAATATATGTCATGAAGATCATTGGACAAAATAAACTTGATTCTTAGTAATAGTTTTGAGATATAATGATGTGATATGTGAGTCATGTTGGTGAGTAATTGTGTGCTAGTAGGAATATCGGTGTTAAGGTTTGTGATTACCTATGCATGCACGAAAGTCAATATCATGCAATGAAAATTATATCCTACTTGTGGTGCATTATTTGGTGTTAATTATGCTTAATGCTTCCTTCTGAGATTATTCGTTTCTTGGTTGGTCGCTTCTCAATCTTTTTGCTAGCCTTCATTTTGCACCAAGTATGACCTCTACTTATGCATCCAAAATCCTTTAAACCAGTTTTGCCACATGAGTCCACTATATCTACCTATATGTGGTATTCTTTTGTCGTTCTAAGCAAATTTGCATGTGCCATCTCTAATTTTCAAAATGAAGTTTTCTTTTGTGTGTTTGTTTTGCTTGCGGAACGGTAACGGGTAGCTAATATTTTCCATGCTAGATGTGTTATTCTCGCTATGAGTGTTTATTCACTTGTCATTGCACGAGAGTAAGGCAAAGGTATTAGGGATGCCCTGTCCCGAAATGCAAAAATGAATTTACTTTATGTTGTCAAATAATAAATTCCTTGAGAAGTGTTGGTATGGAGGGCACCCGTGGATACGGTTAGCCATGGAAAGTGAAAGTTATGATGGAAAAAGGAATAAACTTTATTTTCTGTTTGGGAACCACCTATGATGTATCTAGCATGGAAAGTGTTGGGATGCTCCAAGTCGCTTTCATTGGTGGGATGGATACACCTCCCAAAATGTTTTTATCTCTATTTTTTTCGCTTTGAGCTCTGGCACCTCTACAAATCCCTACTTCCCTCTGCGAAGGGCCTTTCCTTTACTTTATGCAAAAAAAAATTTGAAATTGAGTCTCCATCCTCTCTTATAAAAGCACCAACTAGGGGACAATATGATCGTACTTAAGTATTGGGTGTAGCTAATATTCGAGTGTGTTTCATGAATGGATCAATGTTTTAGCATGACGGGCTAGGGATAACTTGTTTTAGCATTGATATTTTGAAAGACATGGTTGCTTGTTGATATGCTTGCGTATCTAAATTATTATGTCAAAACTAGACTATTTCTTTGAATCACATAAAGTCCAAATGTCCATGCTATGAAGAAAAGAATATGATATGACATGATAAACAACACTCCACATCAAAAATTATGTGTTATCACTTAGCTACTCGAGGACAAGCAGGAGTTAAGCTTGGGGATGCTGATACGTCTCCAATGTATCTATAATTTTTGATCATTCCATGTTGTTCTATTATCAATCTTGGATGTTTTATAATCATTATATAGTCATTTTATATCATTTTTGGTACTAACTGCTGGGGATCATTGTAGAAATTAAATAAAATTCTACACATCACCAAGATCAATCTATGGAGAGACTAGCAACGAGAGAGAGGGGAGTGCATCTTCATACCCTTGAAGATTGCGATGCGGAAGCGTTACAAGAACGCGGATGAAGGAGTCGTACTCGTAGCTATTCAGATCGTGGTTGATTTCGATCTAAGCGTCGAACAACGGCGCCTCCGCGTTCAACACACGTACAGCCCGGGGACGTCTCCTCCTTCTTGATCCAGCGAGGGGAGATAAGAAGTTGAGGGAGAGCTCCGGCAGCACGACGGCGTGGTGGTGGAGCTTGCAGTTCTCCGGCAGGGCTTCGCCAAGCACTACTACGGAGGAGGAGGTGTTGGGGAGGGAGAGAGCTGCGCCAGGGGCAAGGGTGAAGCTCCCATGTGCCTCCCCACTATATATATGGGTGGAGGGGGCTGGTTTATTTCCCTCCAAGTCCATTGGGGCATTGGCAAAGGTGGGAGGAAAGAAATCCCATCATTTCCTTCCCCACCGATTGTTATCCCCCCTTTTTAGGGATCTTGATCTTATCCCTTCGGGATATGATCTTATTCCTTCTAAGGGGGGATCTTGGTGCGCCTTGACCAGGGGTGTGGGGCCTTGCCCTCACTACCCACGTTCATGTGGGTCCCCCATGCTGGTGGGCCCCACTCCGGAACCTTCTAGAACCTTCCCGGTACAATACCGAAAAATCCCGAACATTTTCCGGTGGCCAAAATAGGACTTCCCATATATAAATCTTTACCTTCGGACCATTCCGGAACTCCTCGTGATGTCCGGGATATCATCCGGGACTCTGAACAACATTCGGTAACTGCACACTAACTCCATAACAACTCTAGCGTCACCGAACCTTAAGTGTGTAGACCCTACGGGTTCGGGAATAATGCAGACATGACCGAGACAGCTCTCAAACCAATAACCAACAGCGGGATCTGGATACCCATGTTGGCTCCCACATGTTCCACGATGATCTCATCGGATGAACCACGTTGTCAAGGATTCAAGCAATCCCGTATACAATTCCCTTTGTTAATCGGTATGTTACTTGCCCGAGATTTGATCGCCGGTATCCCAATACCTCGTTCAATCTCGTTACTGGCAAGTCACTTTACTCGTTCCGTAATGCATGATCCCGTGACTAAATACTTAGTCACATTGAGCTCATTATGATTATGCATTACCGAGTGGGCCCAGAGATACCTCTTCGTCATCGAAGTGACAAATCCCAGTCTCGATTCGTGCCAACCCAACAGACACTTTCAGAGATACCTGTAGTGCACCTTTATAGCCACCCAGTTACGTTGTGACGTTTGGTACACCCAAAGCATTCCTACGGTATCCGGGAGTTACACAATCTCATGGTCTAAGGAAATGATACTTGACATTAGAAAAGCTCTTAGCAAACGAACTACACAATCTTGTGCTATGCTTAGGATTGGGTCTTGTCCACCACATCATTCTCCTAATGATGTGATCCCATTATCAATGACATCCAATGTCCATGGTCAGGAAACCATAACCATCTATTGATCAACGAGCTAGTCAACTAGAGGCTCACTAGGGACATGTTGTGGTCTATGTATTCACACATGTATTACGGTTTCCAGTTAATACAGTTATAGCATGAACAATAGACAATTATCATGAACAAGGAAATATAATAATAACCATTTTATTATTGCCTCTAGGGCATATTTCCAACAGTCTCCCACTTGCACTAGAGCCAATAATCTAGTTCACATCATTATGTGATTGTAATGAATCCAACACCCATGGTGTTTGATCATATCTCGCTTGTGAGAGAGGTTTATTAGTGAACAGGTCTAAACCTTTCAGATCCGTGTGTGATTTACAAATCTCTACGTCATCTTGTAGATGCAGCTTCCACGCGCTACTTGGAGCTATTCCAAACAACTGCTCTACTATACGAATCCGGTTTACTACTCAGAGTCATCCGGATTAGTGTCAAAGTTTGCATCGATGTAACCCTTTACGACGAACTCTTTTACCACCTCCATAATCGAGAAAATTCCTTAGTCAACTAGTTACTAAGGATAAGTTTGACCACTATCATGTGATCCATTCCTGGATCACACTTGTACCCCTTGACTGACTCATGGCAAGGCACACTTCAGGTGCGGTACACAGCATAGCATACTTTAGAGCCTAAATCTAAAGCATAGGGGACGACCTTCGTCCTTTCTCTCTCTTCTGACGTGGTCAGGTCTTGAGTCTTACTCAATACTCACACCTTATGACACAACCAAGAACTCCTTCTTTGCCGATCTATTTTGAACTCCTTCAAAATCTTGTCACGGTATGTATTCATTTGAAAGTACTATTAAGCGTTTTTTTGTTCTATCTTTATAGATCTTGATGCTCAATGTTCAAGTAGCTTAATCCGGGTTTTCCATTGAAAAACACTTTTCAAATAACCCTATCTGCTGTCCAAAAATTCTACATCATTTTTGATCAACGATATGTCAATAACATATACTCATCAGAAATTCTATAGTGATCCTCCTCACTTCTTTGGAAATACAAGTTCCTCATAAACATTGTATAAACCCAAAATCTTTGATCATCTCATCAAAGCGTATATTCCAACTCCGAGATGCTTACTCCAGTCCTTAGAAGGATTGATGGAGCTTTGCATACTTGTTAGCATCTTTCAGGATTGACAAAACCTTCTGGTTGTATCACATACAACCTTTCCCCAAGAAAATTGTCGAGGAAACAATGTTTTGACATCCTATCTGCAAGATTTCATAAATAATGCAGTAATTGCTAATATAATTCCAACAGACTCTTAGCATCGCTACGAGTGAGAAAGTCTCATCGTAGTCAACTCCTTGAACTTGTCGGAAAACATCTTAACGACAAGTTGAGCTTTCTTAATGGTGATACTTACCATCATTGTCCGTCTTCCTTTTAAAATCCATCTGTACCCAACAGCCTTACGACCATCAAGTAGTTCTTCCAAAGTCTACACTTTGTTTTCATACATGGATCCTCTCTCGGATTTTATGGCCTCGAGCCATTTGTCGGAATCCGGGCCCACCATCGCTTCTCCATAGCTCGTAGGTTCATTGTTGTCTTGCAACATGACCTCCAAGACAGGATTACCGTACCACTCTGAAGCAGTACCTGTCCTTGTCGTCCTACGAGGTTTGGTAGTGACTTGATCCGAAGTTTCATGATCACTATCATCAACTTCCACTTCAATTGGTGTAGGTGCCACAGGAACAACTTCCTGTGCCCTGCTACACACTGGTTGAAGTGATGGTTCAATAACCTTATCAAGTCTCCACCATCCTCCCACTCAATTCTTTCGAGAGAAACTTTTCCTCGAGAAAGGACCCGTTTATAGAAACAATCACTTTTGCTTCCGGATCTGAAATAGGAGGTATACCCAACTATTTTGGGTGTCCTATGAAGATGCATTTATCCACTTTGGGTTCGAGCTTATCTGCCTGAAACCTTTTCACATAAGCGTCGCAGCCCCAAACTTTCAAGAAACGATAGCTTAGGTTTCTCTAAACCATAGTTCATACGGTGTCATCTCAATGGAATTACGTGGTTCCCTATTTAAAGTGAGTGCGGTTATCTCTAATGCCTAACCCATGAACGATAGTGGTAATTCGATAAGAGACATCATAGTATGCCCCATATCCAATGGGGTGTATCTATGATGTTCGGACACACCATCACACTATGGTGTTCCAGGCGGTGTTAGTTGTGAAACAATTTCCACAATGTCTTAATTGTGTACCAAACTCGCAACTTAGATATTCATCTCTATGATCATATCATAGACATTTTATCCTCTTGTCACGAAGATCTTCAACTTCACTCTGAAACTACTTGAACCTTTCAATAATTCAGACTTGTGTTTCATCAAGTAAATATACTCAACATCTACTCAAATCATATGTGAAGTAAGAACATAACGATATCCACTGTGTGCCTCAGCACTCATTGGACTGCACACATCAAAATGTATTACTTCCAACAAGTTGCTTTCTTGTTCCATCTTACTGAAAACGAGGCTTTTCAGTCATTTTGCCCATGTGGTATGATTTGCATATCTCAAGTGATTCATAATCAAGTGAGTCCAAACGATCCATCTGCATGGAGTTTCTTCATGCGTACATACCAATAGACATGGTTCGCATGTCTCAAACTTTTCAAAAACGAGTGAGTCCAATGATCCATCAACATGGAGCTTCTTCATGCGTTTTATACCAATATGACTTACATGGCAGTGCCACAAGTAGGTGGTACTATCATTACTATCTTATATCTTTTGGCATGAACATGTGTATCACTACGATCGAGATTCAATAAACCATTCATTTTAGGTGCAAGACCGTTGAAGGTATTATTCAAATAAACAGAGTAACCATTATTCTCCTTAAATGAATAATCGTATTGCGATAGACATAATCCAATCATGTCTATGCTCAACGCAAACACCAAATAACAATTATTTAGGTTTAACACCAATCTCGATGGTAAAGGGAGCATGTGATGCTTGATCACATCAACCTTGGAAATACTTCCAACACATATCGTCACCTCGCCTTTAGCTAGTCTCCGTTTATTCCGTAGCCTTTTATTTCGAGTTACTAACACTTAACAACTGAACCGGTATCTATTACCATGGTGCTACTAGGAGTACTAGTAAAGTACAAATTAATATAATGTATATCCAATATACTTCTGTCGACCTTGCCAGCCTTCTCATCTACCAAGTATCTAGGATAGTTCTGCTTCAGTGACTGTTCCCCTCATTACAGAAGCACTTAGTCTCGGGTTTGGGTTCGACCTTGGGTTTCTTCACTAGAGCAGCAACTGATTTGCCATTTCATGAAGTATCCCTTCTTGCCCTTGCCCTTCTTGAAACTAGTGGTTTCACCAACCATCAACAATTGATGCTCCTACTTGATTTCTACTTTCGCGGTGTCAAACATCGCGAATTGCTCAAGGATCATCATGTCTATCCCTGATATGTTATAGTTCATCACGAAGCTCTAATAGCTTGGTGGCAGTGACTATGGAGAACCATCACTATCTCATCTGGAAGATTAACTCCCACTCAATTCAAGTGATTGTAGTACTCAGACAATCTGAGCACATGCTCAACAATTGAGCTTTTCTCCCTTACTTTGCAGGCTAAGAAACTCGTCGGAGGTCTCATACCTCTTGACGTGGGCACGATCTTAAAATCCCAATTTCAGCCCTTGGAACATCTCATATGTTCCGCGATGTTTCAAAAACGTCTTCGGTGCCACAATTCTAAACCGTTTAGCATTACTGAACTATCATGTAGTCATCAAAATGTGTATGTCATATGTTCACAACATCCACAGAGGACGTTCGAGGTTCAGCACATCGAGTGGTGCATTAAGGACATAAGCCTTCTACGCAGCAATGAGGACAATCCTCAGTTTATGGACCCAGTCCACATAATTGCTACTGTCAACTTTCAACTAAATTTTCTCCAGGAACATATCTAAAATAGTAGAACTAAAATCGAGTTACAACATAATTTGCAAAGACCTTTTGACTATGTTCAGGATAATTAAGTTCATCTTATGAACTCCCACTCAGATAGACATCCCTCTAGTTATCTAAGTGATACATGATCCGAGTCAACTAGGTCGTGTCCGATTATCATGTGAGACGGACTAGTCATCATCGGTGAACATCTTCAGGTTGATCGTATCCACTATACGACTCATGTTCGACCTTTCGGTCTCTTGTGTTCCGAGGCCATGTTTGTACATGCTAGGCTCTTCAAGTCAACCTAAGTGTTTCGCGTGTGTAAATCTGGCTTACACCCGCTGTATGTGAACGTTAGAATCTATCACACCCGATCATCACGTGGTGCTTCAAAACAACGAACTTTCGCAACGGTGCACAGTTAGGGGGAACACTTTATTGAAATTATTATGAGGGATCATCTTATTTACTACCGTTGTTCTAAGCAAATAGGATGCATAAACATGATAAACATCACATCCAATGAAATAGTGACATGATATGGCCAATATCATTTTGCTCCTTTTGATCTCCATCTTCGGGGCTCGATGATCATCATCATCACCGGCATGCCACCATGATCTCCATCATCATGATCTCCATCATCGTGTCTCCATGAAGTTGTCTCGCCAACTGATTACTTCTACTACTATAACTAACGGTTTAGCAATGAAGTAAAGTAATTACATGGCGTTATTCAGTGACACGCAAGTCATACAATAATTAAAGACAACTCCTATGGCTCCTGCCGGTTGTCATACTCATCGACATGCAAGTCATGATTCCTATTACAATAATATGATCAATCTCATACATCACATATATTTCATTCATCACATCCTTCTTGGCCATATCACATCACACGGCATATGCTGCAAAAACAAGTTAGACGTCCTCTAATTGTTGTTGCAAGTTTTTACGTGCCTGCTATAGGTTTCTAGCAAGAACGTTTCTTACCTACGCCAAAACCACAACGTGATATGCCAATTGCTATTTACCCTTCATAAGAACCCTTTTCATCGAATCCGATCCGACTAAAGTGAGAGAGACTGGCACCCGCTAGCCACCTTATGCAACAAGTGCATGTTAGTCGGTGGAACCTGTCTCACGTAAGCGTACATGTAAGGTCGGTCTAGGCCGCTTCAGCCCACAATACCGTCGAAACAAGATAGGACTAGTAACGGTAAGCATATTGAACAAAATCTACGCCCACAACTACTTTTGTTCTACTCGTGCATAGAATCTACGCAATAGACCTAGCTCATGATGCCACTGTTGGGGATCGTTGCAGAAATTAAAAAAAATTCTACGCATCACCAAGATCAATCTATGGAGAGACTAGCAACAAGAGAGAGGGGAGTGCATCTTCATACCCTTGAAGATTGCGATGCGGAAGCGTTACAAGAACACGGATGAAGGAGTCATACTCGTAGCGATTCAGATCGTGGTTGATTTCGATCTAAGCGCCGAACAACGGCGCCTCCGCGTTCAAAACATGTACAGCCCGGGGACGTCTCCTCCTTCTTGATCCAGCGAGGGGAGAGGAGAAGTTGAGGGAGAGCTCCAGCAGCACGACGGCGTGGTGGTGGAGCTTGCAGTTCGCCGGCAGGGCTTCGCCAAACACTACGGAGGAGGAGGAGGTGTTGGGGAGGGAGAGGGCTGCGCCAGGGGCAAGGGTGAAGCTCCCATGCGCCTCCCCTCTATATATAGGGGTGGAGGGGGCTGGTTTCTTGCCCTCCAAGTCCATTGGGGTGTTGGCAAAGGTGGGAGGAAAGAAATCCCATCATTTCCTTCACCACCGATTGTTATCCCCCCTTTTTAGGGATCTTGATCTTATCCCTTCGGGATATGATCTTATTCCTTCTAAGGGGGGATCTTGGTGCGCCTTGACCAGGGGTGTGGGGCCTTGCCCCCACTACCCACGTTCATGTGGGTCCCCCATGCTGGTGGGCCCCACTCCGGAACCTTCTAGAACCTTCCCGGTACAATACTGAAAAATCCCAAACATTTTCCGGTGGCCAAAATAGGACTTCCCATATATAAATATTTACCTTCGGACCATTCCGGAACTCCTCGTGACGTCCGGGATCTCATCCGGGACTCCGAACAACATTGGGTAACTGCACACTAATTCCCATAACAACTCTAGCGTCACCGAACCTTAAGTGTGTAGACCCTACGGGTTCGGGAATCATGCAGACATGACCGAGACAGCTCTCTGACCAATAACCATCAGCGGGATTTGGATACCCATGTTGGCTCCCACATGTTCCACGATGATCTCATCGGATGAACCACGATGTCAAGGATTCAAGCAATGCCGTATACAATTCCCTTTGTCAATCGGTATGTTACTTGCCCGAGATTAGATCGCCGGTATCCCAATACCTCGTTCAATCTCGTTACCGGCAGGTCACTTTACTCATTCCGTAATGCATGATCTCGTGACTAAATACTTAGTCACATTGAGCTCATTATGATGATGCATTACCGAGTGGGCCCAAAGATACCTCTCCGTCATCGGAGTGACAAATCCCAGTCTCGATTCGTGCCAACCCAACAGACACTTTCAGAGATACCTGTAGTGCACCTTTATAGCCACCTAGTTACGTTGTGACGTTTGGTACACCCAGAGCATTCCTACGGTATCCGGGAGTTACACAATCTCATGGTCTAAGGAAATGATACTTGACATTAGAAAAGCTCTTAGCAAACGAACTACATGATCTTGTGCTATGCTTAGGATTTGGTCTTGTCCATCACATCATTCTCCTAATGATGTGATCCCGTTATCAATGACATCCAATGTCCATCGTCAGGAAACCATAACCATCTATTGATCAACGAGCTAGTCAACTAGAGGCTCACTAGGGACATGTTGTGGTCTATGTATTCACACATGTATTACGGTTTCCAGTTAATACAATTATAGCATGAACAATAGAAAATTATCATGAACAAGGAAATATAATAATAACCATTTTATTATTGCCTCTAGGGAATATTTCCAACAGTCTCCCACTTGCACTAGAGTCAATAATTTAGTTCACATCATTATGTGATTGTAATGAATCCAACACCCATGGTGTTTGATCATATCTCGCTTGTGAGAGAGGTTTATTAGTGAACAGGTCTGAACCTTTTAGATCCGTGTGTGCTTTACAAATCTCTATGTCATCTTGTAGATGCAGCTTCCACGCGCTACTTGGAGCTATTCCAAACAACTGCTCTACTATACGAATCCGGTTTACTACTTAGAGTCATCCGGATTAGTGTCAAAGTTTGCATCGACGTAACCCTTTACGACGAACTCTTTTACCACCTCCATAATCGAGAAAATTCCTTAGTCAACTAGTTACTAAGGATAAGTTTGACCATTGTCATGTGATCCATTCCTGGATCACACTTGTACCCCTTGACTGACTCATGGCAAGGCACACTTCAGGTGCGGTACACAGCATAGCATACTTTAGAGCCTACGTCTAAAGCATAGGGGACGACCTTCGTCCTTTCTCTCTCTTCTGCCGTGGTCAGGTCTTGAGTCTTACTCAATACTCACACCTTATGACACAGCCAAGAACTCCTTCTTTGCCGATCTATTTTGAACTCCTTCAAAATCTTGTCACGGTATGTATTCATTTGAAAGTACTATTAAGCGGTTTTTGTTCTATCTTTATAGCTCTTGATGCTCAATGTTCAAGTAGCTTAATCCAGGTTTTCCATTGAAAAACACTTTTCAAATAACCCTATATGTTGTCCAGAATTTCTACATCATTTCTGATCAACAATATGTTAATAACATATACTCATCAGAAATTCTATAGTGCTCCCACTCACTTCTTTGGAAATACAAGTTCCTCATAAACATTGTATAAACCCAAAATCTTTGATCATCTCATCAAAGCGTATATTCCAACTCCGAGATGCTTACTCCAGTCCTTAGAAGGATTGCTGGAGCTTTGCATACTTGTTAGCATCTTTCAGGATTGACAAAACCTTCTGGTTGTATCACATACAACCTTTCCCCAAGAAAATTGTCGAGGAAACAATGTTTTGACATCCTATTTGCAAGATTTCATAAATAATGCAGTAATTGCTAATATAATTCCAACAGACTCTTAGCATCGCTACGAGTGAGAAAGTCTCGTCGTAGTCAACTCCTTGAACTTGTCGGAAAACATCTTAACGACAAGTCGAGCTTTCTTAATGGTGATACTTACCATCATTGTCCGTCTTCCTTTTAAAATCCATCTGTACCCAACAGCCTTACGACCATCAAGTAGTTCTTCCAAAGTCTACACTTTGTTTTCATACATGGATCCTCTCTCGGATTTTATGGCCTCGAGCCATTTGTCGGAATCCGGGCCCACCATCACTTCTCCATAGCTCATAGGTTCATTGTTGTCTAGCAACATGACCTCCAAGACAGGATTACCGTACCACTCTGAAGCAGTACATGTCCTTGTCGTCCTACGAGGTTTGGTAGTGACTTTTTAGGGATCTTGATCTTATCCCTTCGGGATATGATCTTATTCCTTCTAAGGGGGGATCTTGGTGCACCTTGACCAGGTGTGTGGGGCCTTTCCCCCACTACCCATGTTCATGTGGGTCCCCCCATGCTGGTGGGCCCCACTCCGGAACCTTCTAGAACCTTCCCGGTACAATACCGAAAAATCCCGAACATTTTCCGGTGGCCAAAATAGGACTTCCCATATATAAACCTTTACCTTCGGACCATTCCGGAACTCCTCCTGACGTCCGGGATCTCATCCGGGACTCCGAACAACATTCAGTAACTGCACACTAATTCCCATAACAACTCTAGCGTCATCGAACCTTAAGTGTGTAGACCCTACGGGTTCGGGAATCATGCAGACATGACCGAGACAGCTCTCTGGCCAATAACCAACAGCGGGATCTGGATACCCATGTTGGCTCCCACATGTTCCACGATGATCTCATCGGATGAACCACGATGTCAAGGATTCAAGCAATCCCGTATACAATTCCATTTGTCAATCGGTATGTTACTTGCCCGAGATTCGATCGCCGGTATCCCAAAACCTCGTTCAATCTCATTACCGGCAAGTCACTTTACTCGTTCCGTAATGCATGATCCCGTGACTAACTACGTAGTCACATTGAGCTCATTATGATGATGCATTATCGAGTGGGCCCAGAGATACCTCTCCGTCATCGGAGTGACAAATCCCAGTCTCGATTCGTGCCAACCCAACAGACACTTTCAGAGATACCTGTAGTGCACCTTTATAGCCACCCAGTTACGTTGTGACGTTTGGTACACCCAAAGAATTCCTACGGTATCCGGGAGTTACACAATCTCATGGTCTAAGGAAATGATACTTGACATTAGAAAAGCTCTTAGCAAACGAACTACACGATCTTGTGCTATGCTTAGGATTGGGTCTTGTCCAACACATCATTCTCCTATGACGTGAACCCCGTTATCAATGGCATCCAATGTCCATGGTCAGGAAACCATAACCATTTATTGATCAACGAGCTAGTCAACTAGAGGCTCACTAGGGACATGTTGTGGTCTATGTATTCACACATGTATTATGGTTTCCAGTTAATACAATTATAGCATGAACAATATACAATTATCATGAACAAGGAAATATAATAATAACCATTTTATTATTGCCTCTAGGGCATATTTCCAACACTAACCTATTGACATAGTGCCAAGTGCCAGTTGCTGTTTTCTGCATGTTTTTTACATCGTAGGAAATCAATATCAGAAGGGGTCCAAATACCACGCCAATTTACGATGATTTTTTATGGACCAGAAGGAACACAATGGGCCCTGGTTGCACCTAGGGGGGAGTCCCGAGGAAGGGACAACCCACCTGGGCGCGCGCAGGTGGGTTGTGCCCACCTCGGGTGCCCCCGGACCGACTCTTTGCTCTATAAATACCCCAATATTCCAGAAACCCTAGGGGAGTCGACGAAATTTTCATCCAGCCGCCGCAGAGTCCAGAACACCAAGATCCAATCTAGACACCATAACGGAGGGTTTCACCACTTCCATTGGTGCCTCTCCGATGATGCATGAGTAGTTCTTTGTAGACCTTCGGGGTCCATAGTTAGTAGCTAGATGGCTTCCTCTCTCTCTCTCTCTCTATCTTTCTCTCTCTTGATTATCAATACAATGATCTCTTGGAGATCCATATGATGTAAGTCCTTTTTGTGGTGTGTTTGTTGGGATCTGATGAACTTCGAGTTTATGATCAGTTATACCTTTTTATATCCATGAAAGTTATTTGAGTTCTTTGATCTCTTATATGCGTGAGCTCTAATGGCCTCGTATTTCTTCTCCGACATTTGGGTTTTGTTTGGCCAACTTGATCTATTTATCTTGCAATGGGAAGAGGTGCCCGGTAGTTGGTTCGATCTTATGGTGCTTGATCCCAGTGATAGAAAGGGAACCGACACGTATGTATCGTTGCTACTAAGGATAAAAAGACGGGATCCATATCTGCCACAATAGATAAATGGATCTTGTCTACATCATGTCATCATTCTTATTGTATTACTCTGTTTTTCCATGAACTTAATACACTAGATGCATGCTGGATAGCGGAAGATGTGTGGAGTAATAGTAGTAGATGCACGCAGGAGTCGGTTGAAGGAAATATGCCCTAGAGGCAATAATAAAGTTATTATTTATTTCCTCATATCATGATAAATGTTTATTATTCATGCTAGAATTGTATTAACCGGAAACATGATACATGTGTGAATACATAGACAAACATATAGTCACTAGTATGCCTCTACTTGACTAGCTCATTAATCAAAGATGGTTATGTTTCCTAACCATAGACATGTGTTGTCATTTGATTAATGGGATCACATCATTAGAAGAATGATGTGATTGACATGACCCATTCTGTTAGCCTAGCACTTGATCGTTTAGTATGTTACTATTGCTTTCTTCATGACTTATACAAAGTTCCTGCAACTATGAGATTGTGCAACTCACGTTTACCGGAAGAACACTTTGTGTGCTACCAAACGTCACAACGTAACTGGGTGATTATAAAGGTGCTCTACAGGTGTTTCCGAAGGTACATGTTGGGTTGGCATAATTCGAGATTAGGTTTTGTCACTCCGATTGTCGAAGAGGTATCTCTGGGCCCTCTCGGTAATACTCATCACCTAAGCCTTGCAAGAATTGTAACTAATGAGTTAGTTATAAGATGATGTGTTACAGAACGAGTAAAGAGACTTGCCGGTAACGAGATTGAACTAGGTATTGGATACCGACGATCAAATCTCGGGCAAGTAACATACCGATGACAAAGGGAACAACGTATGTTGTTATGCGGTTTGACCGATAAAGATCTTCGTAGAATATGTAGGAACCAATATGGGCATCCAGGTTCCGCTATTGGTTATTGACCGAGAATGGTTCTAGGTCATGTCTACATAGTTCTCGAACCCGTAGGGTCCGCACGCTTAACGTTACGATGACAGTTTTATTATAAGTTTATAAGTTTTGATGTACCAAAGTTTGTTCGGAGTCCTGGATGTGATCACGGACATGACGAGGAGTCTTGAAATGGTCGAGACATAAAGATTGATATATTCGAAGCCTATGTTTGGACATCGGAAAGGTTCCGGGTGAAATCGGGATTTTACCGGAACACCGGGGGCTTACCGGAACCCTCCCGGGGGTTAATGGGCCTTAGTGGGCCATGAGGGAGAAGAGGAGGGCCGGCCAGGGCAGGCCGCGCGACCCCTCCCCCCTAGTCCGAATAGGACAAGGAAGGGGGGCGGCGGCCCCCTTTCCTCTTTCCCCTCCCCCCTTTCCTTCTCCACCAAGGCAAGAGGGGGGAGTCCTACTCCCGGTGGGAGTAGGACTCCTCCAGGCGCACCCCAAGGGGGACGGCCGCACCTCCCCCTCCCTCCTTTATATACAGGGGCAGGGGGCACCCCATAACACACAAGTTGATCTACGGATAGTTCCTTAGCCGTGTGCGGTGCCCCCCTCCACCATATTCCACCTCGGTCATATCGTCGCGGAGTTTAGGCGAAGCCCTGCGCCGGTAGAACTACATCATCGTCACCACGCCGTCGTGCTGACGGAACTCTTCCCCGAAGCTTTGCTGGATCGGAGCCCGGGGATCGTCATCGAGATGAACGTGTGCTGAACTCGGAGGTGCCGTACGTTCGGTGCTTGGATCGGTCGGATCGTGAAGACGTACGACTACATCAACCGCGTTTTCATAACGCTTCCGCTTTCGGTCTACGAGGGTACGTGGACGAACACTCTCCCCTCTCGTTGCTATGCCATCACCATGATCTTGCATGTGCGTAGGAAATTTTTTGAAATTACTACGTTCTCCAACAATGGTATCAGATCCTGGTTTTATGCGTAGATGTCATATGCACGAGTAGAACACAAGTGAGTTGTGGGCGATATAAGTCATACTGCTTACCAGCATGTCATACTTTGGTTCGGCGGTATTGTGAGATGAAGCGGCCCGGACCGACATTACGCGTACGCTTACGCGAGACTGGTTTCACCGCTACGAGCACTCGTTGCTTAAAGGTGACTGGCGGGTGTCTGTCTCTCTCACTTTAGCTGAATCGAGTGTGGCTACGCCCGGTCCTTGCGAAGGTTAAAACAGCACCAACTTGACAAACTATCGTTGTGGTTTTTGATACGTAGGTAAGAACGGTTCTTGCTAAGCCCGTAGCAGCCACATAAAACTTGCAACAACAAAGTAGAGGACGTCTAACTTGTTTTTGCAGGGCATGTTGTGATGTGATATGGTCAAGACGTGATGCTATATTTTATTGTATGAGATGATCATGTTTTGTAACCGAAGTTATCGGCAACTGGCAGGAGCCATATGGTTGTCGCTTTATTGTATGAAATGCAAACACCCTGTAATTGCTTTACTTTATCACTAAGCGGTAGCGATAGTCATAGAAGCAATAGTTGGCGAGACGACAACGATGCTACGATGAAGATCAAGGTGTCCCACCGGTGACGATGGTGATCATGACGGTGCTTCGGAGATGGAGATCACAAGCACAAGATGATGATGGCCATATCATATCACTTATATTGATTGCATGTGATGTTTATCCTTTATGCATCTTATCTTGCTTTGATTGACGGTAGCATTTTAAGATGATCTCTCACTAAAATTATCAAGAAGTGTTCTCCCTGAGTATGCACCATTGCCAAAGTTCGTCGTGCCCAGACACCATGTGATGATCGGGTGTGATAAGCTCTACGTCCATCTATAACGGGTGCAAGACAGTTTTGCACACGTGGAATACTCAGGTTAAACTTGACGGGCCTAGCATATGTAGATATGGCCTCGGAACACGGAGACCGAAAGGTCGAGCGTGAATCATATAGTAGATATGATCAACATAATGATGTTCACCATTGAAAACTACTCCATCTCACGTGATGATCGGTTATGGTTTAGTTGATTTGGATCACGTGATCACTTAGATGACTAGAGAGATGTCTGTCTAAGTGGGAGTTCTTAAGTAATATGATTAATTGAACCTAAATTTATCATGAACTTAGTACCTGATAGTATTTTGCTTGTCTATGTTTGTTTGTAGATAGATGGCTCGTGCTGTTGTTCCATTGAATTTTAATGCGTTCCTTGAGAAAGCAAAGTTGAAAGATGATGGTAGCAATTACACGGACTGGGTCCGTAACCTGAGGATTATCCTCATTGCTGCACAGAAAAGTTACATCCTGGAAGCACCGCTGGGTGCCAGGCCTGCTGCTGATGCAACTGACGACGTTAAGAACGTCTGGCAGAGCAAAGCTGATGACTACTCTATAGTTCAGTGTGCCATGCTTTACGGCTTAGAACCGGGTCTTCAACGACGTTTTGAACGTCATGGAGCATATGAGATGTTCCAGGAGTTGATGTTAATATTTCAAGCAAATGCCCGGATTGAGAGATATGAAGTCTCCAATAAGTTCTACAGGTGCAAGATGGAGGAGAATAGTTCTGTTAGTGAGCATATACTCAAAATGTCTGGGTATAATAATCACTTGATTCAACTGGGAGTTAATCTTCCGAATGATAGTGTCATTGACAGAATTCTCCAATCACTGCCACCAAGCTACAAGAGCTTTGTGATGAACTATAATATGCAAGGGATGAACAAGACTATTCCCGAGCTCTTCGCAATGCTAAAAGTTGCGGAGGTAGAAATCAAGAAGGAGCATCAAGTGTTGATGGACAACAAGACCACTAGTTTCAAGAAAAAGGGCAAAGGGAAGAAGAAGGGGAACTTCAAGAAGAACAGCAAGCAAGTTGCTACTCAAGAGAAGAAACCCAAGTCTGGACCTAAGCCTGAAACCGAGTGCTTCTACTGCAAGCAGACTGGTTACTGGAAGCGAAATTGCCCCAAGTATTTGGCGGATAAGAAGGATGGCAAAGTGAACAAAGGTATATGTGATATACATGTTATTGATGTGTACCTAACTAGAGCTCGTAGTAGCACCTGGGTATTTGATACTGGTTCTGTTGCTAATATTTGCAACTCGAAACAGGGACTACAGAATAAGCGAGCACTGGCCAAGGACGAGGTGACGATGCGCGTGGGAAACGGTTCCAAAGTCGATGTGATCGCGGTCGGCACGCTACCTCTACATCTACCTTCGGGATTAGTTTTAGACCTGAATAATTGTTATTTGGTGCCAGCGTTGAGCATGAACATTATATCTGGATCTTGTTTGATGCGAGACGGTTATTCATTTAAATCAGAGAATAATGGTTGTTCTATTTATATGAGTAATATCTTTTATGGTCATGCACCCTTGAAAAGTGGTCTATTTTTATTAAATCTCGATAGTAGTGATACACATATTCATAGTGTTGAAACCAAAAGATGCAGAGTTAATAATGATAGTGCAACTTATTTGTGGCACTGCCGTTTGGGTCATATCGGTGTAAAGCGCATGAAGAAACTCCATACTGATGGACTTTTGGAATCACTTGGTACTTGTGAACCGTGCCTTATGGGCAAGATGACTAAAACGCCGTTCTCCGGAACTATGGAGCGAGCAACTGATTTATTGGAAATCATACATACTGATGTTTGTGGCCCAATGAATGTTGAGGCTCGCGGCGGGTATCGTTATTTTCTCACCTTCACAGATGATTTGAGCAGATATGGGTATATCTACTTGATGAAACACAAGTCTGAAACATTTGAAAAGTTCAAAGAATTTCAGAGTGAAGTGGAAAATCATCGTAACAAGAAAATAAAATTTCTACGATCTGATCATGGAGGAGAATATTTGAGTTATGAGTTTGGCCTACACTTGAAACAATGTGGAATAGTTTCGCAACTCACGCCACCCGGAACACCACAACGAAATGGTGTGTCCGAACGTCGTAATCGTACTTTATTGGATATGGTGCGATCTATGATGTCTCTTACTGATTTACCGCTATCATTTTGGGGTTATGCTTTAGAGACGGCCGCATTCACGTTAAATAGGGCACCATCAAAATCCGTTGAGACGACGCCTTATGAACTGTGGTTTAGGAAGAAACCAAAGTTGTCGTTTCTTAAAGTTTGGGGCTGCGATGCTTATGTGAAGAAACTTCAACCAGATAAGCTCGAACCTAAATCAGAGAAATGTGTCTTCATAGGATACCCAAAAGAGACTATTGGGTACACCTTCTATCACAGATCCTAAGGCAAGACATTTGTTGCTAAGAATGGATCCTTTCTAGAGAAGGAGTTTCTCTCGAAAGAAGTGAGTGGGAGGAAAGTAGAACTTGATGAGATAACTTTATCTACTCCCTTATTGGTAAGTAGTTCACCACGAGAACCCGTTCCTGTGACAACTACACCAATTAGTGAGGAAGCTAATGATAATGATCATGAAACTTCAGATCAAGTTTCTACTGAACCTCGTAGGTCTACCAGAGTAAGATCCGCACCAGAGTGGTACGGTAATCCTATTCTGGAAGTCATGTTACTTGACCATGATGAACCTACGAACTATGAGGAAGCGATGATGAGCCCAGATTCCGCAAAATGGCTAGAAGCCATGAAATCTGAGATGGGATCCATGTATGAAAACAAAGTATGGACTTTGGTTGACTTGCCCGATGATCGGCAAGCCATTGAGAATAAATGGATCTTTAAGAAGAAGACTGACGCTGATGGTAATATAACTGTCTATAAAGCTCGACTTGTTGCAAAAGGTTTTTGACAAGTTCAAGGGGTTGACTACGATGAGACTTTCTCACCCGTAGCGATGCTTAAGTCCGTCCGAATCATGTTAGCTACTGCTGATTATGAAATTTGGCAAATGGATGTCAAGACTGCATTCTTGAATGGATTTCTAGAAGAAGATTTGTATATGATGCAGCCGGAAGGTTTTGTTGATCCAAAAGGTGCTGACAAAGTGTGCAATCTCCAGCGTTCCATTTATGGACTAGTGCAAGCATCTCGGAGTTGGAATAAACGCTTTGATAGTGTGATCAAAGCATATGGTTTTATACAGACTTTTGGAGAAGCCTGTATTTACAAGAAAGTGAGTGGGAGCTCTGTAGCATTTCTAATTTTATATGTAGATGACATATTATTAATTGGAAATGATATAGAATTTCTGGATAGCATAAAAGGATACTTGAATAAAAGTTTTTCAATGAAAGACCTCGGTGAAGCTGCTTACATATTGGGCATCAAGATCTATAGAGATAGATCAAGACGCTTAATAGGACTTTCACAAAGCACATACCTTGACAAAATTTTGAAAAAGTTCAAAATGGATCAGGCAAAGAAAGGATTCTTGCCTGTGCTACAAGGTGTGAAGTTGAGTCAAACTCAATGCCCGACCACAGCAGAAGATAGAGAGAAAATGAAAAATGTTCCCTATGCTTCAGCCATAGGCTCTATCATGTATGCAATGCTGTGTACCAGACCTGACGTATGCTTAGCAATAAGCTTGGCAGGAAGGTACCAAAGTAATCCAGGAGTGGATCACTGGACAGCGGTCAAGAACATCCTGAAATACCTGAAAAGGACTAAGGATATGTTTCTCGTATATGGAGGTGACAAAGAGCTAGTCGTAAACGGTTACGTCGATGCAAGCTTTGACACTGATCCGGACGATTCTAAATCGCAAACCAGATACGTGTTTTTATTAAACGGTGGAGATGTAAGTTGGTGCAGTTCTAAACAAAGCGTCGTAGCAGGATCTACATGTGAAGCGGAGTACATAGCTGCTTCGGAAGCAGCAAATGAAGGAGTCTGGATGAAGGAGTTCATTTCCGATCTAGGTGTCATACCTAGTGCATCGGGACCAATGAAGATCTTCTATGACAATACTGGTGCAATTGCCTTGGCAAAGGAATCCAGATTTCACAAGAGGACCAAGCACATCAAGAGACGCTTCAATTCCATTCGGGACCAAGTCCAAGTGTGAGACATAGAGATTTGCAAAATACATACGGATCTGAATGTTGCAGACCCGTTGACTAAGCCTCTCTCACGAGCAAAACATGATCAACACCAAGACTCCATGGGTGTTAGAATCATTACTATGTAATCTAGATTATTGACTCTAGTGCAAGTGGGAGACTGAAGGAAATATGCCCTAGAGGCAATAATAAAGTTATTATTTATTTCCTCATATCATGATAAATGTTTATTATTCATGCTAGAATTGTATTAACCGGAAACATGATACATGTGTGAATACATAGACAAACATATAGTCACTAGTATGCCTCTACTTGACTAGCTCATTAATCAAAGATGGTTATGTTTCCTAACCATAGACATGTGTTGTCATTTGATTAATGGGGTCACATCATTAGAAGAATGATGTGATTGACATGACCCATTCCGTTAGCCTAGCACTTGATCGTTTAGTATGTTGCTATTGCTTTCTTCATGACTTATACAAAGTTCCTGCAACTATGAGATTGTGCAACTCACGTTTACCGGAAGAACACTTTGTGTGCTACCAAACGTCACAACGTAACTGGGTGATTATAAAGGTGCTCTACAGGTGTTTCCGAATGTACATGTTGGGTTGGCATAATTCGAGATTAGGTTTTGTCACTCCGATTTCGGAGAGGTATCTCTGGGCCCTCTCGGTAATACTCATCACCTAAGCCTTGCAAGCATTGTAACTAATGAGTTAGTTATAAGATGATGTGTTACAGAACGAGTAAAGAGACTTGCCGGTAACGAGATTGAACTAGTTATTGGATACCGATGATCAAATCTCGGTCAAGTAACATACCGATGACAAAGGGAACAACGTATGTTGTTATGCGGTTTGACCGATAAAGATCTTCGTAGAATATGTAGGAACCAATATGGGCATCCAGGTTCCTCTATTGGTTATTGACCGAGAATGGTTCTAGGTCATGTCTACATAGTTCTCGAACCCGTAGGGTCCGCACGCTTAACGTTACGATGACAATTTTATTATGAGTTTATAAGTTTTGATGTACCGAAGTTTGTTCGGAGTCCCGGATGTGATCACGGACATGACGAGGAGTCTCGAAATGGTCGAGACATAAAGATTGATATATTGGAAGCCTATGTTTGGACATCGGAAAGGTTCCGGGTGAAATCGGGATTTTACCGGAACACCGGGGGGTTACCGGAACCCTCCCGGGGGTTAATGGGCCTTAGTGGGCCATGAGGGAGAAGAGGAGGGCCGGCCAGGGCAGGCCGCGCGCCCCCTCCCCCCTAGTCCGAATAGGACAAGGAAGGGGGGGGCGGCGCCCCCCTTTCCTCTTTCCCCTCCCCCCTTTCCTTCTCCACCAAGGCAAGAGGGGGGAGTCCTACTCCCGGTGGGAGTAGGACTCCTCCAGGCGCACCCCAAGGGGGCCGGCCGCACCTCCCCCTCCCTCATTTATATACGGGGGCAAGGGGGCACCCCATAACACACAAGTTGATCTACGGATCGTTCCTTAGCCGTGTGCGGTGCCCCCCTCCACCATATTCCACCTCGGTCATATCGTCGCGGAGTTTAGGCGAAGCCCTGCACCGGTAGAACATCATCATCGTCACCACGCCGTCGTGCTGACGGAACTCTTCCCCGAAGCTTTGCTGGATCGGAGCCCGGGGATCGTCATCGAGCTGAACGTGTGCTGAACTCGGAGGTGCCATACGTTCGTTGCTTGGATCGGTCGGATCGTGAAGACGTACGACTACATCAACCGCGTTGTCATAACGCTTCCGCTTACGGTCTACGAGGGTACGTGGACGAACACTCTCCCCTCTCGTTGCTATGCCATCACCATGATCTTGCGTGTGCGTAGGAATTTTTTTTGAAATTACTACGTTCTCCAACATCGGTTTACTAATCTTGGACATGATGCCTATGTAATGATCATTGCCTGGATATCGTCATGATTATTTGAAGTTCTATCAATTGCCCAATGATGTCTACTACGCAACCTTCTTCTTGTAGACGTTGTTGGGCCTCCAAGTGCAGAGGTTTGTAGGACAGTAGCAAATTTCCCTCAAGTGGATGACCTAAGGATTATCAATCCGTGGGACGCATAGGATGAAGATGGTCTCTCTCAAGCAACCCTGCAACCAAATAACAAAGAGTCTCTTGTGTCCCCAACACACCCAATACAATGGCAAATTGTATAGGTGCACTAGTTCGGCGAAGAGATGGTGATACAAGTGCAATATGGATAGTAGATATGGGTATTTGTAATCTGAAATTATAAAAACAGCAAGGTAACAAGTGATAAAAGTGAGCGTAAACGGTATTGCAATGCTAGGAAACAAGGCATAGGATTCATACTTTCACTAGTGCAAGTTCTCTCAACAATAATAACATAATTGGATCATATAACTATCCTTCAACATTCAACAAAGAGTCACTCCAAATCCACTAATAGCGGAGAACAAACAAAGAGATTATGGTAGGGTACGAAACCACCTCAAAGTTATCCTTTCTGTTCTATCTATTCAAGAGTCCGTAGTAAAATAACATGAAGCTATTCTTTCCATTCAATCTATCATAGATTTCATACTAGAATAACACCTTAATACACAAATCAATCAAAACCCTAATGTCACCTAGATACTCCATTGTCACCTCAAGTATCCATGGGCATGATAATACGATATGCATCACACAGTCTCATATTCATCTATTCAACCAACAAAAAGTACTTCAAAGAGTGCCCCAAAGTTTATATCGAAGATTCAAGACGAAAACGTGTGCCAACCCCTATGCATAGGTTCATGAGTGGAACCCGCAAGTTGATCACCAAAACATACATCAAGTGGATCACGTGATATCCCATTGTCACCACAGATAAGCACGTCAAGACATACATCAAGTGTTCTCAAATCCTTAAAGACTCAATCCGACAAGATAACTTCAAGAGGAAAACTCAATTCATCACAAGAGAGTAGAGGGGGAGAAACATCATAAGATCCAACTATAATAGCAAAGCTCGCGATACATCAAGATCGTGCCATAGAGAGAACACAAGAGAGAGAGAGAGGGAGATCAAACACATAACTACTGGTACATACCCTCAGCCCCGAGGGTGAACTACTCCCTCCTCGTCATGGAGAGCGTCGGGATAATGAAGATGGCCACCAGTGATGGGTTCCCCCTCCGGCAGGGTGCCGGGTGCTACGTCTTGAGCTTGCGTTGGTTTTCCTTGAAAGAGGAAAGGGTGATGCAGGAATAGTAGCGTAAGTATTTCCCTCAGTTTTTGAGAACCAAGGTATCAATCCAGTAGGAGGCTCCTCAAAAGTCCCATGCACCTACACAAACAAACCAAGAACTCGCAACCAACGCAATAAAGGGGTTGTCAATCCCTTCACGGCCACTTGCAAAAGTGAGATCTGATAGAGATAGTATGATAAGATAAATATATTTTTGGTATTTTATAATATAGATGCAAAAAGTAAAGATGCAAATAAAAGTAGATTCGAAGCAAATATGATAAGAGATAGACCCGGGGGCCATAGGTTTCACTAGAGGCTTCTCTCAAGATAGCATGAGCATTACGGTGGGTGAACAAATTACTGTCGAGCAATTGATAGAAAAGTGAATAGTTATGAGATTATCTAGGCATGATCATGTATATAGGCATCACGTCCGCAACAAGTAGACCAACTCATGCCTGCATCTACTACTATTACTCCACACATCGACCGACTCCTGCCTGCATCTAGAGTATTAAGTTCACAAAGAACAAAGTAACACATTAAGCAAGATGACATGATGTAGAGGGATAAACTCATGCAATATGATATAAACCCCATCTTTTTATCCTTGATGTCAACAATACAATACGTGCCTTGCAACCCTTTCTGTCACTGGGTAAGGACACCGCAAGATTGAACCCAAAGCTAAGCACTTCTCCCATGGCAAGAAAGATCAATCTAGTAGGCCAAACCAAACTGATAATTCGAAGAGACTTGCAAAGATAACTCAATCATACATAAAAGAATTCAGAGGAGATTCAAATATTTCTCATAGATAAACTTGATCATAAACCCACAATTCATCGGATCTCAACAAACACACCGCAAAAAGAGATTACATCGAATAGATCTCCACAAGAGAGGGGGAGAACATTGTATTGAGATCCAAAAAGAGAGAAGAAGCCATCTAGCTAATAACTATGGACCCGAAGGTCTATGGTAAACTACTCACAACTCATCGGAAGGGCTATGGTGTTGATGTAGAAGCCCTTCGTGGTCGATTCCCCCTCCGACAGAGCGCCCGCAAAGGCTCCAAGAGATCTCGCAGATACAAAAGGTTACGGCGGTGGAGATTGTGTTTCGGGTGCTCCCTGGATGTTTTCAGGGTACGTAGGCTTATACGTAGGCTTATATAGGTGAAGAAGTACATCGGTGGCCGCCCGAGGGGCCCACGAGACAGGGGGCGCGCCCTACCCTCTCGTGGCCGCCTCGGCTGCTTCTTGACTTGCACTCCAAGTCCTCTGGATCACGTTCGTTCCAAAAATCACGCTTCCAAAGGTTTCATTCCGTTTGGACTCCGTTTGATATTCCTTTTCTTCGAAATACTGAAATAGGCAAAAAAACAACAATACGAGTTGGGCCTCCGGTTAGTAGGTTAGTCCCAAAAATGATATAAATGTGTAAAATAAAGCCCATAAACATCCAAAAGGGGTAATATAATACTCCCTCCGTTCCTTGATATAAGGTGTATAGATTTTTGATAAAAAATTCCAAAATATAAGGTGTATTGCGCTGCACCACTTGTTTGGATAAATTTTTTGAGGGATTTGTTTACATTTCCTTATATCACGCAAGCTCCTCTATTTTCTCATGTCAATTAGTCATGTGTAATGTCGCCCAAAACTTGTGAAATTTTCCCTCCATGTGTGTTCTTTAATTTCCGTGCCAAAAACTATACACCCTATATTTAGGAATGGAGGGAGTAGCATGGAACAATCAAAAATTATAGATACGTTGGAGACGTATCAAGCATCCCCAAGCTTAATTTCTGCTCGTCCTCGAGTAGGTAAATGATAGAAACAGAATTTTTGATGTAGAATGCTACCTAGCATAATTCTCAATGTAATTTTCTCTTATTGTGGCATGAATGTTCAGATCCAAATGATTCAAAATAAAAGTTCATATTGATAAAATAAATAGTAATACTTCAAGCATACTAATCAAAGTAATCATGTCTTCTCAAAATAACATGGCTAAAGAAAGTTCATCCCTACAAAATCATATAGTTAGGCTATGCTTCATTTCCGTCACACAAAGATGTTCCCAACTTCTATACCCCCGATGACAAGCCAAGCAATTGTTTCATACTTAAATAATCTCAAACTTTTTCAACCTTCATGCAATACATGAGCGTGAGCCATGGGTATAGCACTATGGGTGGAATAGAATATGATAATGGGGATTGTGTGGAGAAGACAAAAAAGGAGAAAGTCTCACATTGACGAGGATAATCAATGGGCTATGGAGATGCCCATCAATTGATGTCAACATGAGGAGTAGGGATTGCCATGCAACGGATGCACTAGAGCTATAAATGAATGCTCAACAAAAGAGAACTAGTGGGTGTGCATCCAACTTGCTTGCTCACGAAGACCTAGGGCATTTGAGGAAGCCGATTGTAGGAATATACAAGCCAAGTTCTATAATGAAAAATTCCCACTGGTATGAAAAAGACAACCTATGAGACTCACTATATGAAAAAAAATGGTGCTACTTTGAAGCACAATATATGAGACTCACTACATGAAGAACATGGTACTACTTTGAAGCACAAGTGTGGAAAAAGAGATAGTGGCATTGCCCTTTTTATTTATTTTCTTTTTTTTCTTCTTTTTTTTCTTTTTCTTTTTCTTTTTTTTGGGCCCTTCTATTTTGGCCTTTCTTCTTTTTTTTCTTTTTTTTTGGGCAATGCTCTAATAATGATGATCATCACACTTTCATTGATTACAACATATGAATTACAACTCGAAACTAGAATAAGATATGACTCTATATGAATGCCTCCGGTGGTGTACCGGGATGGTGCAATGAATCAAGAGTGACATGTATAAAAAATAATGCATGGTGGCTTTGCCACAAATACGATGTCAACTACATGCTCATGCAATGGAAATATGACAAAAGTAAAGTATGTCATGATGATGATGAACGGAACGGTGGAAAGTTGCATGGCAATATATCTCGGAATGGCTATGGAAATGCCATAATAGGTAGGTATGGTGGCTGTTTTGAGGAAGATATAAGGAGGTTTTATGTGTGATAGAGTGTATCGTATCACGGGGTTTGGATGCACTGGCGAAGTTTGCACCAACTCTCAAGGTGAGAAAGGGCAATGCACGGTACCGAAGAGGCTAGCAATGGTGGAAAGGTAAAAATGCGTATAATCCATGGACTCAACATTAGTCAAAAGAACTCATATACTTATTGCAAAAATTTAGAAGTCATCAAAAGTCAAGCACTACGCGCATGCTCCTAGGGGGATAGATTGGTAGGAAAAGACCATCGCTCGTCCCCGACCGCCACTCATAAGGATGCACAAGCCAGGTACACTTCATGTTTCAAATTTGTTACACAACTTTAACCATACGTGCATGCTACGGGATTTGCTAACTTCAACACAAGAATTTTTTAAATTCGTAATCACCAAACTAGCATGACTTTAATATCACTACCTCCATATCTCAAAACAATTATCAAGTATCAAATTGATCATAGCATCCAATTCACTTCCTATGATAGTTTTTATTATACCCAACTTGGATGCCTACCATTCTAGGACCAATTTATAACCATAGCAAATACCATGCTGTTCTAAAAGACTCTCAAAATAATATAAGTGAAGCATGAGAGACTAACAATTTCTATAAAATCAATCCACCATCGTGCTCTAAAAGATATAAGTGAAGCACTAGAGCAAAAACTATCAAGCTCAAAAGATATAAGTGAAGCACATAGCAAATTCTAATATATTCTAATCAAATAGGCTCCTCCCAAAAGGTGTGTACAGCAAGGATGGTTGTGGTAAACTAAAAAGCAAAGACTAATATAATACACGACGCTCCAAGCAAAACACATATCATGTGGCAAATAAAAATATAGCTCCAAGTAAAGTTACCAATGAACGAAGACGAAAGAGGGGATGCCTTCCCGGGGCATCCCCAAGCTTAGGCTTTTGGCTATCCTTTAATATCTTGGGGTTCCATGGGCATCCCCAAGCTTGGTCTCTTGCCACTCCTTATTCCATAGTCCATAAAAGCTTTACCCAAAACTTGAAAACTTCACAACACAAAACTCAACAGGAAATCTTACAAGCTCCGTTAGTGAAAGAAAACAAAACCACTACATAAGGTACTGTAATGAACTCATTATTTATTTATTTTGGTGTTAAAACTACTGTATTCCAAGTTCTCTATGGTTCATACCCTTACATACTAGCCATAGATGCATCAAAATAAGCAAACAACACACGAAAAACAGAATCTGTCAAAAACAGGACAGTCTGTAGCAATCTGCAACTAATGCAAACTTCTGGAGATCTAAAAATCCTACAAAAATAGGACGTATTAGAAAATTTGTTTATTGATCATCAGCAAAAAGAATAAACGCAAAAGCACGTTTCTGTGATTTATTGATTTTTTTCTCGTGAGCGCAAAGTTTCTGTTTTTCAGCAGAATCAAATCAACTATCATCATAGTTTATCCTATAGGTTCTACTTGGCACAAACACTAATTAAAAGGTAAAAACACATCTAAACAGAAAGTAGATGCAAAATTTATTAAATAACAGTAAGTAAAAATATTGGGTTGTCTCCCAACAAGCGCTTTTCTTTAAAGCCTTTTAGCTAGGCATTGATAATTTTAATGATGCTCACATGAAAGACAAGAATTGAAGCATAAAGAGAGCATCATGAAACATGTGACAAACACATCTAAGTCTAACATACTTCCTATGCATAGGCATATTATAAGTAAAAAAAATTGCAAGGCAAGCAAAAACTAGCATAAGCAAGGAAGAAGAAAGAGACGATAGCAATCTCAACATGACGAGAGGTAATTTAGTAAGATCAAAATTTCTACGACCATATTTTCCTCTCTCATAATAATTACATGTAGGATCATAGGCAAATTCAATAAAATAGCTATCACATAACATATTATCAACACGATCCACATGCATGGTAAGTTGACACTCTTCCAAAATAGTGGGATTAACATTAACTAAAGTCATGACCTCTCCAAACCCACTTTTATCAAAAAAATCATGAGATTGAACATTCTCCAAATATGTGGGATCTAAAGTTGACACTCTTCAAAACCCACTTTCAATAATATTGCAAACACTATTATCAATCTCATATTCATCATGGGCCTTAAATATATTTTCAAGATCATAAGAAGAATCACCCCAATCATGATTATTGCAACATGTAGTAGACATAGCAAAACTAGCATCCCCAAGCTTAGGGTTTTGCATATTATTAGCACAATTGACATGAAGAGAATTTATAGTAAAATCATTGCAATCATGCTTTTTATTCAAAGAGTTATCGTGAATCTCTTCATAAATTTCTTCATCATAATTTTCAGATTCACAAATTTCAAGCAAAGCTTTATAAAGATAATCTAGTGCACAAAACTCACTAGCAATTGGTTCATCATAATTGGATCTCTTAAAAAGATTAGCAAGCGGATGAGGATCCATAGTTCTTAGGTTCTCTGATTAGCAATAAATAAGCATCTAATCCAACCAAACAAGTAAACGAAAGGGCAAGCAAAAGAGAGAAGAGAAGATTAGGAAAGAAAGGGCGAATAAAATGGCAAGGGTGAAGTGGGGGAGAGGAAAACGAGAGGCAAATGGCAAATAATGTAAATGTGAGAGAGATGGGTTTGTGATGGGTACTTGGTATGTCTTGACTTGAGCGAAGACCTCCCCGGCAACGGCGCCAGAAATCCTTCTTGCTACGTCTTGAGCTTGCGTTGGTTTTCCTTGAAGAGGAAAGGGTGATGCAGCAATAGTAGCGTAAGTATTTCCCTCAGTTTTTGAGAACCAAGGTATCAATCCAGTAGGAGGCTCCTCAAAAGTCCCACGCACCTACACAAACAAACTAAGAACTCGCAACCAACGCAATAAAGGGGTTGTCAATCCCTTCACGGCCACTTGCGAAAGTGAGATCTGATAGAGATAGTATGATAAGATAAATATATTTTTGGTATTTTATAATATAGATGCAAAAAGTAAAGATGCAAATAAAAGTAGATTGGAAGCAAATATGATAAGAGATAGACCCGGGGGCCATAGGTTTCACTAGAGACTTCTCTCAAGATAGCATGAGTATTACGGTGGGTGAACAAATTACTGTCGAGCAATTGATAGAAAAGCGAATAGTTATGAGATTATCTAGGCATGATCATGTATATAGGCATCACATCCGCAACAAGTAGACCGACTCCTGCCTGCATCTACTACTATTACTCCACACATCGACCGACTCCTGCCTGCATCTAGAGTATTAAGTTCACAAAGAACAGAGTAACGCATTAAGCAAGATGACATGATGTAGAGGGATAAACTCATGCAATATGATATAAACCCCATCTTTTTATCCTCGATGGCAACAATACAATACGTGCCTTGCAACCCTTTCTGTCACTGGGTAAGGACACCGCAAGATTGAACCCAAAGCTAAGCACTTCTCCCATGGCAAGAAAGATCAATCTAGTAGGCCAAACCAAATTGGTAATTCGAAGAGACTTGCAAAGACAACTCAATCATACATAAAATAATTCAGAGGAGATTCAAATATTTCTCATAGATAAACTTGATCATAAACCCACAATTCATCGGATCTCAACAAACACACCGCAAAAAGAGATTACATCGAATAGATCTCCACAACAGAGGGGGAGAACATTGTATTGAGTTCCAAAAAGAGAGAAGAAGCCATCTAGCTAATAACTATGCACCCGAAGGTCTGTGGTAAACTACTCACAACTCATCGAAAGGGCTATGGTGTTGATGTAGAAGCCCTCCGTGGTCGATTCCTCCTCCGGCAGAGCGCCGACGAAGGCTCCAAGATGAGTCTCACGGATACAGAAGGTTACGGCGGTGGAGATTGTGTTTCAGGTGCTCCCTGGATGTTTTCGGGGTACATAGGATTATATAGGAGGAAGAAGTACGTCGGTGGCCACCCGAGGGGCCCACGAGATAGGGGGCGCGCCCTATAGGGGGGCGCCCTACCCTCTCGTGGCCGCCTTGGCTGCTTCTTGACTTGCACTCCAAGTCCTCTGGATCACATTCGTTCCAAAAATCACGCTTTCGAAGGTTTCATTCCGTTTGGACTTCGTTTGATATTCCTTTTCTTTGAAATACTGAAATAGGCAAAAAACAGCAATATGGGTTGGGCCTCCGATTAGTAGGTTAGTCCCAAAAATGATATAAATGTGTAAAATAAAGCCCATAAACATCCAAAAGGGGTAATATAATAGCATGGAACAATCAAAAATTATAAATACGTTGGAGACGTATCACCGGAACGGGCTCTCGAGAGGTTTTTGGTGGCTATAGAGGCTTGCGGCGGCGGAACTCCCGATCTATTGTTCTCTTTGAAGGTTTTAGGGTATATGGACTTATATAGGCGAAAGAAGTCGGTCAGGGGACGCTCAAGGGGCCCATGAGACAGGGGGGCGCGCCCCCACCCTCGTGGCCACCTCGAAGCTTCCTTGACTTCAACTCCAAGTCTCCTGGATCACATCCGTTCCAAAAATAACGCTCCCGAAGGTTTCATTCCGTTTGGACTCCGTTTGATATTCCTTTTCTTTGAAACACTGAAATAGGCAAGAAAACAGCAATATGGGCTGGGCCTCCGGTTAATAGGTTAGTCCCAAAAATAATATAAAAGTGTATAATAAATCCCATAAACATTCAAAACAGATAATAAAATAGCATGAATGCTTCATAAATTATAGATACGTTGGAGACGTATTAGCATCCCCAAGCTTAATTCCTGCTCGTCCTCGAGTAGGTAAATGATAAAAGAAAGAATTTATGAAGTGTGAATGTTAGCGGGTGCACAAGTTTGATCAATGATAATTTCACACACCTTTTCTAGCATGATTATATGTCATAACAGTAGTTCATCTCATAAAACTTCTCAAGATCAAATAACAAGCTATTCACATGTTAAAGCATAGGCCATAAACCTTCTTGAAAACTAGCAAACTTCATTCTCAGTCATCAAACAATTACAATTCATCTTATTTTCAGGAAGGGTCTATGTCAGAGCTTTGATTTAGCAAACTCCAGATACTCAACTATCATATAGTCTTCCATGATTGCTACCACTCAAAGCATATTATTAGAACAAATAGCATCCATCGAACACAAAGAAAGATAGGGGCTAAGTGTTTCGCCTCCCAACTCACTTATCATATAGACAATTGTCAACAATAATAATTCATGATCAAATATATTTGCATGGCCATATATGCTTAGATCTTTCCCCAACACACGATGCTTGCCAACTAAAGAGTAGGTAGGAATGAGAAGGAATACTACTGACTCTTGCATAAAAGTAAAAGATAGGCCCTTCGCAGAGGGAAGCAGGGATTTGCAGAGGTGCCAGAGCTCGATTTTGAAATAGACATAAATAATTTTGAGAGGTATGATCTCATTGTCAACGTAACAACCAAGAGTTCCCAATATCTTTCATACTACATACATTATAGGCGGTTCCCAAACAGAATGGTAAATCTTTTACTCCCCCTCCACCAACAATCACACTCCATGGCCATCCGAAACAACAGGGTAACGCCCATACCAACAACAGTCTTGGGGGAGTTTTCTTTTAATTATTTTGTTTTGCTTTGATCTTTTTGATCATGGGACTGGGCATCCCGGTTACCAGCCATTTTTCTCGTGAATGATGAGCGGAGTCCACTCATCTTGAGAATAACCCACCTAGCATGGAAGATACTGACAGCCCCTAGTCGCTACATGAGCGATTCGGGCATACAAAATATATTATTATTTGAAGGTTTAGAGTTTGGCACATGCAAATTTACTTGGAACGGCAGGTAAATACCGCATATAGGTCGGTATGGTGGACACTCATGGAAGAAACTTGGTTCAAGGGATTTGGATGCACAAGCAGTATTCCCGCTTAGTACAGATATTTTGGCTAGCAAAGGATTCTAAAAAGCAAGCACCACATGTTGGAGGATCTATAACAATATAACTTCTATACAAATATACCCAAGCATAACTCATTACATTGTCTTCCTTGTCCAATTTCAACTAATTTGTTCTGGTTTGAAAATAATTAATGGGGCTCACAATCATAGAAGATGTCTAATATAGCATATTTATATGTGAAATTTCTCTTCCTTCAATATTCTTTCATGAATTGTTCAAGTGACCAATACAATGCTTGCTAACCTTCAATAAATTTACTACCTCTACTTCTTAGATGTGAAGTCATTACTCCCAACGGGGTAAGCATATGAAACATATATAATTTCAGATTTATGACATTCAACTCATTCAACCATTTACTCACAGGATATAAGTGAAGCACACGAGTAAATGACAAACTACTCCAAAAATATATAAGTGAAGATCAATGAGTAGTGAAATAATTATGTAACTATGTGAAGACTCTCTCTCATTTAAGAATTTCAGATCTTGGTATTTTATTCAAACATCAAGCAAAACAAAACAAAATGACATTGCAAGGATAGCACAACTCATGTGAAGAAGCAAAAATTTAGGTTCAACCGATACTAACTGATAGTTGTTGAAGAAGAAAGGTGGGATGCCTAGCGGGGCATCCCCAAGCTTAGATGCTTGAGACTTCTTGAAATAGTATATTGGGGTGCTTTGGGCATCCCCAAGCTTGAACTTTGTGTCTCCTTAATCCCTCTCATATCATGGTTTCTCTATTTCTCAAAAACTTCATCCACATAAAACTCAACAAGAACTCGTGAGATAAGTTAGTATAAACCAATGCAAAACCTTATCATTTTCTACTGTAACAAATCACTAAAATTATTATTCCACATTGCATACTAAATGTATCTGCATATTTAATACTCCTATCCTCAAATAGAATCATTAAACAAGCAAACATATGCAAACAATGCAAACGTAACAGCAATCTGCCAAAACAGTACAGTCTGTAAAAAATGCAAGAGTATAAATACTTCCCTAACTCCCAAAATTATGAGAAAAATACTATGCTGTAGAAGATTTATCAGAGATCATTATGCAAAAAATTTCAACATTATATCATTCTCCTACTTTTCTAAGGAATTTTTGCAACAGCGGTAAACTTTCTGTTTTCAAACAGCAACATATATACTTATAAAATAAGCATGGTAAAGGCTATCCTTGACAATTTTTATTGAAAATAAAGATGCAAAACATTATTATAAATAACATCAAGCAAATACTAACAAAATAAAATGACGCTCCAAGCAAAACACATATCATGTGGCGAATAAAAATATAGCTCCAAGTAAAGTTACCGATGAACGAAGATGAAAGAGGGGATGCCCCGGAAGCTTAGGCTCTTGGTTGTCCTTGAATATTACCTTGGGGTGCCTTGGTCATCCCCAATCTTAGGCTCCTGCCACTCCTTATTCCATAGTCCATCGAATCTTTACCCAAAATTTGAAAACTTCACAACACAAAACTCGACAAAAAACTCGTAAGCTCCGTTAGTATAAGAAAATAAAACCACCACTTAGGTACTGTAATGAACTCATTCTAAATTCATATTGGTGTAATATCTACTGTACTCCAACTTATCTATGGTTCATACCCTCTGATACTACTCATAGATTCATCAAAATAAGCAAACAACACATAGAAAACAGAATCTGTCAAAAACAGAACAGTCTGTAGTAATCTGTATCAAACGTATACTTCTGGAACTCCAAAAATCCTACCAAATTAGAAAGTCCTAAGAAATTTATGTACCAATCCATAGCAAAAATAATAAGATCAGTATCACGTTTCTGTGAATTATAAAAACTAATTTACTGGATGCAAAAGTTTCTGATTTTCAGCAGGATCAACACAACTATCACCGTAAGCTATCCTAAAGGTCTTACTTGGCACTTTATTGAAACAAAAGCTATAAAACATGATTAATACAGTAGCATAATCATGTGAACACACAAAAACAGTAAGGATAAATATTGGGTTGTCTCCCAACAAGCGCTTTTCTTTAATGCCTTTCTAGCTAGGCATGATGATGACAATGATGCTCACATAAAAGATAAGAATTGAAACATAACGGGAGCATCATGAAGCATATGACTAGCACATTTAAGCCTAACCCACTTCCTATGCATAGGGATTTTGTGAGAAAACAACTTATGGAAACAATAATCAACTAGTATAGGAAGGCAAAACAAGCATAGCTTCAAAATTTTAAGCACATAAAGAGGAGACTTGACATTATTGCAATTCCTACAAGCATAAGTTCCTCCCTCATAATAGTTTTCAGTAGCATCATGAATGAATTCAACAATATAACCAGCACATAAAGCATTCTTTTCATGATCTACTTGCATAGAAATTTTACTAGTCTCCACATAAGCAAATTTATTATCATCAATAGTAGTGGGAGCAAACTCAACAAAATAATTATCATGTGAGGCATAATCAATTGAAAACTAAAATCATGATGGCAAGTTTCATGGTTATCATTATTCTTAATAGCATACAAGCCATCACAATAATCATCATAGGTAGCAACTTTGTTCTCATAATCAATTGGGACCTCTTGCGAAATAGTGGATTCATCACTAAATAAAGTCATGACCTCTCCAAATCCACTTTCATAATTATCACAATAATATTCAACATCCTCCAAAATAGTGGGATCATTACTTCCTAAAGTTGACACTCTTCCAAACCCACTTTCATCAATATAATCATCATAAATAGGAGGCATGTTTTCATCATAATAAATATTCTCATCAAAACTTGGGGGACTAAACATACCATCTTCAGCAAACATAGCTTCCCCAAGCTTGTGGCTTTGCATATCATTAGCATCACGAATATTCAAGGAATTCATACTAACAACATTGCAATCATGCTCATCATACAAAGATCTAGTGCCAAATATTTTATAGACTTCTTCCTCTAGCACTTGAGCACAATTTTCCTTTTCATCATACTCACGAAACATATTAAAAAGATGAAGCGTATGAGACAAACTCAATTCCATTTTTTCTTGTAGTTTCTTTTATAGACTAAACTAGTGATAAAACAAGGAACAAAAAGATTCAATTGCAAGATCTAAAGATATACCTTCAAGCACTCACCTCCCCGGCAACGGCGCCAGAAAAGAGCTTGATGTCTACTACGCAACCTTCTTCTTGTAGATGTTGTTGGGCCTCCAAGTGCAGAGGTTTGTAGGATAGTAGAAAATTTCCCTCAAGTGGAGGACCTAAGGTTTATCAATCCGTGGGAGGCGTAAGATGAAGATGGTCTCTCTAAAGCAATCCTGCAACCAACTAACAAAGAGTCTCTTGTGTCCCCAACACACCCAATACAATGGCAAATTGTATAGGTGCACTAGTTCGGCGAAGAGATGGTGGTACAAGTGCAATATGGATAGTAGATATGGGTATTTGTAATCTGAAATTATAAAAACAGCAAGGTAACAAGTGATAAAAGTGAGCGTAAACGGTATTGCAATGCTAGGAAACAAGGCATAGGGTTCAAAGTAGGAGATACCTTTGACGCCTTAGCCATAAGGCAAAAAGCAATAGATGATGATGTAGGATCCCTTGAGGCACCATTCAAGACCACATCTTGTTCCATGGAGTGTTGGGTTTCCTCTACATTGTTAGCACAACAACTAGAGGAAATACAAGCATTTTTATCATGGCAACAAGACATAGCAAGCATATCATCATGAGATTTGAGCAAGCAATTTCTACATGATATGCAAGGACTATAAACACAAGCATGTGAACCATGTAAGGTGCTCCAAGTGTTAAAGTCCAAAGAAGGACCATTGCAATAAGATATAATGAAGGATCACCAAGAACAACCACACTATCATCATTGCAATGACCAATACTACTCACCCTAGCATTACCTTGTCGAAATCCACATGTAGGTGAAGTAGAGGAAGTTGAGAAGGAAACACGGCCGGAGGTGGAGGGAGAACAATCATCCCCACAAATCTTGGACACACCATATTTATCTTGAAGCTTTGTCCACAACTCATGAGCATCCCGGAACGGCATGAGTTGAAATATAACTACATTGCTCAAAGCATCAAAAAGCACATTAGAAGCTTGAGCATTGAGATAAGAGTTTTTCTCATCCTCTAAAGATAATCTTTGAGGATCCTTTGGAGGAGAAAACCCCATATCTACAATTCTCTCAAAACTTGGGTCCATGACCCTAAAGAGATTAAGCATGCGAATTACCCAAACATCAAAATTTGTGCCATCGAAACTAAGAGTGTCAGAGAATCCTAATCCCCTAGTTGACATCTTTACTCTCTAGGCAGTTAAGCCTAACAAAGATAGACGAGGCTCTGATACCAATTGAAAGATCGAGGATGTCGCCTAGAGGAGGGTGAATAGGGGCTTTAAAATAATTACGGTTTAGGCTTGAACAAATGCAGAATAAACCTAGCGGTTAATTTGTCAAGCACAAAACCTACAACAACTAGGCTCACCTATGTGCACCAACAACTTATGCTAAGCAAGATAAGCAACTATGTGATAGCAAGATATATGACAAAGAACAATATGGCTATCACAAAGTAAAGTGCATAAGTAAAGGGCTCGGGTAAGAGATAACCGAGGCACACGGAGACGATGATGTATCCTGAAGTTCACACCCTTGCGGATGCTAATCTTCGTTTGAAGCGGTGTGGAGGCACAATGCTCCCCAAGAAGCCACTAGGGCCACTGTAATCTCCTCACGCCCTTGCACAATGCAAGATGCCATGATTCCACTAAGGGGCCCTTGAGGGCGGTCACCGAACCCGTACAAATGGCAACCCTTGGGGGCGTTCACCGGATCCGTACACTTTGGCAACCCTTGGGGGGCAGTCACCGGTACCCGTCAAATTCCTCGGGGCGATCTCCACAACCTAATTGGAGACCCCGACGCTTGCCCGGAGCTTTGCACCAGAATGATTGAGCTCCGAACAACACCAACCGTCTAGGGCGCCAAGGCACCCAAGAGGAACAAGCTCTAGGGTGCCCAAACACCCAAGAGTAATAAGCTTCTCAAACTTCACTTCCACGTATCACCGTGGAGAACTCAAACCGATGCACAAATGCAATGGCAAGGGCACATGGAGTGCCCAAGTCCTTCTCTCCCAAATCCCACCAAAGCAACTAATGCTAGGGAGGAAAATGAGAGGAGGAACGAAAGAAGAACACGAAGAACTCCAAGATCTAGATCCAAGGGGTTCCCCTCACTTAGAGGAGAAAGTTATTGGTGGAAACGTGGATCTAGATCTCCTCTCTCTTTTCCCTCAAGAACTAGCAAGAATCATTGGAGGGATTGAGAGTTAGCAAGCTCGAAGAAGGTCAACAATGGGGGAAGAACACAAGCTGAAGAGATAAGGTTCAATGGGGAAGAAGACCCCCTTTTATAGGTGGGGAAAAATCCAACCGTTATGCTCACAGCCCGCACAGAGCAGTACTACTGCTCGACCTCACGGTACTACCGCAAGGGGTAGCGGTACTACCTCAAAGGGTAGCGGTACTACTGCTTGCGAGCGGTACTAAAAAATACATCCGTGCCTATCACCGCTAGACTTGTGATGAGTTTTTGGTCCGGAGCGGTACTACCACGGTAGTAGCCGTGGTAGTACCACTCTGGAGCGGTAGTAAAAAATTACATCCACTCATGTCCGCGGTAGTACTGCTGCAGCCTTTTCAGAACACCAAAACTGCCACAACTTCTGCAAACGGACTCTGAATTCAACGAACCAAGTTTGTTGGAAATCTAGCGACAAGGGCTAACACAATCTTGATAGAACTAACAATAAGAAGGAAATTAGAAAAGGCCCAAGAGAAAATGGTGAGAACCCTTCCTCGAAAAAGACCGGTAAAACCTCCAACACCGAAGACGCGACAAAAGAAGCATATGATATCTGTTTTCGATGTACTAGAACTTGTCACAAAGATAACCACAAGCTCTAAAACCTCAAAAGAAAATAAAAATAAGAATCAAGAGATATGATTCAAGGATGGAATGGTTTGAGCTCTCAACGAACGATACGATCAAGCTACTCACTTGAGAGCCCCCCTTGATGGAACGACTATCGATCCTATAACCCGGTCTCCAAACTATCACCATGAGACTGGTAAAATATAAAACCTATCAAGGGCAAACCTTTGCCTTGCATGAATTCCACTTGAGCTAGATGATGACGATCTTGACTCCCTCAAGTTGGACCATCTTTCTTGATTGCTTTCGCTCGATGAAGACTAGTTGATTGCTCCCCCATACTTCACTATGGGTGATCCACTCTTTGGCACATCTTCACAAGTCCATTGGTACCATAATGGACGGCAAGCTACAAGCATGATTTCTTCATGATGCTCCACTTGAACTTGCACAACACAACCTTGATTTGATGTCATCCTCCATGAGTTGTATGTGATCTTCCTCTTGACGCAAGCCCATGTAAGCAAGCCTAACCCCACATAGAACTCTCACAAAGACCATGGGTTAGTACACAAAGCGTAATGGACAATCTTACCAAACCGTGAGATCACTTGATCCCACTCGGTGTATCTTCTACGCTTTGTGTGATGATCAACTTGAATCACTCTCTGTACTTAGTCTTGATCAACCTTGACTCTTTCCAACTCTCTTCATTTGGATGATGTCTTGAAGGTAAACATGAATGATCACACAATCTTCTTCTTCAAGATATGCTTGCAATAAGCTCAATACTCACATGACCAATCTTTGGGTAATTCCTCAATAGCACCTTGGTCAACTCATAAACTCCTTGAAACCAACCCATGTACTTCAAGAAATGCCTATGGACAAATCCTTCAAATATAACTCAATGCAACCATTAGTCCATAGAGAATGTCATCAATTACCAAAACCACACATGGGGACACCGCATGTCCTTTCAGGGACGTTGCTCGCGCCGACGAAGGCCCTGGCGGGGTGGGCGGCTGCGGCGGAGGAGGCAGCGGGGTCGTCGGAGTCGACCATGGCCCGAGCGGCTGTCCGCGGACGGGCGACTCACGGGCGAATGAAAGAAAAATGAAAGCGGTTGGGCAGTTGGCGTGCGGCCGTCGTTTTTGGAGATGTATATTTGCACCATGAAGTGTTGTAGTTTACATCTCTAGGAGGCGGAGATATAATTTTTTTTCAACTACATCATCTGCTGGAGAAGTGTTTTTGAGCCTCAGAAATGCAAAAGTTAGTTAATTTTGCATCTACATCATCTATTGAAGATGCTCTTAGTGATCATAAGTAAGAGATCACCAAAATCCCAAACCGTAAAACCAGTTTTGCAGGATTTTACGGGTTACAAATTCATCAGGTGGAACTAATTCGAAGAACTACTTCATGCTAGAATTTGGTCACTGGGATCATGCGATAGTTCATCAAACATGGTTCACAAACAAATACCAACAACAAACAGAGTTCATGCGAACATACCGAGCGTATAACAAACAGACAAAACCTAACACTAGTTCGTCTGTGCTCTTGGGGAGCGTCCACGTGAGCTCGTGTTCCTTGGCGGCCCTAAGAGCAACTCTAGCGGACCCCCCAAAACGCGTGGACCTGCAAAATTCCGGCGAGTACACGGACTTGGTCCATTTTATTTTTCCAGAATGGAGCCCGTATACTCGTCCGGCCCGTAAAACATTTTATGGTGGCCCGCAATCCCCCCCCCCTCCCGACGCGGTATGTTTATGGGTTCGCGATGTTGATACGGGTCGAAATCATATCCCTCCGCCGCCGCGGTTCCCCAATCCCCTTTTTATTTGTTGTCATCGGTGAGTCCAATCCCGTCACCGAACGCCACCATGTGGGGCGGAATGTGGAGCTCCGGCCACAGCTCCAGCGGGAGGGACAACCCCGAGCGCCAGCGCTGTGTCCGAGCAGACGACGCAAGGAAGCGTGCAGCGAGGAAGTACACCAACAACGGCCTCCAGCCGCCAGAGTCGCTCCTCCGCCGCGAGATGGGGAGTACGACCGCCGGCACGGGCTGATCTACTCCGCCGCGGGCTCCTCCGCCCGGGGGGGTGGGGGCGAGTCATCGCACGTCGGTCCTCACGCCGGTGAAAAGGGAGGCGGCGGATCTCCCGGCCCTCCTCGTGGTGAAGCGAGAGCTCGAGGCAGAGCCGGTGCTGCGGGGCGGTGGCGTCATCGAGCCGGAGGATTTCCTCCCCCGGGCCGAGGCGGAAATCTTCGAGCGGGCAATCATGGCGTGCAGCGCGCGAGAGAAGGAGCAATGTCGGTGGTCGCTTGCGAACCTCGACGACGTCCTCGTCAAGCATGGGCTCGTGAAGGAGAAGGAGTTCATCGACAACCAAGACGCATGCTGCCGCAAAAAGAAGGCGTGGGACAACATTTACATCGACCTCGTCTCCGACGATGACTACTGATGATGTCCGCCGCGGCACTCATCATTGTATATCCGAGATCTGAAAGTGTGGCAAATGAATTTGAAGGCATGGAAAGAGGCCGCCCTCGTGCAAGACTTCTTTATTCTCCCGATTTCCCTCCTCCAGTTGGATTGACACGAAAGTCCAATAATAACGTTGAAGTACTTTAAAGAGTCCCTTTCAGCCCCCGCTTTATCATAGGAAGAAGAAGAGTAATCTAGTATAGGGGTAAGTGCCCTTTTGTTGCCAGATGGCTCCGATGAGCCAATTTTGGCCTCAGGGTACGGTGGCCGCCTATCCCCCTAGCTATTGTGTAAAATTTAGTGCATGTATGAACTATGTATGGTGATCAAGTACTATGAACTTGTTCCGTTTGTCCCGCGAAGTCTTAAATTTAAAATGTACAGTTTCGTTTGAGGTTTCTGTCTGTCGCGGAGGTTTTCGGCCCGTATCCAAGGAAATGAGCAAACTGTAAACTGACTTTATAGGTCCGTCTGCTAGAGTTGCTCTAAGCACCTTCTTCGTCGTTCGCCACCACACACGTCTCGCTTGCAAGCAGGCACGGTTCCGCCCATGTGTCGGCCTCCACGCGCGACGTGCCTCGTGCTTGTCGTTGAAGCTAGAGAGCGTCACCAGCGTCGTGGCGGGCTGGTGGGCGTGTTTGCTCACATGCGCGCAGATGTGGCTGCCACGCCTTCCACACGCGCCGAGGTGGCCACCACTACCGCGGCTTCTGCTGAAGACGAAGAAAGAGGAGAGGAGCGCTAAACTTCTCACCGAAGATGTGAGCATCTCCAATAGGCGCGCTAGAAAAAAACGGCTTTATTACGCGTGCGGGACCGAAACTAGCACTCCATCAGCCACGCTGCCACGGTAAAGTTGGTTCGAGGAAAACGGCATCGCGCACTATGTATTTGATGCGCCGGCTCTCGCGCGCTGGACGCGAGAGACCAACTGCCGACCTGACCTCTCGACCAAAAATTTCCAAGCCGGTGCCTAAATTTGCAATAGATTTTCTAAAGGATGTGAGCCACCAAACTGCTCTACACAAGGCTGGTTAACATTAAAGGTGAATACAGGCCAATGTGATCCAAGTTTGAGAAGTCAGAAGAGCAAATGCAAAGCACGAGAGATGAAAAGATACAGCTGCAAATAACTGGCAGGTAACGAATATCAGTGCATCCCAATAATAATTTTAAGTACATAGTTTGACCGTGTCTTGCGTACCAGAGCAAAACATAACAGTATACGAAGGAAATCACGGGTAAGTCAATGGCACAACAACGAGAATTTAGCTATATAAGTCGTCATCTTCAGCTGCTGCGGCAGCGGATGCAAAAGGGTCGGCGGCAGCAGCAGAGGCGGCGCCTGCGGCCGGTTGATCAGGGAACCGGAACTCGCTGCCAAAACCACGAGACTGCTGCAGAGTCTGCGCAAAGGCCTGGTACTTGCGGATGTCGGCATCGCTCACACTCCTGCGTGCATACTTCATCGACTCCTCAAAGTGAGCAGCCCTGATCTCAGCGACCTCGTCCACCTCATCCTCCTCCATGGCTTCAGGGTTGTCCTTCCTCCGCCTCTCCCTCTCAATGTCCTGGAAGGATGAGTTTCATTAGACAACCAAGTATAAAAACAGAGCTGGCAGAAAACTAAATACCGCAGGTCAATTCACAAAAAATTGCTGGTACCTTCTCAATGTTCTCCCTGATGGCGTATTTGCAAGCACGCTGGCAAATTTCCGTGATATCAGCACCGCTGAACCCTTGGGTGTACTTGGCAAGAGCACTCAGATCAATATCCTTGGCCAAAGGAGACTTCCTGAGGCAGGCTTTGAAGATCTGGTGCCTCGACTCGACATCAGGAAGAGGGATGTAGATAAGCTGATCAAGACGCCCTGGCCTAAGCAAGGCAGGGTCTATGATGTCCGGCCTGTTGGTAGCACCAATGATGAAGACAGTTTTCTTGGCGTTCATGCCATCCATCTCAGTCAGCAGCTGGTTCAGCACTCTATCAGCTGCACCTCCAGCATCCCCAACACTGCTTCCTCTCTGTAATATCATGGTTAAGAGTTATCAGCCATTAAGAAATACAACAGTGAAACATAGTAACAGGGAGGGGGAGAGAGGCTGACCTGGGTAGCAATGGAGTCAAGCTCATCAAAGAAGAGGACACATGGTGCTGACCCCCTAGCCTTGTCAAAGATCTCACGCACATTAGCCTCACTCTCACCAAACCACATGGTAAGCAGCTCAGGTCCCTTGATACTGATGAAGTTCGCCTGGCACTCATTTGCAATTGCCTTGGCCAACAAGGTTTTACCACAGCCAGGAGGGCCATAGAAAAGAACACCTTTGGAAGGAGACATGCCAAACTTCTCGAATTTCTCTGGATGCTCCACAGGGTATTGGACAGTCTGCAACAATTTCATATAATATGTTACACACAAGTTACAGCTAGAACACAGCAAAGTTAAGAATATTTTTGATAAACTAAAGAGCAGTAATATACCTCCTGCAACTCCCGCTTGACATTCTCCAGACCACCAATATCTTCCCAAGAGACATTGGGAACTTCAACAACCTGATTTACAAAAGATAAATAGAAGGTAAGACCTTCAAAACATGTTCAAACAATATAAAATGGACATGGGACATAGTGTCAAGTACTTACAGTTTCACGGAGAGCAGATGGGTTGCTTGTCGTTAGTGCAGTCTTGAAATGGTCGTTTGTCACAGCCATAGAATTCAGTATCTCAGCATCTATGGTCTCATCCTCAAGATCTATAATATCCATCTTCTCGCGAATGCACTGAAGAGCAGCCTCAGTACAAAGAGCAGCAAGATCAGCACCAACATACCCATGGGTGTCTCGTGAAATGTGTTCCAGCTCAACCTGCAATACATTAGAAAGCACAATGACGAACAGGTTCAATCAAACGAGAAAGTTAAAAGATGAAGAACTAAGATCACTCACATCTTCAGCTAACTTCATGTTTTTGGTGTGAATCCTGAGAACTTCAAGGCGGCCAACTTCATCAGGGACTCCAATGTCAATCTCACGATCAAACCTACCAAATCTTCTGAGAGCAGGATCAATACTGTTTGGGCGGTTTGTAGCACCCATAACAATAACATGCGCACGGGACTTAAGCCCATCCATAAGGGTCAACAGCTGAGACACAATACGCCTTTCAACTTCTCCATTGGTCTTCTCTCTCTTTGGGGCTATTGAATCAATCTCATCAATGAAGATGATTGATGGTGCATTCTTCTCTGCTTCTTCAAATGCCTTCCTGAGATTGCTCTCACTTTCTCCTGCTAACTTGGACATAATTTCTGGGCCATTGATCAGAAAGAAGAATGCACCCGTCTCATTGGCAACAGCCCTCGCAATAAGGGTTTTGCCAGAGCCAGGTGGTCCAAACAGCAATATGCCCTTTGGAGGCTTCACGCCGATAGACTTAAAAAGTTGAGGGTGACGCAGTGGGAGTTCAACCAGTTCTCTGATCTGGGCCATTTGCTTCCTGACTCCACCAACATCATCGTAGCCAACATCGTCAAGCCTCTCCTCATCCTCCCTCTTAACAGGCTCACCATCGCAGAAGATCTCAGTGTCTGGTGCCACAATGCAATACTCTGCCGGGTCAGTCTCTATAACTTTGAACTCCACACTTCTCATGCCACCCCTCACAAGGAAAAGGTCTCCCTTTCTCAAAGGACGGTAAGCTTCAAGGAAGTATGCTGAAAAGCACAAGACGAAGACAATATTAGTGAAAGGTTCTTGGATGCAACTAAGTAAAGAAAGCAGATTGTAGACAGTAGATCATCCCAACAAAACAAAGGCATACCAAGGATTCTTGTACAGGTTTAGCAAGTGTGGCATAATGTACAGCGAATTGTGATAATAGTTCAGTGGATAGACTTGGGAAATTAGCAGTTATTATAGTCTAAAAAACTGAGGAAGGTATGTGAGTGTCCATCAAAATTATCACTCCACTCAAAAACAAAGTTGTAAACAGTTTCACTTAAATAGCTAGGGTATGACAATGCTAGGCAAAAAAAAAACAGGAGTTTAACTGACTTGGGTCATTACAGAAAGAGCAGAAATTTCTGTCAAACAGCTTTACGATAGAAAATAAAAGTGATAGGCCTCACGTTTCAAGAAGGCGTCAAACAAGTTTCCTGTAATCCCTTCAACTGTGTCATCAATAGGAAGTATGTGAACCCGCTTCCCGTATTTCACATCAGGGCATTGGTGAACAGACACCACATCACCAAGTCTCACTCTCAAGTTCTTCCTGACGGTTTTGTTCATTCTGACCTTCGGCTCCTCACATGTGTCATCAGCAAGAACAATGCAGATGGTGTCCTTCCTCTTTTTACCCTGCAACATATACACAAGATTTCAGCAGACATGAATTTAAGGTTGCATACTTCAAGAAAATTAATAATATAGTGCCAACACAGATAAAGGATACATAATTCAGCAAATAAGTCAATACGGAACATCAATACAAAAAAAAAGCATACTAAGTATCGGCGGTAGCAACACAATTCAAGTACTATATTTTCCAAACAGGAGAAAGGTCAATTACATTGTATTTTGGTATTGTTAGGTACATGAGAAAGATAAGGTTTTAAACTCCCAAGTGCCCGCAGTTATTAACTCCCATGGGCCTAGGTTAACAAATCGAATTGCATCAGTCAGCCAAAGCTGTCCCGTAAGGCATACTGATATGCAGTTATCCAAACATCAATAAGCAGTGTGGCGTAACAAGATAAATTTTTCATTAGATTGGTTACTAGGCTAACCAGGAGAGAAGATATGCACTGTGGTGCCCCGACCCTTATATCCCCACAACAAATATGTATGTAACCCAGAACTCTGTTGAATCTAGAGACCAAGCTCAGAATTAATCACCTTTGCAACACAACAACCTAGCAACCAGATCCTAAATATACGTGGCCCAAGACTAAATTGCCACCAACCAGAGCTTACAGGACAGATTAGAACGACAAAAGCTTAGGTTTTTCCTACAGATTTGCACTCTAAGCTACTAGCCGGTACCATGAGCTCACCAAATCACTCGCGACGAAACCAAAATCCCTAGATCGGGACCAAAATTAACCAACTCAGCACTCAGATTTCAACCTAATAAACAGATGAATCGCGCAGGAACAGCGCGTACCTTGAGGAGGACGGTGTCGCCGCGGAAGAGCTGGAGCCTCTCCATGGTGTCGGGGTGGAGGGCGACGACGGAGTTGTCGTCATTGGTGGCCTCGTCGACCACGAGGCGGTTGGGGGACTTCTTCCGCTCCAGGATCGCCGTCGAGTAGTCCTTCTTCGCCTTGCTGCGACCAAATCCACACACAAATCAACAAAAGGAAGGCCAGATCGGAGGACCTGCGGAGGCAGATCGGGGCGGGAACTTACGGATCGGCGGAGGAGGAGGGCTCGTCCTGCTGGGGCGGCGGGTTGGGGGTCGCCATGGCGGGCGGATCCGGGGGTCGTCGGCGGCGTCGCTAGGTTTCGGCGCCTGCGTGCGTCTCTCTCCGGGTCGCTGGGTGGGCAGCAGGCCAAGTGATGAGGAGGAAGAGGCAGGGCCAGAGGGGATTAGTTTAGCTATAAAGACTCTTTCTTGCGAGAGGGGTTTGGGATTTCCCCTCCGCGGCCCGGGCTCGGTGCGGGAGTTGTACACGGCCTCCATGACGCGCGGGCCCGGGATGGCCGCGGCCCACCGGGCGGATTCTACAAGGGCTCCGGGTCGGGCCACCTGGAAGACTCTAGAAGGTGGGTAGGTGTGTGTCTATGGCTTGACCTTAATAAATCCTCAAATTAAAAAAGAAAAGGAAAAAAAGGTGTGTGTATGGCTCGGGATGGAAGATGATCTCGTATGTTGTCGACGGGTTTGGTATCTCGATTCAGTAGCAAATATACCTTCTACCAAGAAGGAGGGAGGTTGTTCATGGAATCGAATCATTCTCTTTTCAATATGGAGTATGTTGTTTACACACACCGCTCATATTTAGTGTTCTTTTTTCAAAATGATTTGAAGATGGCTCACCGCGCCTGTCACGTGGTACTCCACTAGTTTTTGGAGATTAAACAGCCATACTATTTTTTTAAAGATGGACATAGTTTATGCTAAAGCTCCCTTCATGGGTTTTCTCAGCTCTTCATGATCAAGTCGGAAAAACAAACACATTCACACCATTCCACCATCTTCAATGTACCTAAATGTGAGAGGATTAGAGCGGGATTGGTGGAATCGTTGATTGTTGCTGAGCCTTGTGGACGTATATATAGAGTACATGTTTTTTTTTGTCGGTGCAACAGACCGGGTCTGTTGTGCTGACTGTGCACAGACACAAGATCAAGATTGAAGTACCAGTCCAAGACGGAGTACAAGAAACCAAAAGATTCGAAGAACCAACAAGCATATCAGAGGGGCCAAGGCCAAGCCAGAGAAACAAGACATCATCAAGAGAGAGGCCTCCATTGCCGGGCAGGCGAGCACGGCAAGGGGCGAGGCCACCCCCAGAAGAAGACGACCAAGGCGTCCCGGCAGGGCCTGGCGGGACTTGCGGAGGCCAGATCACCTTCCCGACCACTCCACCACAACTCACGTCGTCGATCAATGCGGTGTCAAGTCGCGGAGTGGTTAGGTGTCAGCCATTCGCCACATGGCAGCCACTTTCTACCAAGAGAACCCACAAATGACACCCGTCCTATGACGTGTCAAACGAGCAGGCATGGAGCTGGCAAGATAGCCTGGTAAGCCTTGTTGGGCAACCAACGACGTGACGTTAAGCAGTGCATTAAATATGCATTGTCAGCTTGCAGAGTTAGGTATGATAACACTATTTGCTATCTTATCAGTGTCTAATGACTAATTTGCCACTGTGGTGACCCCTTAACCTATAAGAGGAGGCTCATGGCAACGGTTCGATGGGTTGGAAAGTTGGATAACTCGCACCCCCGTACGCGTGTAGTCGTTGCCGCCCCGAGGCAACTCTTGTCGGGCAAGTGTACTACGCCCCGCCACCACATTTTCACCATCAATCCACCAAAGCAAGAGTAGGTTTTTACGCCTCACGGCGGCCCGAACCTGGGTAAAACTGCCCGTGTGATCTCTGCCGCGCAGCCCCACGTTGGTCTGCTCTTTGTGCAACCCGACGTCCCCCTGTCGAACCAGCAAGGGGCCGCCCTGGCCCCATAGGTGGTTGTGGTTTCCCGCGACATCTTTGGCGCGCCAGGTAGGGGGCTCGCTTGTGCGAACCTGAAGACGTGAGCAGCACGTCACCTTCATCTCCATTTGCATCTTCGACGGCGCCGTCAACCATGGCGCCCAAGAAGAAACCAGCTTCTTCGGTTCACCCATCCACCTCGAAGGCTCCGCCGCCCGCGGCCTCCGACGCTGCGGGGGGCACGGAGACGCGCGAGGACGCGAACGCTGGTGGGGATGTGGTCGGAGCGGGCGCCACCGCCACCCCTTCCCCCGCGGCCGACGCAGGAGCAGGACCGGAGGAGAGCAGCATCAGCAACACCTCGACGTCCATGCTCCGCTCGCCGACTAGCACAGTCCCGGTGATGGCACTCGGTCTGGGCAAACCGCCGCCCTCCGGCCGCCCCTGTCACAAGCGCAACCGCTACGTGTGCACTTTCCCCCAGACGAGTCGACCAACCCGCTGCGCCCAACGAAGCCACTGGCCCTCGAGCGCCTCCGCCTCACCACCCTGCCATCCAGGTGGTTGCACCGCAACAGCGGGGGCGCAGTGCTACAGCCGCTGGCTCCGTCCTGAGCTAAGCGACGGCGCGATCGACTTCATCATCATCTATGCCAAGCAGAGCCTCAGAGGCCATGGCGTGGGCTCAGCTGCTACTGAGGTTTTCGCCTGCAGCGAGCAGATGAACGAGTGACGTGCCACCATCCAAAGTCTGCTCAGTTTCGTCGAAGCCGAAGGATCACGGCGAGCTGGCCCCACCACGGCCTCCCCAAGCAACGGCGATGGCTCATGTTGTTGCCCGTACGGAGGGAGCCATCCCCATGGTGCAGTCCCCGCGATGGCAGACAGCACGAGCGCGACCAAATCAAGACCCCAACGACGTCTCGATGGCCTCCTCTGACCCTCGAGCATGCCCAGGCCAACGACGAACCTCGAAAGATAGGCGGAGAGGAGACATGTGCGTCGTCGACCAGCGCCACGGCGACCTCCTCCGAGCCGATGGGCACGGTGGCCCCGACGTTGACGAGCCCGCGCTCGGTGTTGGTGGGCCCCTACCCTTCAAGGTTGGCTGCCCTGCCTTCACCGTGAGCTGCGGCAAGTCCGTTTGTCGTCCATTCGCACGTTCAAGCCAGAGATACCTGAGAAGTACGACGGGAGGCTGAACCCGACAGAGTTCCTGAGCATCTACACCATCGTTGTTCAAGTTGTCGGGGGGGAGAGATGAGAAGGTGTTCGTCAACTACTTCCCTTTGGCCCTCAAGTCTAATGTGAGTTCTTGGCTGATGCACCTGCTGGAGAACTCTATTTCTTCGTGGGCAGACCTGTGCCATGAGTTCATCGGTGCCTTCACCGGTGGCCACCAGGAGCTGGGCCGACCCAGCGATCTGGAACTTCTCCAACAGAAGGAAGGAGAAACCCTTCGTAAGTATTTACGGAGATTCAGCAAAGTTCATAGAAATATTCCAAATATCCATCCGGCAGCTATGATAGCTGCCTTCCAGTCCAATGTGCGAAACGTCGGATCCATTCCAAGATGAATGTGTGGTTGCCCAAGACTGTGAAGGAGTTGTACACCCTAGTGGATAAGTGTGCCCGGATGGAGGAGGGGAGGAAGTTGCTCGGAGAGGAAGATTGCATCAATGTTGATTCAGAAGACGATGATGAATCGACCAGTCAGAAGAAGAGCAAGAAACGCGGTAAGAAGCAAAGGGATAAGGCAGTGTTGACTGTTGAAGGATCAGGCACCCCTAGTACCGGCAAGATCGCCAAGGCTGAGGTCCCCGACAAGGAGACTACAGTGTGCGCTGATTGCCAGGAAGCTACGGCTGCCGAGAAGGCCAGGAAGGGCGATGGGCCATACTGCAAGATTCATCGGACCAAGGGCCACGACCTCCAAGAATGCTATCAGGTTGAGCAGTTAGTCAAGAGACAGAGAGCAGAGTACGAGAAGCGTGATAAGGAAAAGGGTCAGAATGTCGCTGGCGGTAAGGGCCGAGGTGGTGAAGCAAATCGCCCCGGCAAACCCTTTCGGAGTAAAGGAAAACCCGCCAGGGCCAGGAGAAAGAAGCCTGTGATGACGAGAGTGATAGAGGGGGTAAAGAGGAAACCAATGAGCAAGAGTTTCAGAAGGCCACTGACGCCCTGTGCATTGACGGTGCATCTCTGCACACCTCTCACCGCTAGCTCAAGCAGTGGGCACGAGAAGTCCATGCCATGGAACCAGCGCCAGAGGCCCGGAAGCCGCTCAAATGGTCCCGTACACCCATCATCTTTGACAAAGAGGATCATCCTAGCCGTACCACTTCGGTAGGGTGCCTGCCATTGTTGGTTTCTCCAACAATTCGCAACCTCAAGGTCACGGAGATGTTGGTGGATGGTGGGGCCGGACTGAATCTGATTTCCCTAGCAGTTATCAACAAGCTTCAGATAGCAGAGGAAGAACTAGAGGTTACCGGCACGTTTCAAGGAATTAATCCCAGCAAGAGTCGTCCTAAGGGAAAGATCACGTTGCCGGAAACATTTGGGGGAGAACTGAACTACCAAACTGAGAAGATTGTGTTTGATGTGGTTGATCTCCCCCTGCCGTATAATGGGATTCTTGGACACCCGGCTCTGGCTAAATTCATGGCGGCATCCAACTATGCTACAACACCCTGAAGATGCCTGGGCCTCTAGGAGTTCTCACCATCCCATCAGATGAGAAAGATGACATTATTTGTGTGGACAAGATGTACCAGGACGCGGTCGCGGCAGAGGCAGCGATGACAGGAGTTCTCGCCAAGGAAAGCAAAGGAAAGAAGAAGGATTGTAGGACCTTCGACAAAGAGTTCGGGAAGCGTGCCCCCCCCACCAAGTGCACGACACCCGGTTGACGACGTGTCGGAGTGCTCCCACAACAAGAGATCCAAATTTGCTGCTCCACAAGTGAAAAAGGTCCCGACAGGGCTGGCTGGCGTTGATGGTACTTTCACTATCTGCGCCACCCTCCATGACAAATAGGAAAGCGCGCTCATTGCCTTCCTGCGGGCGAATATCAATGTGTTTGCATGGCAACCACCTGATATCCCCGGTGTTCCCAGTGAGGTAATCGAGCACCACCTTGTTGTCTGCCCACATGCCAGACCTGTTAAAACAGAAAGTCCGGAAGCAGGCCTTGGAGAGGCAGCAGTTTATTGCAGAAGAGATCAAGAAGCTTGAGGCGGATGATTTGGTCAGAGGAGTGCTACATTTTAGGGAATGTAGTAATTTCAAAAAAATTCCTACGCACACGCAAGATCATGGTGATGCATAGCAACAAGAGGGGAGAGTGTATCCACGTACCCTCGTAGACCAAAAGCGGAAGCGTTAGCACAACGCAGTTGATGTAGTCGTACGTCTTCACAGCCCGACCGATCAAGCACCAAATGCACAACACCTCTGAGTTCTTGCACACGTTCAGCTCGATGACGTCCCTCGAACTCCGATCCAGCCGAGTGTCGACGGAGAGTTCCGTCAACACGACGGCGTGGTGACAATGATGATGTTCTACCGATGCAGGGCTTCGCCTAAGCACCGCTACGATATTATCGAGGTGGATTATGGTGGAGGGGGGCACCGCACACAACTAAGAGATCAATTATCAATTGGTGTGTCTAGAGGTGCCCCCTGCCCCCGTATATAAAGGTTCAAGGGGGAGGGGGCGGCCGACCAGGAGGAGGGCGCACCAAGGGGAGTACTACTCCCACTGGGAGTAGGACTCCCTCCTTTCCTTGTCCAAGTAGGAGAGGGGGAAGGAAGGGAGAGATGGGAAGAAGGAAAGGGGGGGCGCCCCCCCTCCTTGTCCAATTCGGACTAGAGGGGGAGGGGGCACACGGCCTGCCCTGGCCGCCCCTCCTCTTCTCCACTTTGGGCCCAAGTGGCCCATTAACCCCCCGGGGGGTTCCGGTAACCCCTCGGCACTCCGGTATATATCCGATAACCTCCGAAACTTATTCCGGTGTCCGAATATAGTCGTCCAATATACCAATCTTCATGTCTCGACCATTTCGAGACTCCTCCTTATGTACGTGATTACATCCGGGACTCCGAACTACCTTCGGTACATCAAAACATATAAACTCATAATATAACTGTCATCTAACTTTAAGCGTGCGGACCCTATGGGTTCGAGAACAATGTAGACATGACCGAAACACGTTTCTGGTAAATAAACAATAGCGGAACCTGGATGCTCATGTTGGCTCCCACATATTCTACGAAGATCTTTATCGGTCAAACCGCATAACAACATACGTTGTTCCCTTTGTCATCGGTATGTTACTTGCCCGAGATTCGATCGTCGATATCTCAATACCTAGTTCAATCTAGTTACCGGCAAGTCTCTTTACTCGTTATGTAATACATCATCTTGCAACTAACTCATTAGTCACATTGCTTGCAAGGCTTATAGTGATGTGTATTACCGAGAGGGCCCAGAGATACCTCTCCGACAATCGGAGTGACAAATCCTAATCTCGAAATACGCCAATCCAACAAGTATCTTCGGAGACACCTCTAGAGCACCTTTATAATCACCCAGTTACGTTGTGACGTTTGGTGTCACACAAAGTGTTCCTCCGATAAACGGGAGTTGCATAATCTCATAGTCACAGGAACATGTATAAGTCATGAAGAAAGCAGTAGCAACATACTAAACGATCAAGTGCTAAGCTAATGGAATGGGTCAAGTCAATCACATCATTCTCTTAATGATGTGATCCCGTTAATCAAATGACAACTCTTTTTTCCATGGCTAGGAAACATAACCATCTTTGATAAACGAGCTAGTCAAGTAGAGGCATACTAGTGACACTTAGTTTGTCTATGTATTCACACATGTATTGTGTTTCCAGTTAATACAATTCTAGCATGAATAATAAACATTTATCATGATGTAAGGAAATAAATAATAACTTTATTTATTGCCTCTAGGGCATATTTCCATCAGTCTCCCACTTGCACTAGAGTCAATAATCTAGATTACACAGTAATGATTCTAACACCCATGGAGCCTTGGTGTTGATCATGTTTTGCTCGTGGAAGAGGCTTAGTCAACGGGTCTGCAACATTCAGATCCGTATGTATCTTGCAAACCTCTATGTCTCCCACCTGGACTTGGTCTCGGATGGAATTGAAGCGTCTCTTGATGTGTTTGGTCTTCTTGTGATATCTGGATTCCTTTGCCAAGGCAATTGCACCAGTATTGTCACAGAAGATTTTCATTGGACCCGATGCACTAGGTATGACACCTAGATCGGATATGAACTCCTTCATCCAGACTCCTTCATTTGCTGCTTCTGAAGCAGTTATGTACTCCGCTTCACATGTAGATCCCGCCACGACGCTTTGTTTAGAACTGCACCAACTGACAGCTCCACCGTTCAATATAAACACATATCCGGTTTGTGATTTAGAATCGTCCGGATCAGTGTCAAAGCTTCCATCAACGTAACCATTTACGACTAGCTCTTTGTCACCTCCATAAGCGAGAAACATATCCTTAGTCCTTTTCAGGTATTTCAGGATATTCTTGACCGCTGTCCAGTGATCCACTCCTGGATTACTTTGGTACCTTCCTACCAAACTTATTGCTAAGCATACATCAGGTCTGGTACACAGCATTGCATACATGATAGAGCCTATGGCTGAAGCATAGGGAACATCTTTCATTTTCTCTCTATCTTCTGCTGTGGTCGGGCATTGAGTCTGACTCAACTTAACACCTTGTATTACACGCAAGAAGCCTTTCTTTGCTTGATCCATTTTGAACTTTTTCAAAACTTTATCAAGGTATGTACTCTGTGAAAGTCCAATCAAGCGTCTTGATCTATCTCTATAGATCTTGATGCCCAATATGTAAGCAGCTTCGCCGAGGTCTTTCATTGAAAAACTTTTATTCAAGTATCCTTTTATGCTATCCAGAAATTCTATATCATTTCCAATCAATAATATGTCGTCTACATATAATATTAGAAATGCTACAGAGCTCCCACTCACTTTCTTGTAAATACAGGCTTCTCCAAAAGTCTGTATAAAACCATGTGCTTTGATTACACTATCAAAGCGTTTATTCCAACTCCGAGAGGCTTGCACTAGTCCATAAATGGATCGCTGGAGCTTGCACACTTTGTTAGCATCCTTTGGATCGAAAAAACCTTCTGGTTGCATCATATACAACTCTTCTTCCAGAAATCCATTCAGGAATGTAGTTTTTACATCCATTTGCAAAATTTCATAATCATAAAATGCGGCAATTGCTAACATGATTTGGACAGACTTAAGCATCGCTACGGGTGAGAAAGTCTCATCATAGTCAACCCCTTGAACTTGTCGAAAACCTTTCGCAACAAGTCGAGCTTTATTGATAGTAACATTACCATCAGCGTCAGTCTTCTCCTTGAAGATCCATTTATTCTCAATGGCCTGCCGATCATCGGGCAAGTCAACCAAAGTCCACACTTTGTTCTCATACATGGATCCCATCTCAGATTTCATGGCCTCAAGCCATTTTGCGGAATCTGGGCTCATCATCGCTTCCTCATAGTTCGTAGGCTCGCCATGGTCAAGTAACATGACTTCCAGTATAGGATTGCCGTACCACTCTGGTGCGGGTCTTACTCTGGTTGACCTACGAGGTTCGGTAGTAACTTGATCTAAAGTTTCATGATCAATATCATTAGCTTCCTCACTAATTGGTATAGTTGTCACATGAACCGGTTTCTGTGATGAACTATTTTCCAATAAGGGAGCAGGTACAGTTACCTCATCAAGTTCTACTTTCCTCCCACTCACTTCTTTCGAGAGAAACTCCTTCTCTAGAAAGGATCCATTCTTAGCACGAATGTCTTGCCTTCGGATCTGTGATATAAGGTGTACCCAACAGTCTCCTTTGGGTATCCTATGAAGACACATTTCTCCGATTTGGGTTCGAGCTTATCAGGTTGAAGTTTTTTCACATAAGCATCGCAGCCCCAAACTTTAAGAAACGACAACTTTGGTTTCTTGCCAAACCATAGTTCATAAGGCGTCGTCTTAATGGATTTTGATGGTGCCCCATTTAACGTGAATGCAGTTGTCTCTAAAGCATAACCCCAAAATGATAGCGGTAAATCAGTAAGAGACATCATAGATCGTACCATATCTAGTAAAGTGCAATTACGACGTTCGGACACACCATTACGTTGTGGTGTTCCGGGTGGTGTGAGTTGCGAAACTATTCCGCATTGTTTCAAATGTAAACCAAACTCATAACTCAAATATTCTCCTCCACGATCAGATCGTAGAAACTCTATTTTATTGTTACGATGATTTCAACTTCACTCTGAAATTCTTTGAACTTTTCAAATGTTTCAGATTTATGTTTCATTAAGTAGATATACCCATATCTGCTTAAATCATCTGTGAAGGTGAGAAAATAACGATACCTGCCGCGAGATTCAATATTCATTGGACCACATACATCAGTATGTATGATTTCCAACAAATCAGTTGCTCGCTCCATAGTTCTGGAGAACGACGTTTCAGTCATCTTGCCCATGAGGCATGGTTCACAAGTACCAAGTGATTCATAATCAAGTGATTCCAAAAGTCCATCAGTATGGAGTTTCTTCATGCGCTTTACACCAATATGACCTAAACAACAGTGCCATAAATAAGTTGCACTATCATTATCAACTCTGCATCTTTTGGTTTCAACATTATGAATATGTGTATCACTACTATCGAGATTCATCAAAAATAGACCACTCTTTAAGGGTGCATGACCATAAAAGATATTACTCATATAAATAGAACAACCATTATTCTTAGATTTAAATGAATAACCGTCTCGCATCAAACAAGATCCAGATATAATGTTCATGCTCAACGCTGGCACCAAATAACAATTATTTAGGTCTAAAACTAATCCCGAAGGTAGATGTAGAGGTAGAGTGCCGACGGCGATCACATCAACTTTGGAACCATTTCCCACGCGCATCGTCACCTCGTCCTTAGCCAGTGTCCGCTTAATCCGTAGTCCCTGTTTTGAGTTGCAAATATTAGCAACAGAACCAGTATCAAATACCCAGGTGCTACTACGAGCTCTGGTAAGGTACACATCAATAACATGTATATCACATATACCTTTGTTCACCTTGCCATCCTTCTTATCCGCCAAATACTTGGGGCAGTTCCGCTTCCAGTGACTAGTCTGTTTGCAGTAGAAGCACTCAATCTCAGGCTTAGGTCCAGACTTGGGTTTCTTCTCTTGAGCAGCAACTTATTTGCCGTTCTTTTTGAAGTTCCCCTTCTTCTTCCCTTTACCCTTTTTTCTTGAAACTGGTGGTCTTGTTGACCATCAACACTTGATGCTCCTTTTTGATTTCTACCTCCGCAGCCTTTAGCATTGCGAAGAGCTCGGGAATAGTCTTGTTCATCCCTTGCATATTATACTTCATCACAAAGCTCTTGTAGCTTGGTGGCGGTGATTGAAGAATTCTGTCAATGACACTATCGTCAGGAAGATTAACTCCCAATTGAATCAAGTGATTATTATACCCAGACATTTTGAGTATATGTTCATTGACAGAACTATTCTCTTCCATCTTGCAGCTATAGAACTTATTGGAGACTTCATATCTCTCAATCCGGGTATTTGCTTGAAATATCAACTTCAACTCCTGGAACATCTCATATGCTCCATGACGTTCAAAACGTCGTTGAAGTTCCAGTTCTAAGCCGTAAAGCATGGCACACTGAACTATCGAGTAGTCATCAGCTTTGCTCTGCCAAACGTTCACAACGTCCGCAGTTGTATCTGCAACAGGTCTGGCACCCAGCGGTGCTTCCAGGACGTAATTCTTCTATGCAGCAACGAGGATAATCCTCAAGTTACGGACCCAGTCTGTGTAATTGCTACCATCATCTTCAACTTTGCTTTCTCAAGGAACGCATTAAAATTCAACGGAACAACAGCACGAGCCATTGATAACCCACAAGTATAGGGATCGCAACAGTTTTTGAGGGGAGAGTATTCAACCCAAATTTATTGAATCGACACAAGGGGAGCCAAAGAATATTCTCAAGTATTAGCAGCTGAGTTGTCAATTCAACCACACCTGGAAACTTAGTATCTGCAGCAAATTGTTTAGTAGCAAAGTAATATGATAGTGGTGGTAACGGTAACAAAAGTAAAGACAGCAAAAGTAATATTTTTGGTATTTTGTAGTGATTGTAACAGTAACAACAGAAAAGTAAATAAGCGAGAACCAGTATATGGAAAACTCGTAGGCACCGGATCAGTGATGGATAATTATGCCGGATGTGGTTCATCATGTAACAGTCATAACATAGGGTGACACAGAACTAGCTCCAGTTCATCAATGTAATGTAGGCATGTATTCCGAATATAGTCATACGTGCTTATGGAAAAGAACTTGCATGACATCTTTTGTCCTACCCTCCCGTGGCAGCGGGATCCTATTGGAAACTACGGGATATTAAGGCCTCCTTTTAATAGAGAATCGAAACAAAGCATTAGCGCATAGTGAATACATGAACTCCTCAAACTATGGTCATCACCGTGAGTGGTTCCGATTATTGTCACTTCGGGGTTGCCGGATCATAACACATAGTAGGTGACTATAGACTTGCAAGATATGATCAAGAACTCACATATATTCATGAACATAATAGGTTCAGATCTAAAATCATGGCACTCGGGCCCTAGTGACAAGCATTAAGCATAGCAAAGTCATAGCAACATCAATCTCAGAACATAGTGGATACTAGGGATCAAACCCTAACAAAACTAACTCGATTACATGATAAATCTCATCCAACCCATCACCGTCCAGCAAGCCTACAATGGAATTACTCACGCACGGCGGTGAGCATCATGAAATTGGTGATGGAGGATAGTTGATGATGACGACAGCGATGAATCCCCCTCTCCGGAGCCCCGAACGGACTCTAGATCAGCCCTCCCAAGAGAGCTTAGGGCTTGGCGGCGGCTCCGTATCGTAAAACGCGATGATTTCTTCTGTCTGGTTTTTTTCTCCCTGAAAGCCAATATATGGAGTTGGAGTTGGCGTCGGAGGGCCACCAGGGGGCCCACGAGGTAGGGGGGCACGCCCAGGGGGGCGCCCCCACCCTCGTGGACAGGGTGTGGCCCCCCTGGTCTTCATCTTTGGCAAGGATTTTTTATTATTTATTCTAAGATATTCCATGGAGTTTCAGGTCATTCCGAGAACTTTTATTTTCTGCACATAAAACAACACCATGGCAATTCTGCTGAAAACAACGTCAGTCCGGGTTAGTTCCATTCAAATCATACAAGTTAGAGTCCAAAACAAGGGCAAAAGTGTTTGGAAAAGTAGATACGACGGAGACGTATCAACTCCCCCAAGCTTAAACCCTTGCTTGTCCTCAAGCAATTCAGTTGACAGACTGAAAGAAAAAAAGAAAAACTTTTACAAACTCCGTTTGCTCTTGTTATTGTAACATGAAGAGCGAGCATTCAAGTTTCAGCAAATATTATGAATTAACCATACTAACACTAACACAAAGGTCTCACAATTACTCATATCAATAACATAATCAGCTAGCAAGCCATAATAATAAAACTCGGATGACAACACTTTCTCAAAATAATCATAACATGATATAACAAAATGGTATCTCGCTAGCCCTTTCTGAGACCGCAAAACATAAATGCAGAGCACCTTCAAAGATCAAGGACTGACTAAACATTGTAATTCATGGTAAAAGAGATCCAGTCAAGTCATACCCAATATAAACCAAATTATAATGAATGCAAACAACAGTGTGCTCTCCAGCGGGTGCTTTTTTAATAAGAAGGATGATGAATCAACATAAAAGTAAATAGATAGGCCCTTCACAGAGGGAAGCGGGGATTTATAGAGGTGCCAGAGCTTGGTTTTTAAAATAGAGATTGAATAACATTTTGAGCGGTATACTTTTGCTATCAACGCAACAACTATGAGATGATGATATCTTCCATGCTAAACAAATTATAGGCGGTTCCCAAACAGAATGGTAAAGTTTATACTCCCCCTCCTCCACAAGCATCAATCCATGGCTTGCTCGAAACAACGAGTGCCTCCAACATTCAACGGGTCCCAAGGGGAGTTTTGTTTGCAATTATTTTGATTTAGTTTGCATAAAGCATGGGACTGGGCATCCCGGAGACCAGCCATTTTCTCGTGAATGAGGAGCGGAGTCCACTCCTCTTGAGAATAACCGCCTAACATGGAAGATAAGGGCAGCCCTAGTTGAGACATGAGCTGCTCGAGCATACAAAACAGAATTTCATTTGAAGATTTGGAGTTTGGCACATACAAATTTACTTGGAACGGCAGGTAAATACCGCATATAGGTAGGTATAGTGGACTCATATGGAACAACTTTGGGGTTTAAGGAGTTTGGGTGCACAAGCAGTATTCCCGCTTAGTATATGTGAAGGCTAGCAAAAGACTGGGAAGCGACCAGCTGGGAGAGCGACAACAGTCGTAAACATGCATTAAAATTAATTTACAACGAATACAAGCATGAGTAGGATATAATCTACCATGAACATAAATATCATGAAGGCTATGTTGATTTGATTCAACTACATGCGTGAACATGCGCCAAGTCTAGTCACTCAATTCATTTAAAGGAGGATACCACCCCATCATACCACATCATAATCATTCTAATAGCATGTTGGCACGCAAGGTAAACCATTATAACTCATAGCTAATCAAGCATGGCACAAGCAACTATAATCTCTAAATGTCATTGCAAATATGCTTACTTCATAATAGCTAACTCAAGAACGATGAATCATCATATTTACAAAAACAAGAGAGGTCGAGTTCATACCAGCTTTTCTCATCCCAATAAGTCCATCATATATCATCATTATTGCCTTTCACTTGCACGACCGAACAAAGTGTATAGTAATAAGAGTGCACGTGCATTGGACTAAGCTGGAATCTGCAAGCATTCAACTCAAGAGAGAAGACAAGTAATATGGGCTCTAAGTTAAATAATCATTCATGCATATAAGAGCCACTAAGCATTTTCAATATGGTCTTCTCGACCCCCAAAGAAAGGAAAAGAAAAGGAATAAAAACTATTTACACGGGAAAGCTCCCAACAAGCAAAAGAAGAACGGGAAATATTTTCAGGTTTTCCTTTTTAATCCTACAGCAAAGAAATAAACTACTACTATTTTTTTTCTTAAGGTTTATCAAACACACAAGAAGAAAGCAGGAAAAAGAAAATAATCTAGCATGGATATTACAGTGAAAGAGTATGAGCATCGACATCTAGCAATGAGTGTGTGTGAACATGAATGTAATATCGGTGGGAAATACGTACTCCCCCAAGCTTAGGCTTTTGCTTAAGTTGGTCTATTGCCAGGGATGGCCTGGCGGATACCCGTAGGTGAAGCTGGGGTCATACTGTGATGAAGAAGGCTCCGGCTGCCACTGGCTGGCAACCTCCTCTGGATCCCAAGAATAAACAGATAGTCGTGGAGGCTCATCTTGTGGCTCCGGTTCCGGGACTGGTGTAGGATTCCAATAGGCTTGAACAGCCAACCACGGAACAATGTGAGGTCCTGCAGATAAATTAAACAAAGAAGGAGCAGGCAAAGTAATAGTCTCAGGGTGATGTTTATCAAAGTATAATTTGTATTTGAGCTCCCCTTCGCGACTCTTAACAAGAAAATCATGCGCTATCATACTCTTATAATCTAAATAAGCACGTGGTAGTGCTATTTCTTCTTTCTCCTCATGCCTAATAGGTATTTCAAAATGTTCAACTAGGCGTGAAGCATAAATGCCTCCAAAGATGGGGCCCTTAGTATGGTTTAGACTCAACCATCTAGCAACAATTCCACCCATACTAATAGAGTTATTGCGGTATAAACTATGGAACAAAATAATAATATCAGGAATACTAAGGTTCCCACAGTTTCCGCGTCCAATTAAGCATCGACTAGCAAATAAGGCAAAGTAGCGTAAAACAGGAAAATGTATGCTAGTGATCCTTGCATCAGAAACCTTCCTGGTTTCTCCCACAGTGATAATGTTAATAAAAGCTTCTACTTCGCTACGGTGGGGTTCATCCAAGGTGCCCTCAAAAGGTATTTTGCAAACCTCGCAAAATTCAGCTAATGGCATCCTCTTAACAACGTCATATAAATGAAATTCTACCGATGGAGGTGAATTCTTAGGGAAGAAGTAGAAATTTTGCACAAAAGTATTTGTGAGTAAGAGATACTGATGACGTTGGTCGCGGAGGAAGTTGGTGAGGCCGGCGTTCTCAATTAATAAGTAGAAATCCTCATAAATCCCGGCTCTCCTCAAAAAGTCATCGGAAGGCCATTCGCATGGCCGGACCTCCGCGGTGCGAGGCAAATGAAATTTGGGCTTCTGCTCTTCTTCCTTTTGTTTTTCCTTCGAGCTTCGGCTCGACGAGCCCCTCAAAAGTCTCTTCATTATTTCTGAAGCAATCTGAAATTTTTAGTAACTTCAAATAAAAGTGAACCAACTTCAATAAAATTGATAGCAACAACTCCTACAAGTGCCTAGAGCCTACATAAAGCATTGGAACTTCTTGGAACCATATAAATTTGACATGCAAGCTCAAGAACATGATCACCTATGCAACACAAATTTGCAATGAATAAAGCAGTAGAACAAAAACTAATTGGACCAATGGAGGAGTCACATACCAAGGAACAATCTCCCCAAGTAGTTTTGCAAGAGGTGCTTTTAGCAAGGAGATAGAAAATCACAGCAACGAGGGCTGGAACTCGTGCTTGAGTTGGTTTTTCGTGTTTGTGTGAGACAGAGGAAGAAGATGGGTGCAGGAATAAGTGGAGGAGGGCCACCGTGGGCCCATGAGGCAGGGGGGCGCGCTCAGGGGGGTAGGGCGCGCCCTCCACCCTCGTGACCAGGTGGCAGCTCCCCCCACGGTGATTTTTGTACAGTAAATTCTTAAATATTCCCGAAAAAACATATTAAATTGGCATGGCATTCTGAGGACTTTTATTTTCGAGATATTTTTATATTGCACGGATAAGTCGGGAAACAGAAGGAAAAAATATTATTTTACTTTTATTTCTACTAAATAACAGAAAATATAAAGAGGGTACAGAAGGTTGTGCTTCTAGTTTCATCCATCTCATGCTCATCAAAAAGAATCCACTAACAAGGTTGATCAAGTCTTGTTAACAAACTCATTCCGATTAACATGGAACCGGAGAAATTTCGAATAGCACTAAGTTACCTCAACGGGGATATGAAAATCCCCAACAATAAGTATATCATACTTTTTCTTGACAGTAGGGAGAGGAAATTCAAAACCTCCAAATATAATCGATGGAATTTTTCCAATAGAGTTGATACTATAAACTTGAGGTTGTTTCCTCGGGAAGTGTACCGTGTGCTCATTGCCATTAACATGAAAAGTGACATTGCCTTTGTTGCAATCAATAACAGCCCCTGCAGTATTAAGAAAAGGTCTTCCAAGAATAATAGACATACTATCATCCTCGGGAATATCAAGAATAACAAAGTCCGTTAAAATAGTAAAGTTTGCAACCACAACAGGCACATCCTCACAAATACCGACAGGTATAGCAGTTGATTTATCAGCCATTTGCAAAGATATTTCAGTAGGTGTCAACTTATTCAAGTCAAGTTTACGATATAAAGAGAGAGGCATAACACTAACACCGGCTCCAAGATCACATAAATCAGTTTTAACATAATTTCTCTTAATGGAGCAAGGTATAGTAGGTACTCCGGGATCTCCAAGTTTCTTTGGTATTCCACCCTTAAAAGTATAATTAGCAAGCATGGTGGAAATTTCAGCTTCAGGTATCTTTCTTTTATTAGTAATAATATCCTTCATATACTTAGCATAAGGATTTGTTTTGAGCACATCAGTTAATCGCATACGCAAAAAGATGGGTCTAATCATTTCAGCAAAGCGCTCAAAATCCTCATCATCCTTTTTCTTAGACGGTTTCAGAGGAAAAGGCATGGGTTTCTGAACCCATGGTTCCCTTTCTTTACCATGTTTCCTAGCAACAAAGTCTCTTTTATCATAACGTTGATTCTTTGATTGTGGGTTATCAAGATCAACAACAGGTTCAACTTCTACATCATTATCATTACTAGGTTGAGCATTATCATGAACATCATCATTAACATTTTCACTAGGTTCATGTTCATCACCAGATTGTGTTTCAGCATCAGAAATAGAGATATCATTTGGATTCTCAGGCGACTCGGCAATAGGTTCACTAGAAGTTTGCAAAGTCCTACCATTCTTATTTTTCTTCTTTCTTGAAGAACTAGGTACATCAATATCATTTCTCTGAGAATCTTGCTCGATTCTCTTAGGGTGGCCTTCAGGATACAAAGGTTCCTGAGTCATTCTATCAGTTCTAGTAGCCACTCTAACAGCGTAATCATTTTTCTTACTATTCATTTCATCAAGCACTTCTTTCTGAGCCTTAAGTACTTGTTCTACTTAAGTGGTAACCATAGAAGCATGTTTGCTAACAAGTTTAAGTTCACCTCTAATATCAGCCATATATTCACCCAAGTGTTTAATCATATAAGCATCTTGTTTTAATTGTCTACCAAAATAAGCATTAAAGTCATCTTGCTTAAACATAAAGTTATCAAACTCATCCAAGCACTGGCTAGCAATTTTAGTAGGAGGAACTTCAGCTTTATCATATCTATAGAGAGAATTTACCTTTACTACCTGTGTCGGGATATCGGGAGGTTCTTCAATAAATAAGTAATTGAGATCATATACTTCTTCAACAGGTGGTAAATTAAGGCCATGTATTTCTTCAATAGGAGGTAGATTCTTAACATCTTCAGCTTTAATACCTTTTTCTTTCATAGATTTCTTTGCCTCATGCATATCTTCGGGACTGAGAAGTAGAACACCTCTCTTTTTCAGAGTTGGTTTAGGAATAGGCTCAGTAATTGGCTCTGGAGCTGGCTCAGGAGGTGGCTCCGGAGGTGCTCAATTATTTTCATTTGTCAACATATTATTCAATAGAATTTCAGCTTCATCCGGTGTTCTTTCCCTGAAAAGAGAACCAACACAACTATCCAGGTAATCTCTGGAAGCATCAGATAGTCCATTATAAAATATATCAAGTATTTCAGGTTTCTTAAGAGGATGATCAGGCAAAGCATTAAGTAACTTGAGAAGCCTCCCCCAAGCTTGTGGGAGACTCTCTTCTTCAATTTGCACAAAGTTGTATATTTCCCTCAAGGCAGCTTGTTTCTTATGAGCAGGGAAATATTTAGCAGAAAAGTAATAAATCATATCCTGGGGACTTTGCACACAACCAGGATCAAGAGAATTAAACCATATCTTAGCATCACCCTTTAATGAGAACGGGAATACTCTGAGTAAATAAAGGTAGCGCGATCTCTCATTATTAGTAAACAGGGCAGCTATATCATTTAACTTAGTAAGATGTGCCACAACAGTTTCAGATTCATAGCCATAGAAAGGATCAGATTCAACCAAAGTAATTCTATCTGGATCAACAGAAAAATCATAATAATCCTTATCGGGAAAAAATAGGTGAAGTAGCAAAAGCAGGGTCGGGTCTCATTCTATCTCTAAAAGATTCTTTACTCCATTTAACTAGCAACCTCTTAAGTTCATATCTATCCTGGCAAGCAAAAATAGATGTAGAAGATTCTACATCAAAAAGATAACCTTCAGGAATAGGAGGCATATTTTCATCATCACTCTCATCATCGTATTCAGGTGCAATAATGTCTCTTTCTCTAGACCTAGCAATTTGCTCGTCAAGAAATTCACCAAGGGGCACAGTAGTATCAAGCATAGAAGTAGTTTCATCGTAAGTATCATGCATAGCAGAGTGGCATCATCAATAACATGCGACATATCAGAATTCATAGCAGTAGCAGGTTTAGGTGTCGCAAGCTTACTTATAACAGAAGGAGAATCTAGTGCAAGGCTAGATGGCAGTTCCTTACCTCCCCTCGTAGTTGAGGGCAAAATAGTAGTTCGATCGTCTTTCAAGTTCTTCATAGTGTCCAGCAGATATAAATCCCAAGTGACTCAAAGAATAGAGCTATGCTCCCCGGCAATGGCGCCAGATAAAGGTCTTGATAACCCACAAGTATAGGGGATCGCAACAGTTTTTGAGGGTAGAGTATTCAACCCAAATTTATTGATTCGACACAAGGGGAGCCAAAGAATATTCTCAAGTATTAGCAGCTGAGTTGTCAATTCAACCACACCTGGAAACTTAGTATCTGCAGCAAAGTGTTTAGTAGCAAAGTAATATGATAGTGGTGGTAACGGTAACAAAAGTAAAGACAGCAAAAGTAATGTTTTTGGTATTTTGTAGTGATTATAACAGTAACAATAGAAAAGTAAATATGCGAGAACCAGTATATGGAAAACTCGTAGGCACCGGATCAGTGATGGATAATTATGCCGGATGTGGTTCATCATGTAACAGTCATAACATAGGGTGACACAGAACTAGCTCCAGTTCATCAATGTAATGTAGGCATGTATTCCGAATATAGTCATACGTGCTTATGGAAAAGAACTTGCATGACATCTTTTGTCCTACCCTCCTGTGGTAGCGGGGTCCTATTGGAAACTAAGGGATATTAAGGCCTCCTTTTAATAGAGAATCGGAACAAAGCATTAGCACATAGTGAATACATGAACTCCTCAAACTATGGTCATCACAGGGAGTGGTTCCGTTATTGTCACTTCGGGGTTGCCGGATCATAACACATAGTAGGTGACTATAGACTTGCAAGATAGGATCAAGAACTCACATATATTCATGAAAACATAATAGGTTCAGATCTGAAATCATGGCACTTGGGCCCTAGTGACAAGCATTAAGCATAGCAAAGTCATAGCAACATCAATCTTAGAACATAGTGGATACTAGGGATCAAACCCTAACAAAACTAACTCGATTACATGATAAATCTCATCCAACCCATCACCGTCCAACAAGCCTACGATGGAATTACTCACGCATGGTGGTGAGCATCATGAAAATTGGTGATGGAGGATGGTTGATGATGACGACGGCGACGAATCCCCCTCTCCGAAGCCCCGAACGGACTCCAGATCAGCCCTCCCAAGAGAGATTAGGGCTTGGCGGCGGCTCCGTATCATAAAACGCGATGATTTCTTCTCTCTGATTTTTTCTCCTCGAAAGCCAATATATGGAGTCGGAGTTGGCGTCGGAGGGCCACCAGGGGGCCCATGAGGTAGGGGGGCGCGCCCGGGGGGGCACCCTCGTGGACAGGGTGTGGGCCCCCTGGTCTTCATCTTTGGCGAGGATTTTTTATTATTTATTCTAAGATATTCCGTGGAGTTTCAAGTCATTCCGAGAACTTTTATTTTCTGCACATAAAACAACACCATGGCAATTCTGCTGAAAACAGCGTCAGTCCGGGTTAGTTCCATTCAAATCATACAAGTTAGAGTCCAAAACAAGGGCAAAAGTGTTTGGAAAAGTAGATACGACGGAGACGTATCAACCATCTATCTACAATCAACATAGACATGCAAAATACTATCAGGTACTAAGTTCATGATAAATTTAAGTTCAGTTAATCATATTACTTAAGAACTCCCACTTAGATAGACATCCCTCTAATCATCTAAGTGATCACGTGATCCAAATCAACTAAATCATAACCGATCATCACGTGAAATGGAGTAGTTTTCAATGGTCAACATCATTATGTTGATCATATCTACTATATGACTCACGCTCGACCTTTCGGTCTCAGTGTTCCGAGGCCATATATGCATATGCTAGGCTCGTCAAGTTTAACCCGATTATTCCGCGTGTGCAAAACTGGCTTGCATCCGTTGTAGATGGACGTAGAGCTTATCACACCCGATCAACACGTGGTGTCTGGACACGACGAACTTTGGCAACGGTGCATACTCAGGGAGAACACTTTTATCTTGAAATTTAGTGAGAGATCATCTTATAATGCTACCGTCAATCAAAGCAAGATAAGATGCATAAAGGATAAACATCACATGCAATATATAAGTGATATGATATGGCCATCATCATCTTGTGCTTGTGATCTCCATCTTCGAAGCACCGTCATGATCACCATTGTCACCGGTGCGACACCTTGATCTCCATCGTAGCATCGTTGTCGTTTCGCCACCTATTGCTTCTACGACTATCGCTACCGCTTAGTGATAAAGTAAAGCAATTACAGGGCAATTGCATTGCATACAATAAAGCGACAACCATATGGCTCCTGCCAGTTGCCGATAACTCGGTTACAAAACATGATCATCTCATACAATAAAATAGAGCATCACATCTTGACCATATCACATCACAACATGCCCTGCAAAAACAAGTTAGACATCCTCTACTTTGTTGTTGCAAGTTTTACATGGTTGTTACGGGCTGAGCAAGAACCGTTCTTACCTACGCATCAAAACCACAACGATAGTTCGTCAAGTTACTGCTGTTTTAACCTTCTCAAGGACCGGGCGTAGCCACACTTGGTTCAACTAAAGTTGGAGAAACTGACACCCGCCAGCCACCTATGTGCAAAGCACGTTGGTAGATCCAGTCTCGCGTAAGCGTACGCAGAATGTCGGTCCGGGCCGCTTCAGCCAACAATACCGCTGAACCGAAGTATGACATGCTGGTAAGAAGTATGACTTGTATCGCCCACAACTCACTTGTGTTCTACTCGTGCATATAATATCAACGCATAAAACCTGGATCGGATGCCACTGTTAGGGAACGTAGTAATTTCAAAAAAAATCCTACGCACACGCAAGATCATGGTGATGCATAACAATGAGAGGGGAGAGTGTGTCCACGTACCCTTGTAGACCGAAAGCGGAAGCGTTAGCACAACGCGTTGATGTAGTCATACATCTTCATGGCCTGACCTATCAAGCACCGAACACACGACACCTCCGAGTTCTTGCACACGTTCAGCTCGATGACGTCCCTCGAACTCCGATCTAGCCGAGTGTCGAGGGAGAGTTCCGTCAGCACGACGGCGTGGTGACGATGATGATGTTCTACGGATGCAGGGCTTCGCCTAAGCACCGCTACGATATTATCGAGGTGGATTATGGTGGAGGGGGGCACCGCACACGGCTAAGAGATCAATGATCAATTGTTGTGTCTAGAGGTGCCCCCTGCCCTCGTATATAAAGGTTCAAGGGGGAGGGGGCGGCCAGCCAGGAGGAGGGCGCGCCAAGGGGAGTCCTACTCCCACCGGGAGTAGGACTCCCTCCTTTCCTTGTCCATGTAGGAGAGGGGGAAGGAAGGGAGAGAGGGGAGGAAGGAAAAGGGGGGGGGGCGCCGCCCCCCTCCTTGTCCAATTCGGACTAGAGGGGGAGGGGGGCGCGGCCTGCCCTGGCCGCCCCTCCTCTTCTCCACTTTGGGCCCAAGTGGCCCAACCCCCCGGGGGGTTCCGGTAACCCCCCAGTACTCCGGTATATATCCCATAGCCTCCGAAACTTATTCCGGTGTCCGAATATAGTCGTCCAATATACCAATCTTCATGTCTTGACCATTTCGAGACTCCTCGTTATGTCCGTGATTACATCCGGGACTCCAAACGGTACATCAAAACATATAAACTCATAATATACTGTCATCTAACTTTAAGTGTGCGGACCGTACGGGTTCGAGAACAATGTAGACATGACCGAATTTTTTCCGGTCAATAACCAATAGCGGAACCTGGATGCTCATATTGACTCCCACATATTCTACGAAGATCTTTATCGGTCAAACCGCATAACAACATATGTTGTTCCCTTTGTCATCGGTATGTTACTTGCCCGAGACTCGATCGTCGGTATCTCAATACCTAGTTCAATCTCGTTACCGGCAAGTCTCTTTACTCGTTATGTAATATATCATCTCGCAACTAACTCATTAGTCACATTGCTTCTAAGGCTTATAGTGATGTGTATTACCGAGAGGGCCCAGAGATACCTCTCCGACAATCGAAGTGATAAATCCTAATCTCGAAATACGCCAACCCAACAAGTACCTTCAGAGACACCTGTAGAGCACCTTTATAATCACCCAGTTACGTTGTGACATTTGGTGGCACACAAAGTGTTCCTCCGGTAAATGGGAGTTGCATAATCTCATAGTCACAGGAACATGTATAAGTCATGAAGAAAGCAGTAGCAACATACTAAACGATCAAGTGCTAAGCTAACAGAATGGGTCAAGTCAATCACATCATTCTCTTAATGATGTGATCCCGTTAATCAAATGACAACTCTTTTGTCCATGGCTAGGAAACATAACCATCTTTGATAAACGAGCTAGTCAAGTAAAGGCATACTAGTGACACTTAGTTTGTCTATGTATTCACACATGTATTATGTTTCCGATTAATACAATTCTAGCATGAATAATAAACATTTATGATGATGTAAGGAAATAAATAATAACTTTATTATTGCCTCTAGGGCATATTTCCTTCACTACATCCCACTTGGATAGCAAACCCAGTGGTGGTCCGGAAGGCAAACGAGAAGTGGAGGCTGTGCATTGATTTCACAGATCTCAACAAGGCTTGCCCGAAGGATCCGTTTCCCTTGCCGCATATTGATCAGATTATGGGTTCCACTTCAAGCTGTGATTTGCTCTCATTTCTGGATGCTTATTCAGGATATCACCAGATCTTTATGTCCAAAGAAGATTAGGAGAAGATGTCGTTCATCACTCCATGTGGTACGTACTGCTTTATCTGCATGCCATTCGGACTAAAGAATGCCGGGTCTACCTTTGCAAGGGCAGTCCAGATTGGTTTTGAACCTCAGCTGCACAGAAACATTGAAGCTTATATGGATGATATTGTGGTGAAAACCAGGGACAGAGCAACTCTTATCCAGGATTTGGAGGAGACATTTGTGAATTTGTGCAAGATCGACTTGAAGCTCAACCCAGAGAAGTGTGTGTTTGGTGTTCCCTCTGGCAAGCTGCTTGGGTACTTTGTGTCCCACAGAGGGATCGAAGCTAATCTCGACAAGATCAAGGCCATTGAGCAGATCCAAGCGCCAAGGACAGTTAAGGATGTGAGGTGCCTGACGGGATGTGTTGCCGTGCTAAGCAGGTTCATCTCCAAGTCTACCGAGCGTGCCCTGCCATTCTTCAACATTTTGAAGAAGGCAGGTCCTATGAAGTGGACTCTGAAGCAGATGCAGCTTTGCATGAGTTAAAGGCCTACCTGTCTTCTGTGCCTACCCTGGTTTCTCCCAAACCCTAGGAGTCGTTGTTTCCCGGGAAGAAGCAACTAACAATACATCAGAGTATGAAGGTCTCCTTGTCAGGCTCAGGATTGCAGCTAAATTGGGAATTAAGAAACTGATTATTCGAATAGATTCACAACTGGTGGTGAGGCAAGTCAACAAGGATAATCAAAGTCCATTGATGGAGGCATACATCGAGGAAGTGAGAGGATTGGAGGAGCACTTTGATGGATTGCAAACATCGCACATACCCCGTGCGGAAAACAGCATAGCTGATCATCTGTCGAAGTGTGCTGCACAAAAGCTTCTTGTGGAACCAAGAACTTTTGTTCTCCGTCTTACTCAGCCCTCCATATCCCCAATGACAATGGCCCAGAAAAGGATAAAGTTGGATATCGGTAAGCCTCTCCTGGTAGAGCCGTTCGCTCCCGGCAGAGACCCTGCCGGAAACAACTCCTCGCAGCCTGCTGGACCACCCCCTCCAGTCGGGCCCATGGACCCCACGTATGAGGCTGGTGCTCCCGCAGCAGAGGAGGTGCCGCTACTCCTCGTTGCCGAGCCTCGGGCCCCAACTTGGGCAAGGCACATTGTCCGCTTCCTCCAAACCGGAGAGCTTCCCGGTGATCAAGACGAAGCTGAAAGAGTAGCCCGGAGGGCCAGTATATATCAGTTTGTCGATGACACTCTGTATAGAAGGAGGCCCAACGGTGTGAAATTGAGTGCGTCTGCCGGGAAGAAGGAAAGGAACTGCTGGCTGAGATACACAAAGGAATGTGCGGCTCCCACATTGGATCAAGGGCATTAGTTGGGAAAGCATTCCGGCAAGGATTCTATTGGCCCACAGCCCTCCGAGATGTGGTCGAGTTAGTCACTAAGTGTGAGCCCGCCAGTTCCATTCCAAGAAAACCCACCTGCCTGCCCAAGCGCTTCAGACAATCCCTCTATCATGGACATTTTCGGTCTGGGGCTCGATATCCTCAGCCCCTTCCCCCGAGCAATCGGGGGCTTTGAATTCTTGTTCGTTGCCATCGACAAGTTTACAGAGTGGCCGGAAGTGACTGTTGTGAGAAAGGTGACTGCTCAGTCAGCTATCAAGTTCTTGAAAGATCTGGTGTGTCGTTTTGGAGTTCCGGCAAGGATCATCACCGACAACGGCACCCAGTTCACGAGCCGCACCTTCATGCAAAATGTTCATGCCCTCAGATGCAAGATCTCATTCGCCTCTGTGGCACACCCCCGGAGAAATGGACAAGCTAAGAGGGCGAACCCTGAAGTGCTACGCGGACTCAAGATAAGAACCTTTGATACGCTGCAGAAGCACGGGATGCGGTGGATCGAGGAGCTGCCGGTGGTTCTTTGGTCCCTCAGAACGACACCAAACCGAGCTACCGGGTAGACTCCCTTCTCCCTGGTCTACGGGGCAGAAGCAGTTATCCCCATGGAACTCATTTATGGGTCCCCTCGAGTGCTTGCTTACGATGAAGTCGTGCAAGATCAGGATCGGCATGACGATGATGTCTGCTAGAACTACGTCGGTATTTCCCCAAAGAGGAAGGGATGATGTAGTATAGCAACGGTAGGTATATTCCTCAGTGATGAGACCAAGGTTATCAAACCAGTAGGAGAACCTCTTCACCCCACGTAAACAACACTTGCACACAAATAACAAATACTCGCAACTCGACGTGATAAAGGGGTTGTCAATCCCTTTCGGGTACGGCGCCTCAAGATAGGCAAATAACTTGAGGTAAAGTGGTAGATAGGATAAATAGATCACGGAACAAACAAATTGCAGCAAGGTATTTTTGTATTTTTGGTTTAATAAATCTAAAAATAAATGTAAAGGAAAATAGATCGCAAAGGCAAATATGATGAAAAGAGACCCGGGGCCCGTAGGTTTCACTAGTGGCTTCTCTCGAGAAAAATAGCAAACGGTGGGAAAACAATTACTGTTGGGAAATTGATAGAACTTCAAATAATCATGATGTCCAGGCAATGATCATTATATAGGCATCACGTCCAAGATTAGTAGACCGGCTCCTGCCTGCATCTACTACTATTACTCCACACATCGACCGCTATCCAGCATGCATCTAGTGTATTAAGTTCATGGGGAAACAGAGTAATGCAATAAGAACGATGACATGATGTAGACAAGATCTATTTATGTAGAAATAGACCCCATCTTGTTATCCTTAATAGCAACGATACATACGTGTCGTTTCCCTTTCTGTCACTGGGATCAAGCACCGTAAGATCGAACCCATCACAAAGCACCTCTTCCCATTGCAAGATAAATAGATCAAGTTGGCCAAACAAAACCCAAATATCAGAGAAGAAATACGAGGCTATAATCAATCAAGCATATAAGAGATCAAAGAAGACTCAAATAACTTTCATGGATAAAAACATAGATCTGATCATAAACTCAAAGTTCATCGGATCCCAACAAACACACCGTAAAAAGACTTACATCATATGGATCTCCAAGAGACCGTTGTATTGATAATCATGAGAGGGAGAGAGGAAGCCATCTATCTACTAACTACGGACCCGTAGGTCTACAAAGAACTACTCACGCATCATCGAAGAGGCACCAATGGACATGATGAACCCCTTTGTGATGGTGTCTAGATTGGATATGGTGGTTCTGGACTCTGTGGCGGCTGGAAATGATTTTCGTCGACTCCCTTAGGGTTTATGGAATATTGGGGGTATTTATAGAGCAAAGAGGTGGTTCAAGGGGCACCTGAGGTGGGCACAACCGACCGGGGCGCGCCTGGGCCCCCAGGCATCCTGGTGGGTTGTGCTCCCCTCGGAGCACCCCCATAGGAACTTTCTTGGCCCACTGGATGTCTTCTGGCCCAAAAAAGTCCTTAAAAAGTTTCGCTGTGTTTGGACTTAGTTTGGTATTGATTTCCTGCGATGTAAAAAACATGCAGAAACAACAACTGGCACTGGGCACTATGTCAATAGGTTAGTACTAGAAAATGGTATAAAATGACTATAAAATGATTGTAAAACATCCAAGAATGATAATATAACAACATGTAAAATAAAAAATTATAGATATGTTGGAGATGTATCAGCATCCCCAAGCTTAATTCCTACTCGTCCTCGAGTAGGTAAATGATAAAAACAGAATTTTTGATGTGGAATGTTACCTAACCATGTTCATCACATTTTCTTTTCTTTGTAGTATGGACATTTGGACTTCTATATGATTCAAAGCAGTAGTCTAGTTTTGACATGAAGACTTTAATACTCAAGCATACCAACAAGCAACCATGTCTTTCAAAATATCAACACTAAAGCAAGTTATCCCTAGCCCATTATGCTCAACCATTGATCCATTCATGAAACACACTCGAATATTAGCTACACCCAATGCTCAAATACGATCATAGTGCCCCTTAGTTGGTACTTTATAAGAGAAGATGGAGACTCAAATTCAAAAATAATAATTGCATAAGTAAAAGAAAGGCCTTTTGCGGAGGGAAGTAGGGATTTGTAGAGGTGCCGAGCTCAAAGCTTAATTGAGAGATAAAAACATTTTTGAGAGGCATACTTTTCCCACCAACGAAAACGACTTAGAGCTCCCAACACTTTCCATGCTAGATACATCATAGGCGGTTCCCAAACAGAAAATAAAATTTATTCCTTTTTCCACCATTACTTTCACTTTCCATGGCTAGCCGAATCCACGGTTGCCCTCCATCCCAACAATTTCCAAAGAATTTATTATTTGACAACATAAGGTAAATTCATTTTTCATTTCGGGACTAGGCATCCCTAATACCTTTGCCATACTCTCGCGCAATGACAACTGAATAAACACTGATCGTGAGAATAACACATCTGGCATGAAAATATTGGCCACCCCTCACCGCCTCGCGAGCGGTAGAGCACACAAAAGAGAAATTTATTTTGAAAATTAGAGACGGCACATGCAAATTTGCTTAGAATGGCACGAAAATACCGCATATAGGTAGATATAGTGGACTCATATGGCAAACTGGTTTAAAGGGTATTGGATGCACAAGTAGTGATCATACTTAGTGCAAAATGAAGGCTAGCAAAAAGATTGAGAAGCGACCAACCAAAAAGCGAGAAATCTCATACCCAAGCATTAAGCATAAGTAACACCGAATAATGCACCATAAGTAGGATATAAATTTCATTGCATAATTATTGACTTTAGTGCTTGCATGGGGAATCACAAACCTTAACATCAATATTCTTACTAAAGCACAATTACTCATCAACATGACTCACATATCATATCGTCATATCTCAAAACCATTACTAAGAATCAAGTTTATTTTGTCCAATGATCTTCATGAAAGTTTTTATTATATCCTCCTTGGATATTTTATCACTTTGGGACTATTTTCATATGTTGCTTTTGATAAGCTCAAACAAATTTAAGTGAAGATCATGAGCATTATTTTTTCTTTCTCTCAAAATAATCTAAGTGAAGCAAGAGAGAATTTCTGAAAATTTTACTAACTCCCAAATAAATCTAAGTGAATCATGAGAGCATTTCTTCAAAAATAACAAAGCACGCCGTGCTCAAAAAGATATAAGTGAAGCACTAGAGCAAATCCATGGCTCTAAAAATTTAAGTGAAGCATAGGAGCAAGCATAGCATAATTTTTGGCTCTCTCAAAAAGGTGTGTTCAGCAAGGATTCAATACTTAAAACACAAAGCAAAACAAGCAAAGACTCATATCATACAAGACACTCCAAGCAAAACTCATAATATGTGATGAATAAAAATGTAGCTTCAAGTAAAATACCGATGGTTGTTAGAAGAAAGCGGGGATGCCACTCGGGGGCATCCCCAAGCTTAGTTGCTTGCTACTTCTTAAATATTATCTTGGGGTGCCTCGGGCATCCCCAAGCTTAGCCTTTTGCTAATCCTTATTCCTTCATCCATCTTAAGATCACCCAAAACTTGAAAACTTCAATCACACAAAACTCAACAAATCTTTTGTGAGATCCCTTAGTATAAGAAAGCAAACCACTACTATAAGTACTACTGCAAACCTATCCATATTTTTTTTGCATTATATCTACTATATTCCAAATTTTCTATGGCAAAAACTCATCAAAGAAAACCATAGAATCCTCAAAACAAGCACACAACGCATAGAAAACAGAATCTGTCAAAAATAGAAAAGTCTGTAGCAATGTGGATATTTCGAATACTAACTCCAAAAATCTTGCTAAATTAGGAAAACCTGAGTAATTTGTATATTAATCTTATGTAAAAAGAATCATGTCAAAAGCACGTTTCTGTGATTTATGAAAACTATTTTCGTGAGTGCATAAGTTTCTGTTTTTCAGCAAGATCAAATCAACTTTTAACCCAAATCAACCCAAAGGCCTTGCTTGGCCCAAACACTAATTTAAACCACAAAAACACATCTAACCAGAGGTATAATAGCGTATTTTATTAAAAACAACAAGAAAACCAAAAAGCAAAAAGATACAAGTTGGGTTGCCTCCCAACGAGCGATATCGTTTTACGCCCCTAGCTAGGCATAACGCATAGGATCTAAGTTTTGTCATCCTTGTTCTTCAATTCTTCGATCGAACACTTGGGATTTTCCAAGGATTTTGCATATAAATTCTCAACAACAATACTTCTAGGCACGAGATTGAAAAACTTATTTTCACAAAAAGGGTCTCTCATGACTTCAATCAAGTTGGGATGGATACTAATCATCTCAAGATCTCCTTTATCATTGCTAGAAGTTGCACCTTTGTGTTTTAGTGACTTGAGTGGTCTTACTAATTTTCACGGGAGTTTTAGCGGAAGCAAACGCCGTACCTAGATTAGGAAAACTTTCTTCTAGTTTATCAATCCTAGACGGGCTCTCTTCGATTCTTTCATGAATTATAGTTCCCTTTTAGCGGAAGCAAAAGCCGTACCTAGAGCAAAGAGGCGGTTCAGGGGGCACCCGAGGTGGGCACAAACCACCGGGGCGCGCCTGGTCCCCCAGGCGCGCCTTGGTGGGTTGTCCTCCCCTCGGAGCACCCCCAGGTGCTTTCCTGGCCCACTGGATGTCTTTTGGCCGAAAAAATCCTCAAAAAGTTTCGCTGCATTTGGACTCCGTTTGGTATTGATTTCCTATGATGTAAAAAACATGCAGAAAATAGCAACTGGCACTAGGGACTATGTCAATAGGTTAGTACCAAAAATGATATAAAATGACTATAAAATGATTGTAAAACATCCAAGAATGATAATATAATAGCATGGAACAATAAAAAATTATAGATACATTGGAGACGTATTAGATAACGTTGTGCTACTTGAGGAGAACTGCCTCTGGGCTGCTACGCGTGCTGCATGCTATTAGCAAGCCCTGCGTTGCTATCATAGCCGCATGGTTCATGCCTGGTGTTTTGAGGAAGGTGACCTTGTCCTTAGGCGCGTCCAGTCTGCCAAGCGTACACACAAGTTATCACCGAAGTGGGAAGGCCCTTACCGGGTAGTATGAGTCGCTAGACCCGGCGCAGTCCGTCTGGAGACCGAAGATGACACTCTGTTGCAAAACCCATGAATATCGAGCATCTTCGCAAGTTCTACCCGTATGGCGCGAGGCTGTCGGGCCCTGGCCGACAACCACCCATTTGTACCGGCCTTGCCTCAGCTGCATGTAACCCCTTGTACAAAGCCGGGGCGATGACCCCGTGCAAGAGAAAATAAAGAAGCGCTATAGGGGCCCCCCCAACCTAGATTGCATGCATGCATGAGCATTCCAGATCACTGCATAAGCATTTCATGAGCATCTGCATATGCATATAGATAGGATCGCATCCTGCATTCATTCTCATCTGCATGGAGCTGCAGGTTCTTGCCGTGAACTTGGCTTCGACAAGGAGTTTGGAAGATTGACCGGCACTGCGATCCCCGGCAAGCCAAACAAATAAGGTCTGCCTCTTGTCCATTCGTGTTCTGTAAGCTATAACTTGTGCATTAGAAAACCTCGCCACTCTTTTTAGACTTAGGTGCTCCCATTCCTGACTCGAACGTTGCTTCGGTCAGAATGGTCATAGTGGCCTTTGATAAAAGGAAGTTGGCGGGGGGGTGGTCCCTTTGTCTGGAACCCGGCAGATATGGCTCTCTGGCAGGCAAGAAGGGTGCCGACAAGATAGCCTGCCTGGAAAAACTCGTTTATTTACTCTAAAGAGGCATCTCACCTCTGCATGGATATACATGCGCGGGTCCCTGGCAAGGTTTATCTTTTTCATTAACATGCTGATACAAGTACAAGCATTACAGAACACAAACATGGACACGAGAGATTACATTGTTTGAATTAAAATTTGGCAAGTGCCTACATATTTAAGATTGAAAAAGGATAATTGCCCCACAATCCCCATTCTTGTCCCTCTCCTCCCAGGCACGACAGGTGAAGGCTAAAAGGACAAAAGGGGAACACTGGGGAACGCATCGATGGAGAGCACGGCGGAGGCGACCCGTCGACCACCGCCACCAGGGCCAGCAGGGCATGACAGGGCTAATGTAGCTGCAGCCCGAGAGGAAGTCTGTCGGGGCCCAGCTGGAAGACTGCTGGAGGAGCCCGGGAGCACCATACCCACCTCTACATCCAATTCCCTGGCAAATCATGTTGCTGGGGAGGAGATGTGGATGCAGATGATGGTGCTGTGATACGTCTCTGTCGTATCTATAGTTTTTGATTGTTCCATGCCAATATTCTTCAACTTTCATATACTTTTGGCAACTTTTTATACTATTTTTTGAGACTAACATATTGATCCAGTGCCCAGTGTCAGTTCCTGTCTGCTGCATGTTTTATGTTTCACAGAAAACTAATATCAAACGGAATCCAAACGGGATAAAAACGGACATAGAATTATTTTGGAATATTTGGGATTTTCCGGAGGAAGAATCAATGCGAAACGGTGTCCGGGGTGGCCACGAGACAGGGGGCGCACCCTCCCCCCCTAGGCGCGCCCTGGACTCTCATGGGCCACCCGTAAGGTGGTTGATGCCCTTCTTTTGCCACAAGAAAGCTAATTTTACGAGAAAAATCTGGGCGAAAGATTCACCCCAATCGGAGTTACGGATCTCCAGATATAAAGGAAACGGTGAAGGGGTAGAATCAGGGAACGAAGAAACAGAGAGATAGATCTAATCTCGGAGGGGCTCTCACCCCTCCCAAGCCATGGGAGACGAGGACCAGAGGGGAAACCCTTCTCCCATCTAGGGAGGAGGTCAAGGAAGAAGAAGAAGAAGAAGGGGGCCTCTCTCCCCCTTGCTTCCAGTGGTGCCGGAGCACTGCCGGGGGCCATCATCATCACCACGATCTTCACCAACACCGCCGTCATCTTCACCAACATCTCCATCACCTTCCCCCTCCTATATTCAGCGGTCCACTCTCCCGCATCCCGTTGTACCCTCTACTTGAACATGGTGCTTTATGCTTCATATTATTATCCAATGATGTGTTGCCATCCTATGATGTCTGAGTAGATTTTCGTTGTCCTACCGGTGATTGATGAATTGCTATGATTGGTTTAATTTGATTGTGGTTATGTTGCTGTCCTATTCTGCCCTCCGTGTCGCGAAAGCGTGAGGGAGTACCGCTGCAGGGTGTTGCAATATGTTCATGATTCGCTTATAGTGGGTTGCTTGAGTGACAGAAGCATAAACCCGAGTATGGGGATTGTTGCATATGGGATAAAAGGGGACTTGATGCTTTAATGCTATAGTTGGGTTTTACCTTAATGAATCTTTAGTAGTTGCGGACGCTTGCTAGAGTTCCAATCATAAGTGCATATGATCTAAGAAGAGAAAGTATGTTAGCTTGTGCCTCTCCCACATAAAACTTGCTATCGGTCTAGTAACGTAGTCAATTGCTTAGGGGCAATTTCACCACTCCTACCACCACTTTTCCACACTCGCTATGTTTACTTTATTGCATCTTTATCTAAACAGCCCCTAGTTTTTATTTACGTGTTCTTTATTATCTTGCAAACCTATCCTATCACACCTACAAAGTACTTCTAGTTTCATACTTGTTCTAGGTAAAGCAAACATCAAGCGTGCGTAGAGTCATATCAGTGGCCGATAGGACTTGAGAGAGTATTTGTTCTACCTTTAGCTCCTCATTGGGTTTGACACTCTTACTTATCGAAAGAGGCTACAACTATCCCGTATACTTGCGGGTTATCAAGACCTTTTTCTGGCGCCGTTGCCGGGGAGTCATAGCGTGGGGTGAATATTCTCGTGTGTGCTTGTTTGCTTTATCACTAAGTAATTTTTATTTGCTGTTCTTAGTTGTTCTCTATCTTTAGTTATGGATATGGAACACAAAATACCAAAAAAATTAGAGGTACTTGCTACTCATGTAGATGGGGTAACTCCTAAAACCCCCGATTCTCATTATGTGAAAGATATTATGTACTATTTTGATAATCTTGAGAAAACCCCATTCAACTTTATAATGGGAGACACGTTGGATCAATGTGAATACTTTAGGGATTATCGCTCGACACAAAAAGGGAAAGTATTATGGGATCAATTTATTATGTTGCGTTGGTATGCCTGGGATCTATGCTTGAGATATGATATTACTTGTTGCTCTAGGATGAAGGCTCCACACCTTCCTTTTTCATGCAAATTTAATGATAATGAAACCTTAGCTTCTTATGCTAATGGTATATATGATTACTATGATGTTGAACAAATAGAAGAATTTGTTGCTTTTATGGGTGCTTATGAGATTGAATCTATGTTTAAAGCGTTTGACGATTTTGATGATTCAGTTTATAGGCCTGAAAATCTTGCTATACTTAGATATTGCTATGATAATTATGCTTCTAATGCCTATGTTAAACTATATATTGAGGCCTACCCCGCTGTCCAAGAAGAGACTAATATTTTGCAGGAAGCTATGGAAGAAGAAATTGATGAAACTGTGAGCTCATTGGATGAAGAAGATGATGAGGAGAGCGAAGAACAAAAGGAGGAAGAGCGGATTGATCACCCGTGCCCACCTTCTAATGAGAGTAACTCTTCAACTCATACATTGTTTAATTCCCCTTCGTGCTTACCGGAGGATGATTGCTATGATCCCGTTGATTCTCTTGAAATATCCCTTTTTGATGATGCTTGCTATGCTTGTGGCCAAGATGCCAATATGAATTATGCTTATGGAGATGAACTTGCTATAGTTCCTTATGTTAAACATGAAATTGTTACTATTGCACCCACACATGATAGTCCTATTATCTTTTTGAATTCTCCAAACTACACTATATTGGAGAAGTTTGTGCTTATTAAGGATTATATTGATAGGTTGACTTTTACCGTTGCACATGATGATTTTGATAGATATAATATGCATGTGCTTGCTGCTCCTACTTGCAATTATTATGAGAGAGGAACTACATCTCCGCCTCTTTATGTTTCCAACACGATAAAATTGCAAGAAACTGCTTATACTATGCATTGGCCTTTACTTGGTGTGCATGAATTGTTCTTTTATGACATGCCGATGCATAGGAAGAGAGTTAGACTTCGTTGTTGCTTGATATATGTTACTTTGTGCTCACTACTAAATTACAAATCATTGCTAATTAAAATTGGCTTTGATATACCTTGGGATCCGGGTGGATCCATTACTTGAGCACTATATGCCTAGCTTAATGGCTTTAAAGAAAGCGCTGCCAGGGAGACAACTCGGAAGTTTTAGAGAGTCATTTAAGAGTAATTTATTTCTGTTGAGTGCTATTATATAGTTTAAAAACAAAAAATAAAGAGGGGAACCTAAAAACTTTTCAAAAAGGAAAGTGAAAGTGAGAGAGACAAGCATTGTTGAAGTGGGAGAGCTCCTTGAACTTTGTTCATGCTCATGAAAACTTTGTGAATCTTGATTACAGAAACTTTCCATCAAAAATAATTATCCCCTTGTACAATTCCATTGTATTATAAAAATAATGTGCCAAGGTTTGCCTTTAGGATGTTTACAATGCTTGTTGGTTTGTATGATGCAGGACAGAAACTTTGGCTGTAGTGCACGATTTTACGTTTTTAACTGAAAAGTCAAACGGTTCTGATTCCTTTTGCACTGTCTTTCTGTACAACTTTTTTATTTTTCATAATTTTGGTAGAATTTATGGGGTACCATAAGTATGGTGGATGTTCAGATTGCTATAGACTGTTCTGTTTTTGTCAGATTCTGTTTTTGATGCATAGTTTGCTTGTTTTAATGATTCTATCAATTTATATCAGTGGATTAAGCCATGAAAAAGTTATACTACAGTAGACACAATGAAAAAACAAAATATGAATTGGTTTGGAATAGTACTTAGAGTGGTGATTTGCTTTATTATACTAACGGATCTTACTGAGTTTTCTGTTGAAGTTTTGTGTGGATGAAGTGTCTAAACGAGGAGGTCTCGATATGAGAAAAAGGAAGAGAGGCAAGAGCTCAAGCTTGGGGATGGCCGAGGCACCCCAAGTAAATATTCAAGGAGACTCAAGCGTCTAAGCTTGGGGATGCCCTGGAAGGCATCCCCTCTTTCTTCAACAAGTATCGGTATGTTTTCGTATTCGTTTCGTTTATGCATTATGTGCAAGTCTTGGAGCGTCTTTTGCATTCAGTTTTCATTTTTCTTCTATGCACCATGCTGGTATGAGATAGTACTTGGTTGATTTATAGATACTCATTGCACTTCACTTAAATATTTTGAGTATGGCTTTATAGAATGCTTCATGTGCTTCACTTATATCATTTGAAATTTGGATTACCTGTTTCTCTTCACATAGAAAACCGCCATTTGTAGAATGCTCTTTTGCTTCACTTATAATTGTTAGAGCGTGGGCATATCTTTTGTAGAAATAATTAAACTCTCTTGCTTCACTTATATCTATTTAGAGGGATGACAGGAATTGGTCATTCACATGGTTAGTCATAAAATCCTACATAAAACTTGTAGATCACTGAATATGATATGTTTGATTCCTTGCAATAGTTTTGCGATATAAAGGTGGTGATATTAGAGTCGTGCTAGTTTAGTAATTGTGAAATTGAGAAATACTTGTGTTGAGGTTTGCAAGTCCCGTAGCATGCACGTATGGTGAACCGTTATGTAACGAAGTTGGATCATGAGGTGTTTTTTTTCATTGTCTTCCTTATGAGTGGCAGTCGGGGACGAGCGATGGACTTTTCCTACCAATCTATCCCTCTTGGGGCATGCGTAGTAGTACTTTTCTTCGAGGGATAAGTAGACTTTTGCAATAAGTATATGAGTTCTTTATGACTAATGTGAGTCCATGGATATACGCACACTCATCCTTCCACTTTGCTAGTCTCTATTTTACCGCGCAACTTTCGCCGGTAGCATAAACCCATTATTTACCTTCCTCAAAATAGCCACCATACCTACCTATATGGCATTTCCATAGCCATTCCGAGATATATCGCCATGCAACTTTCCACCGTTCCGTTTATTATGACACGTTTCATCATTGTCATATTGCTCTTTGCATGATCATGTAGTTGACATCGTATTTGTGGAAAGGCCACCTTCATAATTTTCATACATGTTACTCTTGATTCATTGCATATCCCGGTACACCGCCGGAGGCATTCATATAAAGTCATATTTTGTTCTAGCTTTGAGTTGTAATTCTTGAGTTGTAAATCCATAAAAGTGTGATGATCTTCTTTATTAGAGCATTGTCCCAGTGAGGAAAGGATGATGAAGACTATCCCCCACAAGTCGGGATGGGACTTCAGACTTTATAAAAATAAAAGAGGCCAAAGAAGCCCAAATAAAAAAAGAGGCCAAGGAAGCCCACCAAAAAAATAAAAAAAAAATAAAAAAGAAAGAAAAATAAAATAAAAATAAAAAATATGGGAGAAAAGAGAGAAGGGGCAATGTTACTATCCTTTTACCACACTTGTGCTTCAGAGTAGCACCATGTTCTTCATAGAGAGAGTCTCCTATGCTTTCACTTTCATATACTAGTGGGAATTTTTCATTATAGAACTTGGCTTGTATATTCCAATGATGGGCTTCCTCAAAATGCCCTAGGTCTTCGTGAGCAAGCAAGTTGGATGCACACCCACTTAGTTTCTTTTGTTGAGCTTTCATATATTTATAGCTCTAGTGCATCCGTTGCATGGCAATCCCTACTTACTCACATTGATATCTATTGATGGGCATCTCCGTAGCCCGTTGATACGCCTAGTTGATGTGAGACTATCTTCTCCCTTTTTGTCCTCACAACCACCACCATATACCACCATAGTGCTATGTCCATGGCTTGCGCTCATGTATTGCATAAGAGTTGAAAAAGCTGAAGCACGTTAAAAAGTATGAACCAATTTATCGGCTCGTCATCGGGGTTGTGCATGATTTGAATGCTTTGTGTGATGAAGATGGAGCATAGCCAGACTATATGATTTTGTAGGGATGAGCTTTCTTTGGCTATGTTATTTCGATAAGACATAATTTCTTGGTTGGTATGCTTGAAGTATTATTGTTTTTATGTCAAATTATAGACTATTGCTTTGAATCACTCGTGTCTTAAAATTCATGCCATGATTAGAAATATGATCAAGATTATGCTAGGTAGCATTCCACATAAAAAATTATCTTTTTTATCATTTACCTACTCGAGGACGAGCAGGAATTAAGCTTGGGGATGCTGATACGTATCCGTCGTATCTATATTTTTTGATTGTTCCGTGCCAATATTCTTCAACTTTCATATACTTTTGGCAACTTTTTATACTATTTTCGGGACTAACATATTGATCCAGTGCCCAGTGCCAGTTCCTGTCTGCTGCATGTTTTATGTTTCCCAGAAAACCAATATCAAACGGAATCCAAACGGGATAAAAATGGACGGAGAATTATTTTCGAATATTTGGGATTTTCCGGAGGAAGAATCAATGCGAAACGGTGTCTAGGGTGGCCACGAGACAGGGGGGCGCGCCCTCCCCCCTGGGCGCGCCCTGGACTCTCGTGGGCCACCCGTAAGGTGGTTGATGCCCTTCTTTTGCTGCAAGAAAGCTAATTTTACGAGAAAAATCTGGGCGAAATATTCACCCCAATCGGAGTTACGGATCTCCAGATATAAAGGAAACGGTGAAGGGGTAGAATCAGGGAACGCAGAAACAGAGAGATAGATCCAATCTCGGAGGGGCTCTCGCCCCTCCCAAGCCATGGGAGCCAAGGACCAGAGGGGAAACGCTTCTCCCATCTAGGGAGGAGGTCAAGGAAGAAGAAGAAGAAGGGGGCCTCTCTCCCCCTTGCTTCCGGTGGTGCCGGAGCGCTGCCGGGGGCCATCATCATCACCACGATCTTCACCAACACCGCCGTCATCTTCACCAACATCTCCATCACCTTCCCCCTTCTATATTCAGCGGTCCACTCTCCCGCATCCCGCTGTACCCTCTACTTGAACATGGTGCTTTATGCTTCATATTATTATCCAATGATGTGTTGCCATCCTATGATGTCTGAGTAGATTTTCGTTGTCCTACCGGTGATTGATGAATTGCTATGATTGGTTTAATTTGCTTGTGGTTATGTTGCTGTCCTATTATGCCCTCCGTGTCACGCAAGCGTGAGGGAGTACCGCTGTAGGGTGTTGCAATATGTTCATGATTCGCTTATAGTGGGTTGCTTGAGTGACAGAAGCATAAACCCGAGTAAGGGGATTGTTGCATATGGAATAAAAGGGGACTTGATGCTTTAATGCTATGGTTGGGTTTTACCTTAATGAATCTTTAGTAGTTGCGGACGCTTGCTAGAGTTCCAATCATAAGTGCATATGATCCAAGAAGAGAAAGTATGTTAGCTTATGCCTCTCCCACATAAAACTTGCTATCGGTCTAGTAACATAATCAATTTCTTAGGGGCAATTTCACCACTCCTACCACCACTTTTCCACACTCGCTATATTTACTTTGTTGCATCTTTATCTAAACAGCCCCTAATTTTTATTTACGCATTCTTTATTATCTTGCAAACCTATCCTATCACACCTACAAAGTAATTCTAGTTTCACACTTGTTCTCGGTAAAGTGAACGTCAAGCGTGCGTAGAGTCGTATCAGTGTCCGATAGGACTTGAGAGAGTATTTGTTCTACCTTTAGATCCTCGTTGGGTTCGACACTCTTACTTATCAAAAGAGGCTACAACTATCCCGTATACTTACGGGTTATCATGCTGCCGCCTAATGAAGATGGCGCGGGCGGCGATCAGCCGGAGTCAGAGTCATCGCCCTCCCGCCCGCTGCCGTCATCATAGCCATCACTGCCCTCCTCGTTGCTTTCGATCGAGGAGGAGCTTTCATCGTCAGTAGAGCTCTCCGCAACACTCTAAGCGAATTCTCGAGCGCCCGAAGACCTTGACGGAGAGCAAGCCGCTCTCCATTAATTTGAACGGGAGAATGTGCCCCTCCGACAAGCTATGGGCACGGGCAAAGGTTTTCCAACTATGGCGGAGGTACATGACATGAGGAGCAGGGAAGTCGACATCGACCCACATTCCATCGTTCCCACAGCCCCTCATGTGCAGCCTCAGAGCATGCGGCAGATCAAGCTCCATTTCCCGGGCGAACGGGTAGGAAGAAGAAGATGGCCGCACAAAGGCTTGTACAGCCTAATGAAGAATTCCCGAGGCTGGTCTCTGACGTGGCCTTCCACCGGGAGAGGGGCCGCCGGCGGAGGCGCGACCAGGGCGCCACCCCGTCCTCCTCTCCCTCGAGCACCACGAAGACCTCGACCCCGCCCCCTCCCTCCTCCTTTCGCAGCGGGCCCTGCCCCCACGGGCTCCGTAGGAGGAGGGATGCGCTGTCGAGTAGAAGCCTTCGTCGCTGCCATTGGAGTACCAGTGCGCCCTCGCCCCCTCACCATGACAAGCTAGGGAAGACTACTAAGAAAGAAGGAGGATGTGGTGCGTATGGAAGAGCACCATTCCTGCCCCTTTTTATAGAAGGGCGGGGCCAGGGGCTGGGCCCTCACCCCAAGGACGGCCGCCCCACTTGCAGTATAAGACAAGGTTGAAAAAAAATCCTACACTATTCTATGTTTCCTTGGTTGGATGGTTAGAGGGACTGTGGTAGCCCCAGCCCATCAGGGTTCAAATCATGGTGCTCGCATTTATTCCTAGATTTATTTCAGGATTTTCGGCGATGCGCATTCAGTGGGAGGAGACGTTCCCGTCGACAACGAGGTGCCTACGGCGACTTCATAAATTTCAAGATGATATCCCAGCTCAGTCTTTCGGAGGTGCTCATAGGGGTAGGGTGTGCATGTGTGCGTTCATAGGGGTGAGTGTATGTGTGTGTATATGAGCACTTGCGTTTGTACTGTGTTAAAAAAATCATGATCTACCGATCTATAAAGAAAAGAACCATCACTTTTAGGGAATTTTTACAATTACCTAATATATCCCCCACGGTCACAATGGTAGCGATGCAAACGATGAGACTGGAGAAGAATCCGAAGGTTGTAAACTGACGGGCATCCCTCCCACACACATAGTCATAATGGTCGATGCTTTGTGGATGTTGTAACTGGAGTGAAAACCAACGAGGTTTCTCAAGCAAGGCGGTAGGCCTTTGTGCCATTATCAAGGTAGCCGAGAGCATAGGGTGGCGTAGGCGTGTGAGGGACATTGTGTTTGATGTCGTGTTGGGGATGGCCGATGTCGAGGTAGTCGTCGTGGAGCTATGGGCGCAAGGAAACATCATGTAGTCAAGGGCGTAGTGGTGCGTCACGAAAAGACGATGTTGATGAGGCACCACACCGGGTTTGCCAAGCCCGGAGATACGTCGTGGACCAAGGCACGTGTTGGTGCTACTAGCACCGGGCATGCGTAGACGGGAAGTAATCGGTGTTGACGAGGTGCCACACCAGGATTACCAAGCCCGGGGTCACGTCGTGGACGACGACACGCGTCGGTGTTGCCAACACCAGACACGACGATGGTTGCGGCACAAATTGGCATGGAGTGGAAGGTGCCAATATTGCCCATTGTTGTCAGAGCAGATGAAGTGGTCGGGGAAGATTGTAGCCACGCTGGCGATGAGCTGGTGTTGAACAAAGATGAAGATGTGGTCGGCAGAACCAGAGGTAGACTGTGAGGGACCACGTCAGTAACCTGTAGAAGTGTGGTGGCGGTGCTTGAAGTATGTGAGGAAGAACCCAACAGTGTGACAAAGACCAAGCACAAATGGTGGCATTCCCGCACCGAGGGAGGCAGCATGGCGCATACCACTTGTACATCAACACACGGGGGATAGCGGAGTGGACCTCGTGCCGCGGCGCTATGGCCCAAAGGGGCGACGCTGCAGCAATGGCAAAGAATACCTCAGGGCGGTGACCTAGACCACGTGTCGGTGCAATAGAGAAGAAGACCTCGGGCGGCGGCGCGGACAGCGTGTCACGTCGCCCGAAGGGGCGACGCAGCGAAACGACACATGTTGATGCAGCTGATGACCCACAAGTATAGGGGATCTATCGTAGTCCTTTTGATAAGCAAGAGTGTCGAACCCAACAAGGAGCAGAAGGAAATGACTCCTCATGGCACCCGCCGAGTTCGGGTGCGGGTAATACGTGCCCAAACCCTTACCCGTCTCAACATTTTTAGCCCATACCCATACCCTTACCCGCACCCCAGGTATAAAATTGTTCCCATACCCGTACCCGGCGGGGTATGGGTAATACCCGCGGGTAAAAATACCCAACTCTGTCACCTCACCCAATTGACATTTCAGCAAGTATAAAGGAGCGTTTCATCACATATATACAACATTTCATCAATTCAACACATATATTTCATCATTTCAGCAACATATATACCACAAGGCAACATTTCAGCAACATATAACCCATTTTCAACTCATGTAGACAACATACAACACATATTTCAGCACTTATATACATCATTCCAGCACATATAAACAGCATTCCAGCACATATAATAAACAACATTCCAGCTCATATTTCAGCATTTCAGCACTTATAATCAGCATTACAGCACATATAATCAGCATTACAACACATCTAAATAGCATTTCAGCACATATAGATAGCATTTCAGCCATAAATTGGACACAAATATGTTATAGGTTCGACAAGCAAATATGTTCAACATATAAAGGTTCAACAAGCACATAGGTTTGAGACAAACAGGTTCAAGTTCAAGGCACAAATAGGTTCAAGTTCAACACATAGTCATCATATCAACTTGAACATCTCCTACATGACACAAAATCCAATTGAGTAGATTGATCTTCTCTCCACTTCATCTTCATGAGCCTTGACATCTCACTCAAAGCACCAAATCCTAGTTTGAGACATATGCAAGAAAGACATGAGAACTTGAATTGTGGAGAGTTATATATTTCCAAGACATAAACAAGAAAGGTATGTGTGCACTTCTTATGTACCTGCATCCCTTCTTGGATGTCTTGAAGGCAAGTCCAAAAGCTAGCTTCTCCTGTGTTAGCATCTACAAAAGTAAACAATTGTCAACAATCTAAAAAAAAGAAAAAAATTTAATATAAAGCACTATTTGCTCACCTTTGAACTTGTTTCTAAGCCAATCTTGTGAGCACATTAAAACCTCAACCATATGTGGTGTCAATCGGCTTCTATGGTCATTAAGCTTTCTGCCACTTGTAGAAAAGGCTGATTCTGAAGCAACTGTTGTAACAGGAATAGCAAATATGTCCCTTGCAACTTTCCTTAAGGTTGGATACCTAGTTCCAGCCACTTTCCACCAACCCAACACGTTGAACTTCTCAACGTAAGGCACTAATCCATCATTCAAGTATTGATCTATTTCACCTTGAAGTCTAGCTGTTGTAGGCATTTGTTGAGCTACAATGTTTTGGAAGACACTCATGATTGCAGGAGCTTTCATTGTAGAAATCATAGATTCTTCATCCGGTGTATATGCCTCATTTTCCACTTCATATTCTTCCAATAATAAGCGCAGACTAGCAACTATGTCATCAACTTTTTCAATGCATTCATAAGAAGATGGCTCAATGCCATGGAGCATGGCAAAGCAAGCTACCAACATTTGCTTCTTGTATCGAGGATTGCCAATTATAGCTATAGCCATTAGACCTTGGATGTCGCTCCAATACTTATCAAATTTTTCAGTCATGCTTTTTGTCATTTCTTTGATAGTGTTGTTGGTAGATGCTTCCCACTGCCTCATTTTCATTTTAATTTCACATATCTTAGGAAAGTACACATTGGCGGTCACATAATCAGTTCCAGAAAATAGCTCGGTTATTTCATAGAACAACCTAAGCCTCTCTACAACATCTACAACCAAAGCCCATTCTTCTGAACTAGGCAACCACTCATATTGCTTTTCTTTTTCTTTTGCACGTTCAAAGTCAGGTCTGTAAGGCAAAGCAATATCAAGCATTACAAAAGTAGAGTTCCACCTAGTCTTGCAATCAAGTCTCAACTTCCTTTTTATTTTCACTTTCTTATACTTGGCCATTTCCTCAAACTTCTCTATCCTTTTTGGTGAGGCGGTCCAATATGCCACACTTTCACGAATGTTTTCTATAGCAGATTGCATGACATCTAAGCCATCCTTCACTATCAAATTCAAAATATGTGCACATCAACGCATGTGAAGTAAAGTACCTTCACAAAGAAGCTTACTTTTTCCAATCTGCCCCACAATCTCCGCAATTGCCTTGTCATTGGCGTTGCAATTATCAACGGTCACAGTCAAGAGCTTTTCATCAAGATTCCATTCAACCAATGATTCATGCAGCTGCTCAGCTATCACTTCTACATTATGTGGTGCTGGAACATAAATAAACCTACAATATGCACACAAACGCAATAGTTGACGAAAGCTTAATGGACTGCTGAAAATAAGTACAATGAAATGGACTGCTGAAAATATATGATGTGGGAACATGTATATACCTCATGAGAATGTTCCTTAGCCTCCAAGACTCATCAATGAAATGGGTTGTAATATCCAATATATCCCTTCTTTTGGCTGTCAGAAGTCCACATATCGGTGGTGACTGCGACCCTTGATTGTACCATACTCATATACTCGATGGCCTTCTTCTTTTCTATGTCGTACCTTTCCACAATGTCAGTTCTACAAAACAGAAGATAAGGAACTGAGTCAATGTTATTTGCACAAGAGAAACAAGAAACATTAAGAGGAAACAGAAAACTAAAGACATAGCAGCATATTACCTAATAGTATTTCTAGTATGCAGCTTGAACAATGGCTGAAGTGCAGCAACAAATCTCCTAAAACCAACATGGTCCACCATAGACAAAGGATAATCATGCAACACCAACATGTTGCCAAGCTCTGATCTAGTGTACTCTTGATTAAAAGTGTAGCTCTCCATGCTCACTTTCCCATCATTCTCAGCCATCACCTTCAATGAGGCTTGATGCAAAGTTTTACCATCCTTCGTCTTCAACTTCCTAAGAGTGCAACTCTGAAGATGCAACTTTAGATGCTTAGTACCATTCCTTGATCCTGCGGTAAGTGTCTTATGACACCAATTACACTTGGCCTTCCATTCTCCATTTATCTTCAACTTCTTCATGTCCAACCAAACCTTAGACGTGAGCTTGTGACTAGATGGTTGATGTGGATGCACCTCTTCCGCCTCATCCTCTTCTCCTTCATCGTCTGAAATGCTAACATGATCTCCATCTTCATCCATTGGTGTCGCTGTGTCCATGGACTCATCTACTTGGCTTAGGCCATTGCTTGTATCACTGCACAAGAAAGTTAACAATTCACTATATAGCACAACCAGATTTGTTCATAACCTTCTTTTGTATATACAAGTTCTCCTAAACTAGAACAAGTCAATGATCTGGAAATAAATTGATGGCATGGCATTCTAACTCCCAAATTTGCTGTTCCAATTCTAACTCCCACATTTAGAACACTCACTTTCATTATTACACCAAACTTCATAACAACAGAATCAAATAGATCAGTTCACGCATCATAGAATTTTATGAAAAAGTGAGAAAAATTTCACTGCTTTGGACGCTTTGGTGCTCTTTTCGCCAGTGGGGTCGATCTGTTCCTCGCAGGAGCAGGAGCATCCAGACTCTGCTAGGTGCTGGCCACTGCCGTCGCGCCTCCACGGCCACGGCCACGACCCACCTTGTAGCCAGGCACATATGAGTTGGAGTGGCGCCCGGGATTCTACCCCGTTGAAGGTGGTTGGAGACGCATGTTCTTGGAGGTAGATGAAGGCGTCGGCGTCCGCAACTGAGAACCACTCCTGCCGCCGCCGGCGCCATCTTGTCGGAGATCGTCCTCATCCACGGGTGTTGAGGTTGAGGGAACAAGGTCCCCATCCGCGCCGAAGTAGTGGGACTCCTCGACATCCTCTGGACCGCTCTCCATCCGCGCCGAAGTTGAGGCTGGGAGGTGCACCGGTTGGCCGGCGATTGAGATGGAAGAGCTACGGCAATGGCAAGCGAGATGAGTGGAGGAGGCGCTGTGGAGGGAGGAGATGTGGAGACGAGGGAGATGGCCTGGTGCCCTGCCCAGGCAGCCGCAGCGGCCGGCGGCAGCGGCCTGTGGCGGCCACCTAGGGTTGCAGCCCAGGTGAGAGAGATGGGTGTGACAGTGCGATGGGGTGAGGAGTCGAGGGGCGGAGGGGGTTTCGTGCGGGCCTGCATGGGCTAGGGTTGCGGCCGCTGGGTGCCAGGCTAGAGTTTTTTCTTTTTCTACTGAATGACATAGGGGGCCTACGTGTAAGATGTATTAACATGCGGGTAGGCGGGTAGACGGGTATGGGTATTGCATTCCCGTACCCATATCCGGCTTACCCGATGGGTATAGATTTTTCCCATTTAGATACCCATGGGTATTTTATTTTCCCATACCCTTACCCTAATAGGGTTTTTACCCCTCGAGTTAGCGGTAATGGGTACCCATTGCCATGTGGAGAAATGACAAGCGGTTTTCAGTAAGGTATTCTCTGCAAGCACTAAAATTGTAGGTAACAGATAGTTTTGTGATAAGATAATTTGTAACGGGTAACAAGCAATGAAAGTAAATAAAGTGCAGCAAGGTGGCCCAATCCTTTTTGTAGCAAATGACAAGCCTGGACAATTTCTTATAATGAGAAAAGCGCTCCCGAGGACACATGGGAATTATCGTCAAGCTAGTTTTCATCACGCTCATATGATTCACATTCGGTACTTTGATAATTTGATATGTGGGTGGACCAGTGCTTGGGTACTGCCCTTAATTGGACAAGCATCCCACTTATGATTAACCCTTATTGCAAGCATCCGCAACTACAAAAGAAGTATTAAGGTAAACCTAACCATAGCATGAAACATATGGATCCAAATCAGCCCCTTACGAAACAACGCATAAACTAGGGTTTAAGCTTCTGTCACTCTAGCAACCCATCATCTTCTTATTACTTCCCAATGCCTTCCTCTAGGCCCAAATAATGGTGAAGTGTCATGTAGTCGACGTTCACATAACACCACTAGAGGAGAGACAACATACATCTCATCAAAATATCGAACGAATACCAAATTCACATGACTACTAATAGCAAGACTTCACCCATGTCCTCAGGAACAAACGTAACTACTCACAAAGCATATTCATGTTCATAATCAGAGGAGTATTAATATGCATTAAGGATCTGAACATTTGATCTTCCACCAAGTAAACCAATTAGCATCAACTACAAGGAGTAATCAACACTACTAGCAACCCACAGGTACCAACTTGTGGTTTTGATACAAGAGATGAACTAGGGTTTTGAGAGGAGATGGTGCTGGTGAAGATGTTGATGGAGATTGACCCCCTCCCGGTGAGAGGATCATTGGTGATGATGATGGCGATGATTTCCTCCTCCTGGAGGGAAGTTTCCCCGACAGAACAGCTCTGCCGGAGCCCTAGATTGGTTCCGCCTCATGGCGGTGGAGTTTCGTCCCGTAAGCTTGCTTATGATTTTTTCCAGGGTAAAAGCCTTCATATAGCAGAAGATGGGCACCGGAGGGCCACCAGGGGGCCAGGAGACAGGGGGCGCACCCAGTAGGGGTGGGCGCGCCCCCCACCCTCCTGGCCAGGGTGTGGGCCTCCTCTGGTGTTTTCTTCGCTCAACAATTCTTATTAATTCCAAAAATGACTTCCGTGGAGTTTCAGGATTTTGGAGCTATGCAGAATAGGTTTCCAACATTTGCTCCTTTTCCAGCCAGAATTCCAGCTGCCGGCATTCCCCCTCTTCATGGTAAACCTTGTAAAATAAGAGAGAATAGCCATAAGTATTGTGACATAACGTGTAATAACAGCCCATAATGCAATAAATATTGATATAAAAGCATGATGCAAAATGGACGTATCAACTCCCCCAAGCTTAGACCTTGCTTGTCCTCAAGTGGAAGGCGAAATCAAAGAATATGTCCACATGTTTAGAGATAGAGCTGTCGATAAAAATAAAATACGGACATGAGGGCATCATGATCATTCTTATAACATCAACACATATAGATTTTGTCATATGATTTCTTATGTTCAAGTAACAGTCGATTCACAATGTCAAGTATGGTTCATAAACTTCATTGGGAACTAACAAACTATAATCTCAATCATTGAAGTAATTGCAATTTATCATAACATCAGAAAGAGTCAAGAATAGAGCTTTTCAGCAAGTCCACATACTCAACTATCATATAGTCTTCTACAATTGCTAACACTCACGCAATACTTGTGGTTATGGAGTTTTAGTCGGACACTGAGAAAGATAGGGGCTTATTGTGTTGCCTCCCAACATATCCACCTTTGGGTGATGTCAACAATAATAGTTCATGCTAACTTACATCTATATATATATATATATATATATATATATCAATATCTTTCCAACACGAGGTGCTTGTCAAATGATAAAATGAAAAAGGGAAAGGTGAAGATCACCTTGACTCTTGCATAAAGTAAAAGACATAAAGTAAAAGATAGGCCCTTCGCAGAGGGAAACAGAGGTTGTCATGTGCTTTTAGGGTTGGATGCACAAAATCTTAATGCAAAAGAACGTCATTTTATATTGCCACTTGTGATATGAACCTTTATTATGAAGTCCATCGCTTTTATTACTTCCATATCACACGATCGTATAAAGCTTATTTTCTCTGCACTAATAAGTCATACATGTTTAGAGAGCAATTTTTATTGCTTGCAACATGACAACTTACTTGAAAGATCTTACTCAATCCATAGGTAGGTATGGTGGACTCTCATGGCAAAACTGGGTTTAAGGATATTTGGAAGCACAAGCAGTATCTCTACTTGGTGCAAGGAATTTGGCTAGCATGAGGGGGAAAGGCAAGCTCAACATGTTGGGAAGATCAATGACAATATACTTTAACTGAGATGTGAGAAAACATAAACCATTACATTGTCTTCCTTGTCCAACATCAACTCTTTTAGCATGTCATACTTAATGAGTGCTCACAATCATAAAAGATGTCCAAGATAGTATATTTATATGTGAAAACCTCTCTTTCCTTATTACTTCCTATTAATTGCAACGATGACCAAAACTATGTTTGTCAACTCTCAACAACTTTTAAGCCTCATACTTTTTATGTGTGAAGTCATTACTATCCACAAGATCAATATGAACTCTTTTATTCTTTTTATTCTTTCTACTTCCTCAAGATCATAGCAAGAAAGCAAAGCCCTTGACTCAACACTAATCTTTATTATAGATAGCTCACGAACACGATTACATAAAGAGATCACAAAGCAAAACTCAAAACTAATTGATACCAAAACTTCAATCTACTAGATCAAAATATTACTAAAAGGATCGAACTAAATAAAACTATAAAGATATGAGTGTGATGGTGATACGATATCGGGGCACCTCCCCCAAGCTTGGCAGTTGCCAAGGGGAGTGCCCATACCCATGTGATTATGTCTCCTTCTTCATAGATGGTGTTGTGATCTTCTTGGCGATGATGCCCCTTAGGATACGATTCTCCTCCTCGAGCTTATTGACTTGTTGTTTGAGGTCCATAATTTCTTTGCGGAGCTTGCTCGTAATGGCTAAAGCTCCCTTTACCCAAGGATGCTGCATATCTTCTGGAGAACAAGTGACGCTCTTTTTCATGTTTTCGTAGGAAAGAAATTTAACGTTGGAAGGGATGACCTAATTTGGAATAGCCGAGCTATGTAGTTCCCCCATCATGAATCCTGCTTGGAAGCGAGAGGTAACTTCTTGATCCTCTTCCATGGCATCTATCCTTTTTAAGTTGGCCTCCATCTCATCCTCCATTGATGGTCCAAAGTGATAAGCATCACTATTTGCTCCTAGACCTGGTGTCAGGTGAGACACCCGACTCTCTCCGACTGACTCTTGAGAAGACATCTTGCTCTTAATCAGCAATAGGAACAGCTCGAAACAAAAATAGAGGAGTTTTGCATGATACGGTGGTCAAAAACTTTGGGAGATTATATAATGAATTTTTACCGACCAAAATACATAACGTGCAAGAAAACGGAATCCGGGAGGTACACGAGGTGTCCACGAGACAGGGGGCGCGCCCAGTAAGGGTGGGCGCGCCCTCCACCCTCGTGGAGGCCTCGTGTCCTTCCCGGATTACTTCTTGCTTCCCAAAATTCTTAAATATTCCAAAATGGAGAAAAAATGCCATTAGAATTGTTTTGGAGTCGGTTTACTTACCGTACCACATACCTATTCCTTTTCGGAGTCTGAAACGTTCTGGAAAGTGTCCCTTATGTATTCCTCTGGGGTTACAGTCTCAATAATATTAGTTTCAACATTGATTGGATTACCTGAGATATAACGTTTGATTCTTTGACCGTTCACCACCCTCGGACTTGTGCCTTCGAAGTTGTTGATTTTTATGGCACCGGAACGATAGACCTCCTCGATAACGTAAGGACCTTCCCATTTAGAGAGAAGTTTTCCTGCAAAAAATATTAAACGAGAGTTGAATAGCAACACATAATCACCTACGTTAAACTCACGCTTTTGTATCCTTTTGTCATGCCATCGTTTAACTTTTTCTTTGAACATCTTGGCATTCTCATAGGCTTGGGTTCTCCATTCATCAAGTGAGCTAATATCAAATAACCTTTTCTCACTGGCAAGTTTGAAGTCATAGTTGAGCTCTTTAATAGCCCAATATGCCTTATGTTCAAGTTCAAGAGGTAAGTGACATGCTTTTCCATAAACCATCTTATACGGAGACATACCCATAGGATTTTTATATGCAATTCTGTAGGCCCATAATGCATCATCAAGTTTCTTGGACCAATTCTTTCTAGATCTATTGACAGTCTTTTGCAAAATTAATTTGAGCTCTCTATTGCTCAAGTCTACTTGACCACTAGACTGTGGGTGATAAGGAGATGCAATTCTATGATTAACATCACACTTAGCAAGCATCTTATGGAAAGCACCATGAATAAAATGTGAACCACCATCAGTCATAAGATATCTAGGGACTCCAAACCTCAGAAAAATAATTTCTTTAAACATCTTAATAGAGGTGTTATGATCAACACTACTAGTTGGAATAGCTTCTACCCACTTAGTAACGTAATCAACAACAACTAAAATATGTGTGTAACCATTAGAGGCAGGAAAAGGTCCCATATAATCAAAGCCCCAAACATCAAATGGTTTAATAACAAGAGAATAATTCATAGGCATTTCTTAATGTCAACTAATATTACCAATTATTTGACATTCATCACAAGACAAGACAAACTTACGAGCATCTCTGAAGAGAGTAGGCCAATAAAAACCAGATTGCAATACCTTATGTGCAGTTCTATTCCAGCGTGGTGTCCTCCATATGATTCAGAGTGACACTTGCGTAGGATCTGTTCCTGTTCATGCTTAGGTACACAACATCTAATAACACCATATAATCCTTCTTTGTAAAGGTGTGGGTCATCCCAGAAGTAATGTATTAAATCATAAAAGAACTTTTTCTTTTGCTGGTATGTGAAACTAGGTGGTATAAATTTAGCAACAATATAATTAGCATAATCGGCATACCAAGGAGCAGTACGAGAATCATTAATGACCGCTAATTGTTCATCAGGAAAGCTATCATTGATGACCCACAAGTGTAGGGGATCAATCGTAGTCCTTTCGATAAGTAAGAGTGTCGAACCCAATGAGGAGCAGAAGGAAATGATGAGCGGTTTTCAGTAAGGTTTTCTCTGCAAGCACTGAAATTGTAGGTGATAGATAGTTTTGTGATAAGATAAATAGTAATGAGTAATAAGTAAACAAAATAAGTAAAGTGCAGCAAGGTGGCCCAATCCTTTATGTAGCAAAGGATAAGCCTGGACAATTTCTAATAATGAGAAAGGAGCTCCCGAGGACACATGGGAATTATCGTCAAGCTAGTTTTCATCACGTTCGTATGATTCACGTTTGGTACTTTGATAATTTGATATGTGGGTGGACCGGTACTTGGGTACTGCCCTTACTTAGACAAGCATCCCACTTATGATTAACCCCTATTGCAAGCGTCTGCAACTACAAAAGAAGTATTAAGGTAAACCTAACCACAACATTAAACATATGGATCCATATCAGCCCCTAACGAAGCAACGCATAAACTAGGGTTTAAGCTTCTGTCACTCTAGCAACCCATCGTCTACTTATTACTTCCCCATGCCTTCCTCTAGGCCCAAATAATGGTGAAGTGTCATGTAGTCGACATTCACATAACACCACTAGAGGAAAGACAACATACATCTCATCAAAATATCGAACGAATACCAAATTCACATGACTACTAATAGCAAGACTTCACCCATGTCCTCAGGAACAAACGTAACTACTCACAAAGCATATTCATGTTCATAATCAGAGGAGTATTAATATGCATAAAGGATATGAACATATGATCTTCCACCAAGTAAACCAATTAGCATCAACTACAAGGAGTAATCAACACTACTAGCAACCCACATGTACCAATTTGTGGTTTGATACAAGATTGGATACAAGAGATGAACTAGGGTTTTGAGAGAAGATGGTGCTGGTGAAGATGTTGATGGAGATTGACCCTCTCCCGATGAGAGGATCAGTGATGACGTTGGTGATGATTTCCCCCTCCCGGAGGGAAGTGTCCCCGGCAGAAAAGCTCCGCCAGAGCCCTAGATTGGTTCCACCAAGGTTCCGCCTCGTGGCGGCGGAGTTTCGTCCCGTAAGCTTCCCCACGATTTTTTCCATGGTAAAAGCGATGATATAGCAGAAGATGGACACCGGAGGCCCACCAGGGGGCCTAGGAGATAGGGGGGCGCGCCCTATAGGGGGGGGGGCGCCCCCTGTCTCCTGGACAGGGTGTGGGCCCCCTGGTGTATTTCTTTCGCTCAGAAATTCTTAATAATTCCAAAAAGTTGTTTTGTGGAGTTTCAAGACTTTTGGGGTTGTGCAGAATAGGTTTCCAATGTTTGCTCCTTTTCCAGCCAGAATTCCAGCTGCCGGCATTCCCCCTCTTCATGGTAAACCTTGTAAAATAAGAGAGAATAGCCATAAGTATTGAGATATAACATGTAATAACAGCCCATAAAGCAATAAATATTGACATAAAAGCATGATGCAAAATGGACGTATCAATCATCAATAGGTAGTGGGTCATCAAGAACATTCTCTAACCTAGACAAGTTGTCTGCAACGGGGTTCTCAGCTCCCTTTCTATCAATAATATACAAATCAAATTCTTGGAGCAAGAGAACCCATCTAATAAGTCTAGGCTTAGCATCTTTCTTTTCCATAAGATATTTAATAGCAGCATGATCAGTGTGAATAGTAACTTTGGAATCAACAATGTAAGGTCTAAACTTGTCACATGCAAAAACGACTGCTAAGAACTCTTTTTCAGTAGTAGCACAATTTCTCTGGGCAGTATCAAGAGTTTTACTAGCACCATTGATAACATTCAATTTCTTATCAACTCTTTGCCCTAGAACAACACCTACACAATAATCACTAGCATCACACATAATTTCAAAAGGTAAATTCCAATCAGTTGGCTGAACAATAGGTGCGGTGATCAAAGCTTTCTTAAGTATTTCAAATGCTTCTACACAATCATCATCAAATACAAAAGGAATATATTTTTGCAATAAATTAGTCAGAGGCCTAGAGATTTTAGAAAAGTCCTTAATGAACCTCCTATAAAAACCGGCATGACCAAGGAAACTTCTTATACCTTTTATGTCCTTGGGACATGGCATATTTTCAATAGCATCAACTTTAGCTTTATCAACTTCGATACCTCTCTCGGAAATCTGATGCCCCAAGACAATGCCTTCATTAACCGTAAAGTGGCACTTTTTCCAATTCAAGACGAGACTAGTGTCTTCACATCTCTGCAAAACTCGATCAAGGTTTCTCAAGCAATCATCAAAAGAGGATCCATAAACGGAAAAATCATCCATGAATACCTCACAAATCTTTTCACAAAAGTCAGAGAATATAGCCATCATGCATGTTTGAAAGGTAGCAGGTGCATTACATAAACCAAAAGGCATACGTCTATAAGCAAAAGTACCAAAGGGCAAGTAAAAGTAGTTTTTGATTCATCCTCCGCTGACACAGGTATTTGAGAGAAACCAGAATAACCATCTAGAAAGCAGAAATGTGTGTGTTTGGATAGTCTTTCTAGCATTTGATCAATAAAAGGTAAATGGTAATGATCTTTCTTAGTAGCTTTATTTAATTTACGAAAATCAATTACCATCCTATAACCTGTAATAATTCTTTGCGGGATCAATTCATCTTTATCATTAGGAACGACAATAATACCTCCCTTTTTAGGAACACAATGGACAGGACTTACCCATTCACCATCAGCAACGGGATAAATTATACCTGCCTCAAGGAGCTTTAGTATCTCCTTTCTTACCACTTCTTTCATCTTAGGATTTAATTGTCGTTGAGGATCTCTAACTGGTTTGGCATCTTTCTCCACTTTAATTTTGTGTTGGCATAGAGTGGGACTAATGCCCTTAAGATCATCTAGAGTATATCCAATAGCAGCACAGTGCTTTTTCAGAGTTTTCAATAATCTTTCTTCTTCTTGCTCTGAAAGGTTAGCACTAATAATAACAGGATATATTTTCTTTTCATCTAGATAAGCATACTTAAGATTATCAGGTAATGGTTTGAGCTCAAACACGGGATCACCCTTGGGTGGAGGGGGATCTCCTAGGATTTCAACAGGTAGGCTGTGTTTCAGAATAGGACCCTGTTGAAGGAACACTTCATCTATTTCCCTTCTTTCATTCATAAACATATCATTTTCATGGTCTAGCAAATATTGTTCTAACGGATCAGTAGGAGGCACGACAATAGAAGCAAGACCAATAATTTCATCCTTACTAGGTGATTCTTTATCACAGGGTTGTCTATGAAACTTAGCAAAATTAAACTCATGAGACATATCCCCTAAGCCAATTGTAACAACATCCTTATTGCAATCAATCCTAGCATTAACAGTATTCAAGAAGGGTCTACCAAAAATAATGGGACAAAAGTCATCTTATGGGGAACCAAGAACAAGAAAATCAGCAGGATATTTAACCTTCCCACACAAGACTTCAACATCTCTAACAATCCCAATTGGCTTAATGGTGTCCCTATTGGCAAGCTTAATAGTAACATCAATATCTTCTATCTCAGCACGTGCAATATCATGCATAATTTCTGTATATAAGTCAAAGGGTATTGCACTAGCACTAGCACCCATATCACATAAGCCATGATCAATGATCTCCTATTTTAACAGAAATAACAGGCATGCGTACAACAGGTCTATGTATCTTAGCATCTGGTCTAGCAATATTAGCAGCCTGTTCACAGAAGTAAATAACATGCCCATCTAAATTATCATCCAAGAGATCTTTAACCATAGCAATACTAGGTTCAACTTTGATTTGCTTAGGTGGTGTATAAGTTCTAGTATTACTCTTACGAACAATAGTTGAAGTTTTAGCATGATCCTTCATCCTAACAGGAAAAGGTGGTTTCTCAACATAACTAGTAGGGACAATAGGATCATTATAAGTGATAGTCTTTTCTTCAGCTGTAATAGGTGCAACTACTTTTACTTCAATGGGAGGATTATATTTAAACCACTTCTCCTTAGGTAGATCAACGTGAGCAGCAAAAGATTCACAAAAAGCAGCTACTATCTCAGAGTCAAGTCCATATTTAGCGCTAAATCCACGAAAAGCATCGGTATCCATAAAAGGTTTAACACAATCAAACTTAGGTGTTATACTTGACTCCTTACCATCGTCGGAACCCCAATCTTCAGAGTTGCGTTTAATTCTTTCCAATAAGTCCCACTTGAATTCAGTAGTCTTCAGCATATAAGAACCAGCACAGGAAGTATCGAGCATGGAGCGGTCATTGAGAGAAAGTCGAGCATACAATTTTTGAATAATCATATCTCTTGAGAGCTCATGATTGGTACATGAATATAACATTGACTTAAGCCTCCCCGAAGCTTGAGCAATGCTTTCTCCTTTGCGTGGCCAGAAATTATATATGTAATTACGATCACGATGAACAAGATGCATAGGATAGAACTTCTGGTGAAATTCCAACTTCAATCATTTATAATTCCAAGATCGCATATCATCACATAGGCTATACCATGTCAATGCATCTCCCTTCAAAGATAAAGGGAAGACCTTCCTTTTGACAACATCATCGGGAATACCTGCACGCTTAAATAATCCATAAACTTCATCCACAAAGATAAGGTGTAAATCGGGAATCAATGTTCCATCTCCTGCAAAGGGATTAGCTAGCAGTTTCTCTATCATACCCGAAGGAATCTCAAACTAAATATTTTCAGTAGGTTCAGTAGGTTGAGGAGAAACTCTTTGCTCTACTGGTCGGGGTGAAAATACCCCGAACAAGCCCCTCAAAGGATTAGTTTCCATAGTAACAAGTGACAAAAAATTTCAGCACACTATATAAATGTTTCATTACCAAGTTCCACTCACCAAAGGCGCTTCACTCCCCGGCAACGGCGCCAGAAAAGAGTCTTGATGACCCATAGGTATAGGGGATCTATCGTAGTCCTTTCGATAAGTGAGAGTGTCGAACCCAACAAGGAGCAGAAGGAAATGACAAGCGGTTTTCAGTAAGGTATTCTCTGCAAGCACTGAAATTGTAGGTAACAGATAGTTTTGTGATAAGATAATTTGTAACGGGTAACAAGCAATGAAAGTAAATAAAGTGCAGCAAGGTGGCCCAATCCTTTTTGTAGCAAAGGACAAGCCTGGACAATTTCTTATAATGAGAAAAGCGCCCCCGAGGACACATGGGAATTATCGTCAAGCTAGTTTTCATCACACTCATATGATTCACGTTCGGTACTTTGATAATTTGATATGTGGGTGGACCGATGCTTGGGTACTGCCCTTACTTGGACAAGTATCCCACTTATAATTAACCCCTATTGCAAGCATCCGCAACTACAAAAGAAGTATTAAGGTAAACCTAACCATAGCATGAAACATATGGATCCAAATCAGCCCCTTATGAAGCAACACATAAACTAGGGTTTAAGCTTCTGTCACTCTAGCAACCCATCATCTACTTATTACTTCCCAATGCCTTCCTCTAGGTCCAAATAATGGTGAAGTGTCATGTAGTCAACATTCACATAACACCACTAGAGGAGAGACAACATACATCTCATCAAAATATCGAACGAATACCAAATTCACATGACTACTAATAGCAAGACTTCACCCATGTCCTCAGGAACAAATGTAACTACTCACAAAGCATATTCATGTTCATAATCAGAGGAGTATTAATATGCATTAAGGATCTGAACATATGATCTTCCACCAAGTAAACCAATTAGCATCAACTACAAGGAGTAATCAACACTACTAGCAACCCACAGGTACCAATTTGTGGTTTTGATACAAGATTGGATACAAGAGATGAACTAGGGTTTTGAGAGGAGATGGTGCTGGTGAAGATGTTGATGGAGATTGACCCCCTCCCGATGAGAGGATTGTTGGTGATGACGATGGCGATGATTTCCCCCTCCGGGAGGGAAGCTTCCCCGGCAGAACAGCTCTGCCGGAGCCCTAGATTGGTTCCGCCAAGGTTCCGCCTTGTGGCGGCGGAGTTTCATCCCGTAAGCTTGCTTATGATTTTTTCCAGGGTAAAAGCCTTCATATAGCAGAAGAGGGGCACCGGAGGGCCACCAGGGGGCCAGGAGACAAGGGGCGCGCCCAGTAGGGGTGGGCGCGCCCCCACCCTCCTGGCCAGGGTGTGGGCCCCCTCTCGTGTTTTCTTCGCTCAATAATTTTGATTAATTCCAAAAATGACGTCCGTGGAGTTTCAGGATTTTTGGAGCTGTGCAGAATAGGTTTCCAATATTTGCTCCTTTTCCAGCCAGAATTCCAGCTGCCGGCATGCCCCCTCTTCATGGTAAACCTTGTAAAATAAGAGAGAATAGCCATAAGTATTGTGACATAACGTGTAATAACAACCCATAATGCAATAAATATTGATATAAAAGCATGATGCAAAATGGACGTATCAGCAGCCGCAGGGAAGACCGCAGGGCGGCGACATGGACAACGCCGCCCGAAGGGGCGATGCAGCGGTTGCGCTGGGGTTGGCGCATGATACGTCCATTTTGCATCATGGTTTTATATCAATATTTATTACATTATGGGTTGTTATTACACATTATATCTCAATAGTTATGACTATTCTTTCTTATTTTACAAGGTTTACCATGAAGAGGGGGAATGCCGACATCTGGAATTCTGGCTGAAAAAGGAGCAAACGTTGGAAACCTATTCTGCACAACTCCAAAAGTCCTGAAACTCCACGAAACCACCTTTTGGATTTATTAAGGAATTATGAGCAAAAGAAATAGGCCAGGGGGCCCACACCCTGTCCAGGAGACAGGGGGGCGCACCCCCTATCTCCTGGGCCCCCTGGTGGGCTTCCGGCGACCATCTTCTGCTATATGAAGGGTTTTATCCTGGAAAAATTTGTGGGCAAGCTTACGGGACGAAACTCCACCGCCACGAGGCGGAACCTTGGCGGAATCAATCTAGGGCTCTGGCGGAGCTGTTCTGCAGGGGACACTTCTCTTCGGAAGGGGGAAATCATCACCAACGATCCTCTCATCGGGAGGGTGTCAATCTCCATCAACATCTTCACCAGCACCATCTCCTCTCAAACCCTAGTTCATCTCTTGTATCCAATCTTGTATCCAAAACCACAAATTGGTACCTGTGGGTTGCTAGTAGTGTTGATTACTCCTTGTAGTTGATACTTATTGGTTTACTTGGTGGAAGATTATATGTTCAGATCCTTAATGCATATTATTACACCTCTGATTATCAACATGCTTATGCTTTGTGAGTAGTTACTTTAGTTCCTGAGGACATGGGTGAAGTCTTGCTATTAGTAGTCATGTGAATTTGGTATTCGTTCGATATTTTGATGAGATGTATGTTGTCTCTCCTCTACTGGTGTTATGTGAACGTCGACTACATGACACTTCACCATTATTTGGGCCTAGAGGAAGGCATTGGGAAGTAATAAGAAGATGATGGGTTGGTAGAGTGACAGAAGCTTAAACCCTAGTTTATGCGTTGTTTCGTAAGGGGCTGATTTGGATCCATATGTTTCATGCTATGGTTAGGTTTACCTTAATACTTCTTTTGTAGTTGCGGATGCTTGCAATAAGGGTTAATCATAAGTGGGATGCTTGTCCAAGTAAGGGCAGTACCCAAGTATCGGTCTACCCACATATCAAATTATCAAAGTACCGAACGCGAATCATATGAACGTGATGAAACTAGCTTGACGATAATTCCCAATGTGTCCTCGGGAGCTCCTTCATTATTATTAGAATTTGTCCAGGCTTATCATTTGCTACACAAAGGATTGGGCCACCTTGCTGCACCTTATTTACTTTATTTACTTTTGCTCGTTATTATTTATCTTATCATAAAACTATCTATCACCTTCTATTTCAGTGCTTGCAGAGAAAACCTTACTGAAAACCGCTTATCATTTCCTTCTGCTCCTCGTTGGGTTCGACACTCTTACTTATCGAAAGGACTATGATAGATCCCCTATACTTGTGGGTCATCAAGACTCTTTTCTGGTGCCGTTGCCGGGGAGCGTAGCGCTCTTGGTGGGTGGAACTTGGTAAGGAAACATTTATTTAGTGTGCTGAAATTTTTTGTTACTAGTCACTATGGAAACTAATCCTTTGAGTGGCTTGTTTGGGGTATCTTCACCCCAACCAGAGGAGCAAAGAGATGTTCCTCAACCTACTGAACCTTATGAAAATATTCACTTTGAGATTCCTTCGGGTATGATAGAAAAACTGCTAGCTAATCCTTTTGCAGGAGACGAAACTTTGCATGCTGACTTACACCTTATCTTTGTGGATGAAGTTTGTGGATTATTTAAGCTTGCAGGTGTTCCCGATGATGTTGTCAAAAGGAAGGTCTTCCTTTATCTTTGAAGGGAGATGCAATGACATGGTATAGGCTATGTGATGACACGAATTATAAGCGATTGAAATTGGAATTTCACCAGAAGTTCTATCCTATGCATCTTGTTCATCGTGATCGTAATTACATATATAATTTCTGGCCTCGCGAAGGAGAAAGCATCGCTCAAGCTTGGGGGAGGCTTAAGTCAATGTTATATTCATGCCCCAATCATGAGCTCTCTCGGGAAATGATTATTTAGAATTTTTATGCTCGGCTTTCTCTTGATAATCGCAACCTGCTCAATACTTCCTGTGCTGGTTCCTATATGCTGAAGACTATTGATTTCAAATGGGACTTATTGGAAAGAATTAAACGCAACTCTGAAGATTGGGGTTCCGACGATGGTAAGGAGTCAGGTATGACACCTAAGTTTGATTGTGTTAAATCTTTTATGGATACAGATGCTTTTCGTGGATTTAGCTCTAAGTATGTACTTGACTCTGAGATAGTAGCTACTTTTTGTGAAACTTTTGCTGCTCACGTTGATCTCCCTAAAGAGAAGGGGTTTAAATATAATCCACCTGTTGAAGTGAAAGTAGTTGCACCTATTACAGTCGAAGAAAAGACTATTACATATAGTGATCCTATTATTCCTACTACTTATGTTGAAAAACCTCCTTTTCCTGTTAGGATAAAAGATCATGTTAAAGCTTTGACTGTTGTTCGTAAGAGTAATACTAGGACTTATACACCTCCTGAGCAAATTAATGTTGAACCTAGTATTGCTATGATTAAAGATCTCTTGGATGAAGACTTAGATGTGCATGTTATTTCTTTCGTGGGTGAAACTGCTAATATTGCTAGACCCGATACTAAGACACGTAGACCTGTTATAGGCACGCCTGTTATTTCTGTTAAAATAGGAGATCATTGTTATCATCGCTTATGTGATATGGGTGCTAGTGCTAATGCGATACCTTATGATCTTTATAAAGAAATTATGCACGATATTGCACCTGTTGAATTAGAAGATATTGTTGTTACTATTAAGCTTGCTATTAGGGACACCATCAAACCTATTGGGATTGTTAGAGATGTTGAAGTCTTGTGTGGAAATATTAAATACCCTGCTGATTTTCTTGTTCTTTCTTCCCCACAAGATAATTTTTGTCCCATTATTTTTGGTAGACCTTTCTTGCGTACTGCTAGTGCTAAGATTGATTGTGAAAAGAATATTGTCTCTGTTGGTATAGATGGTATGTCTCATGAGTTTAATTTCGCTAAGTTTAGTAGACAACATCGTGAAAAGGAATCATCTAGTAAGGATGAGATTATTGGTCTTGCTTCCATTGCTGTTCCTCCAACCGATCCGTTAGAACAATATTTGCTAGACCATGAAAACGATATGTTTATGAAGGAAAGGGAGGAAATAGATGAAGTGTTCCTTAAACAAGAACCTATGCTAAAACATAATCTTCCCGTTGAAATTCTTGGGGATCCCCCTCCACCCAAGGGTGATCCCGTGTTTGAACTCAAACCCTTACTTGATAATCTCAAGTATGCTTATCTTGATGAAAAAGAAATATATCCTGTTATTATTAGTGCTAACCTTTCAGAGAAAGAAGAAGAAAGATTATTGAAAACTCTGAAGAAGCACCGAGCTGCTATTAGATATACTCAGGATGATCTTAAGGGCATTAGTCCCACATTATGTCAACATAAAATTTCAGTGGAGAAATATGCCAAACCTGTTAGAGATCCTCAAAGACGATTAAATCCCAAAATGAAGGAAGTGGTAAGAAAGGAAATACTAAAACTCGTTGAGGCAGGTATTATTTATCCCGTTGCTGATAGTGAATGGGTAAGCCCTGTCCATTGTGTCCCTAAAAATGGAGGCATTACCGTTGTTCCTAATGATAAAGATGAATTGATCCCGCAAAGAATTATTACAGGCTATAGGATGGTAATTGATTTCCGTAAGTTAAATAAAGCTACGAAGAAAGATCATTACCCTTTACCTTTTATTGATCAAATGCTAGAAAGGCTATCCAAACACACACATTTTTGCTTTCTAGATGGTTATTCTGGCTTCTCTCAAATACCTGTGTCAGCGGGGGATCAATCTAAAACTACTTTTACCTGCCCTTTTGGTACTTTCGCTTATAGACGTATGCCTTTTGGTTTATGTAATGAACCTGCTACCTTTCAAAGATGCATGATGGCTATATTTTCTGATTTTTGTGAAAAGATCTGTGAGGTGTTCATGAATGACTTCTCAGTCTGTGGATCCTCTTTTGATGATTGTTTGAGCAACCTTGATCGAGTTTTGCAGAGATGCGAGGACACTAGTCTCGTCTTGAATTGGGAAAAGTGTCACTTTATGGTTAATGAAGGCATTGTCTTGGGGCACAAGATCTCCGAGAGAGGTATCAAAGTCGATAAAGCCAAAGTTGATGCAATTGAAAAGATGCCATGTCCCAAGGACATAAAAGGTATAAGAAGTTTCCTTGGTCATGCCGGTTTTTATAGGAGGTTCATTAAGGACTTTTCTAAAATCTCTAGGCCTCTGACTAATTTATTGCAAAAAGATATTCCTTTTGTCTTTGATGATGATTGTGTAGACGCATTTGAAAAACTTAAGAAAGCTTTGATCACAACACCTATTGTTCAGCCACCTGATTGGAATTTACCTTTTGAAATTATGTGTGATGCTAGTGATTATGCCGTAGGTGCTGTTTTAGGGCAAAGAGTCGATAAGAAATTGAATGTTATCCATTATGCTAGTAAGACTCTTGATACTGCCTAGAGAAATTATGCTACCACTGAAAAATAATTCTTAGCAGTTGTGTTTGCATGTGATAAGTTTAGACCTTATATTGTTGATTCCAAAGTTACTATTCACACCGATCATGCTGCTATTAAATATCTTATGGAAAAGAAAGATGCTAAGCCTAGACTCAGTAGATGGGTTCTCTTGCTCCAAGAATTTGATTTGCATATTATTGATAGAAAGGGAGCTGAGAACCCCGTTGCAGACAACTTGTCTAGGTTAGAGAATGTTCTTGATGACCCACTACCTATTAATGATAGTTTTCCTGATGAACAATTAGTGGTTGTCAATGCTTCTCGTACTGCTCCTTGGTATGCTGACTATGCTAATTACATTGTTGCTAAATATATACCGCCTAGCTTCACATACCAGCAAAAGAAAAAGTTCTGCTATGATTTAAGACATTACTTCTGGGATGATCCACACCTTTATAAAGAAGGAGTAGATGGTATTATTAGACGTTGTGTGCCTGAGCATGAACAGGAACAAATCCTACACAAGTGTCACTCTGAATCCCATGGAGGACACCACGCTGGAGATAGAATTGCACACAAGGTACTACAATCTGGTTTTTATTGGCCTACTCTTTTCAAAGATGCTCGTAAGTTTGTCATATCCTGTGATGAATGCCAAAGAATAGGTAACATTAGTAGACGTCAAGAAATGCCTATGAATTATTCTCTTGTTATTGAACCGTTTGATGTTTGGGGCTTTGATTACATGGGACCTTTTCCTGCCTCCAATGGTTATACTCATATCTTAGTTGTTGTTGATTACGTTACTAAGTGGGTAGAAGCTATTCCAACTAGTAGTGCTGGTCATAACACTTCTATTAAAATGCTGAAAGAAGTCATTTTTCTGAGGTTTGGAGTCCCTAGATATCTTATGACTGATGGTGGTTCACACTTTATTCATGGTGCTTTCCATAAGATGCTTGCTAAATACGATGTCAATCATAGAATTGCATCTCCTTATCACCCGCAGTCTAGTGGTCAAGTAGAGTTGAGCAATAGAGAGCTCAAATTAATTTTGCAAAAGACTGTGAATAGTTCTAGAAATAATTGGTCCAAAAAACTTGATGATGGATTATGGGCCTATAGAACTGCATACAAAAAATCCTATGGGTATGTCTCCATATAAGATGGTTTATGGAAAAGCATGTCATTTACCTCTTGAACTTGAACATAAAGCATATTGGGCTATTAAAGAGCTCAATTATGACTTCAAACTTGCCGGTGAGAAAAGGTTGTTTGATATTAGCTCACTTGATGAATGGAGAGCCCAAGCTTATGAGAATGCCAAGCTCTTCAAAGAAAAAGTCAAACGCTGGCATGATAAAAGGATACAAAAGCGTGAGTTTAACGTAGGAGATTTTGTGTTATTATTCAACTCTCGTTTAAGATTTTTTGCAGGAAAACTTCTCTCAAAATGGGAAGGTCCCTATGTTATCGAGGAGGTCTACCGTTCCGGTGCTATAAAAATTAACAACTTTGAAGGCACAAATCCTAGGGTGGTTAATGGTCAAAGAATCAAGCATTATATTTCAGGTAACCCTATCAATGTTGAAACTAATATTATTGAAACCATAACCCCAGAGGAGTACATAAGAGACACTTTCCAGAATGTTCCAGACTCCGAAAAGGCATAGGTACGTGGTACGGTAAGTATACCGACTCCAAAACAACTCTAAAGGCAATTTTCATCAGTTTTGGATTATTTAAGAATTTTAGGAAGAAAGAAGTAGTCCGAAAGGGACACGAGGCTCCCACGAGAGAGGAGGGTGCGCCCCCTGTAGGGCGCGCCCCCTGTCTCGTGGGCACCTCATGTGCCTCCCGGACTCCGTGTTCGTGTATGTTACGTATTTTGGTCGGCAAAAATTCATTATATATACTCTCGAAGGTTTTGACCACCGTATCACACAAATATCCTCTATTTTCGTTTCGAGTTGTTCCTGTTGCAGATTTAGAGCACCATGACTTCCACCTACTACAACAACGAAGACAAGGATGCATGGCTATTGAAGATAGAGTTGAAAAGAGAGGAATCAGAAGAGACCAACAAGGATGAAGGGATTAAGAAGGCCATGGAGGTTCAAGCTCCGGTGGTGAAAGAAGAAGACATCCCTAGCCCTTTACCTAACCTTTTCATTCCAACAGAGATTGAAGCTTTCAAGATGATTGAGTTAGCCCGCATACAAAACAAGTATCTCACATAGGAGAATATTTTGTTGAAAGATCATATTGCTGGGCTCAAGGGCATTATCCGCAAGTTGGAGGAGCTTTTACGCTTAATGTGCGATTATCCACCATCATCATCACCACCTCCATCACCACAGAAGAAATAATCACATGGGTATGGGCACTCCCCTTGGCAACTGTCAAGCTTGGGGGAGGTGCCCCGATATCGTATCACCATCACACTCCTATCTTTACCGCTTTATTTAGTTTGATCCTTTTAGTAGTATCTTGATCTATTAGTTTGAAGTTTTGATATCAAGTAGTTTTGAGTTTTCGTTGTGATCTCTTTTTGTAAGCGAGTCCGTGTGCTATATATAATTAAGATTAGTGTTGAGTCAAGGGCTTTGCTATGTTACTATGATCTTGAGAAAGTAGAAAGAAGAAACGAGTTCATATTGATCTTATGGATAGTGATAACTTCACACATAGAAAGTATGAGGCATAAAAATTGTTGAGAGTTGATGAACGTAGCCTTGGTCATCGTTGCAATTAATATGAAGTGATAAGAAAAGAGAGGTTCACATATAGATATATTATCTTGGACATCTTTTCTGATTGTGAAGCACTCATTAAGTATGACATGCTAAAAGAATTGATGTTGGACAAGGAAGACAACGTAATGGTTTATGTTTTCCGACATTTCAGTTAAAGTATATTGTTAGTGACCTTCTGAACATGTTGAGCTTGCCTTTCTCCCCCATGCTAGCCAAAACTCCTTGCACCAAGTAGAGATACTACTTGTGCTTCCAAACTCCCTTAAACCTAGTTTTTTCATGAGAGTCCACCATACCTACCTATGGATTGAGTAAGATCCTTCAAGTAAGTTGTCATCGGTGCAAGCAATAAAAATTGCTCTCTAAATATGCATGACTTATTAATGCATAGAAAATAAGCTTTGCACGAACTTGTTATGGAAGTAATAAAAGCGACAGAGTGCATAATAAAGGTCCACATACAAGGGGCAATACAAAGTGATGTTGTTTTGCATTAAGATTTTGTGTATCCAACCCTAAAAACGCATGACAACCTCTACTTCCCTCTGCGAAGGGCCTATCTTTTACTTTATGTTTTTACTTTATGCTTGAGTCAAGGTGATCCTCACCTTTCCACTTTTTCATTTTATCCTTTGGCAAGCTCCTCGTGTTTGAAAGGTCATGATACATATATCAAATTGAATGTAAGTTGGCATAGGCTATTATTGTTGACATCACCTAAAGGTGAATACGTTGGGAGGCAACACAATAAGCCCCTATCTTTCTCAGTGTCCAGCTGAAAGTCTATAACCACAAGTATTGAGTGAGTGTTAACAATTATGGGGGACTACGAGATAGTTGAGTATGTGATCTTTCTGAAAAGCTCTATTATTGACTCTTTCTGATGTTACGATAAATTGCAATTGCTTCAATGACTGAGATTATAGTTTGTTAGTTCCCAATGAAGTTTATGACCCATACTTGACATTGTGAATTGCTTATTACTTGAACATAGGAAATCATATGACAAAATCTATATATGTTGCTGTTATTAGAATGATCATGATACCCTCATGTCCGTATTTTATTTTTATCAACACCTCTATCTCTAAACATGTGGACATATTTCTCGATCTCGGTTTCCGCTTGAGGACAAGCGAGGTCTAAGCTTGGGGGAGTTGATACGTCCATTTTGCATCATGCTTTTATATCAATATTTATTGCATTATGGGTTGTTATTACACATTATATCTCAATACTTATGGCTATTCTCTCTTATTTTACAAGGTTTACCATGAAGAGGGGGAATGCCCGCAGCTGGAATTCTGGCTGAAAAAGGAGAAAACATTGGAAACCTATTCTGCACAACTCCAAAAGTCCTGAAACTCCACGAAACCACCTTTTGTATTTAAGGAATTATGAGCAAAAGAAATAGGCCAGGGGGCCCACACCCTGTCCAGGAGACAGGGGGCGTGCCCCCCCTATAGGGCGCGCCCCATATCTCCTGGGCCCCCTGGTGGGCTTCCGGCGACCATCTTCTGCTATATGAAGGGTTTTGTCCTAGAAAAATTCGTGGGCAAGCTTACGGGATGAAACTCCACTGCCACGAGGCGAAACCTTGGCGGAATCAATCTAGGGCTCCGACGGAGCTGTTCTGCCCGGGACACTTCCCTCCGGAAGGGGGAAATCATCACCAACGATCCTCTCATCGGGAGGGGGTCAATCTCCATCAACATCTTCACCAGCACCATCTCCTCTCAAACCCTGGTTCATCTCTTGTATCCAATCTTGTATCCAAAACCACAAATTGGTACCTGTGGGTTGCTAGTAGTGTTGATTACTCCTTGTAGTTGATACTTATTGGTTTACTTGGTGGAAGATTATATGTTCAGATCCTTAATGCATATTATTGCACCTCTGATTATCAACATGCTTATGCTTTGTGAGTAGTTACTTTAGTTCCTGAGGACATGGGTGAAGTCTTGCTATTAGTAGTCATGTGAATTTGGTATTCGTTCGATATTTTGATGAGATGTATGTTGTCTCTCCTCTAGTGGTGTTATGTGAACGTCGACTACATGAGACTTCACCATTATTTAGGCCTATAGGAAGGCATGGGGGAGTAATAAGTAGATGATGGGTTGCTAGAGTGACAGAAGCTTAAACCCTAGTTTATGAGTTGCTTCGTTAGGGGTTCATATGGACCCATGTGTTTAATGCTGTGGTTAGGTTTACCTTAATACTCCTTTTTGTAGTTGTGGATGCTTTCAATAGGGGTTAATCATAAGTGGGATGCTTGTCCAAGTTAGGGCAGTACCCAAGTGTCGGTCTACCCACATATCAAATTATCAAAGTACCGAACGCGAATCATATGAATGTGATGAAACTAGCTTGACGATAATTCCCAATGTGTCCTCGGGAGCTCCTTCATTATTATTAGAATTTGTCCAGGCTTATCCTTTGCTACATAAAGGATTGGGCCACCTTGCTGCACCTTATTTACTTTATTTACTTTTGCTCGTTATTATTTATCTTATCACAAAACTATCTATCACCTTCTATTTCAGTGCTTGCAGAGAAAACCTTACTGAAAACCGCTTATCATTTCCTTCTGCTCCTCGTTGGGTTCGACACTCTTACTTATCGAAAGGACTACGATAGGTCCCGTATACTTGTGGGTCATCAGTGTAGCTGCAGGGGAGAATCATGGGGCGACGGTGTTGTGGCCCGATGGGGTGACACAGTGGTAGCCCGTTGCTCGATCGGTGCAGGTGCATGTTGTACTAGGGGACGATCTTCATGGGACCTGCGAGGCGTGCACAAGCGACTGATTAGATTGGTTCCACGTGCAGATGGAGTGGATCACGCGTGGGGGGGGGGGGGTGATTGATCCAATCGCTCGCAAGGTCAGGGACGTCGCTCAGTGATGAAGTGATCAAGCCAACGAGGTCACGCGTGAACGGCCGACACATGCACATGGTGTCGGGGTCGATTCCAACATATATCGAGGTAGGGTCCTCATCTAGGCATCTTGGAACGATGGTAACATGGACACATATATTTTACCCAGGTTCAGACTCTCTCGAAGAGATAATACCCTACGTCCTACTTTTGATTGTATTGATATGGGGGTATAGTACATAGTACATGTATCTACCATGAGATTGTTGTGTAAGATTATAATGAATATGAGATGATCTATCGACTAGCCTAGCCTCGGTTTATATAATGTACTAGAGGTCCAGGATTTAAGAGTCCTCATTTTTGTGTGCCAAATTGATACGTCTCCAATGCATTTATAGTTTATGAAGTATTGATGCCATGTTTACAACAATTTTATATGGTTTGGGTGCAATTTTATATTATTTAAATGGAACTAATCTGGACTGATTTTGTTTTCAATAGAACTACCGTGGTATTGTTTTTGTGTAGAAATATAAGTTCTCGGAATGGGCTGAAACTTCTGACGATTTTTTAGAACAAAAGATACCCTCGAAGCTTCATGGGAGGACAAGAATAGCAATGAGGTGCCCATGAGGCACCAGGGCACGCCCAGGGGGGGGGGGGTGATGGTGTCGTGGTTTCTCATGGGCCCATCTTCGAGTGAGACCAATGCCAAAAAATCCTGAAAATAGAGAAACCCCCAGAAATAACCCTAGAACTTCGACTCTGCCGCCGCAAGCCTCTGCACCTTCGAAATACCATCTGGAGCCTTGTTCCGTCACCCTGTCAGAGGTGGAAATCATCACCGGAGGCCATGTTCGTCATCCCAGCGGTCTCCATGACAAGGAGGGAGTAGTTCACCCTCGAGGCTAGGGGTATGTACAAGTAGCTATGTGTTTGATCTCTCTCTCTCTCTCTCTCTCTCGTGTTCTTGATTTGGCACGATCTTGATGTACCGCAAGCTTTATTAATATAGTTGGATCATATGGTGTTTCCCCCCTCCCTATCTTGTTGTGATGAATTGAGTTTTTACCTTTGAGGTTTCACTATTATCGGATTGAATACTTTTATGGATTTGTGAACACTTGATGTATGTCTTGCATATGGATACTCGTGGTGACAATGGGGTGTTCTATTGATTCACTTGATGTATGTTTTGGCACTCAACTTGCGGATTCCTGAGGTGACACTGTGGTAATCTATGCATAGGGGTTGATGCATGTTTTCATCCTACTTTCTTCGATAGAAATCTTGGGGCACTCTTTGAAGTTCTTTGTGTTGGATTGAATATTATGAATCTGAAGTTGTTTGATGCATATCGTATAATCAACTCATGGATACTTGTGGTGACATTGGACAATCTAGGTGACATTAAAGTTGGCTGGTGTGTATCATATGGTGTTATTTTAGTACGAACTCTAGGGCTGTTTGTGACACTTATAGGAATAGCTCAATAGATCGATCGGAAACGATAACTTTGAGGTGGTTTTGTACCCTACAAACAATTTCGTCTTATGTTCTCCGCTAGATAAGAACTTTGGAGTGATTCTTTGTCACACGTTGAGGGATTGTTATATGATTCAATTATGTTAGCACTGTTGAGAGATTGCAGTAGTGAAAGTATGAACCCTAGGCCTTGTTTTCAAGCATTGCAATACCATTCGTGCTCTATTTTATCACTTGCTACCTTAATATTTTTATATTTTCATATTGCAAAAACCTATGTCTACTATTCATACTACACTTGTATCATCATCTCTTCGCTGAACTAGTGCATCTATACAATTTGCTATTGTATTTGTGTTGGGGACACAAAAGATTTCTTGTATTCAATTGCAGGGTTGTTTGAGAGAGACCATCTTCATCCTACGCCCCCATGGATTGATAAACCTTAAGTCATCTACTTGAGGGAAAATTACTATTATCCAACAAAACTCTGCGCTTGGAGGCCCAACACGAGTCTACAAGAATAAAGTTGTGTAGTAGACATCAAGCTCTTTTCTGGCGCTGTTGCTGGGGAGGTGAGTGCTTGAAGGTATATATTTTGATCTTGCAATTAAATCTTTTAGTTTCTTGTTTTATCACTTGTTTGGTTTATAAAAGAAAAACTACAAAAAATGGAATTGAGGTTGCCTTAAATACTTCATCTCTATAATGTCTTTCGTGAAAATGATGGAGCAGAAAATTGTGCTCAATTGATAGAAGAAGAATTCAACAAAATGTTTGGCATAAATTCTTTGAATGATGAGCATGATTGCAATGTTGTTAGTATGAATTCCTTGAATATACATGATGCTAATGATATGCAAAGCCAAAAGCTTGGGGATGCTATGTTTGATGAAGATGATATTTTTAGTCCCCCAAGTTTTGATGTGCAAATTTCTTATAATGATTGCATGCCTCCTATTTATGTTGATTACAATGATGAAAGTGGGTTTGGAAGAGTGTCAACTCTAGGTAATAATGATCTCACTATTTTGGAGGGTGTTGAATCTTATTTTAATGATTATGAAAGTGGATTTGGAGAGGTCATAACTTTATTTGGTGATGATTGCACTATTTTCGAAGATGTTCAATTGATTATGACAACAAAGGTTCTATATATGATGATTATGGTGATAAAATGTATGGTATGAAGAGTAATGATAACCATGGAACTTGTCATTGTGATTTTAATGTTTAATTTCATTATGTCAGTCAAGTATCTCATGATAGTTATTTTGTTGAGTTTGCTCCCACTACTATTAATGAGAAGAAATTTGTTTATGTGGAAAGTAATGAAATTTGCATGCTTGTGGATCATGAAAATAATGCTCTATGTGATAGATATATTGTTAATTCATTCATGATGTGTAACATCCCAAATTTTCAATTTGGAATGTTATACTTAGATCATTCATGCATATCGTATTTTATTGCATTTCGTTTCACCATCCTCGAAATTCTAAGCAACTCAAGGACCCACAGAGAGAGTTGGGGATTTCATCATTTTCATATTTGAATTATTTCTCAAATATCAAAACAAGGATCATTTTGATTTTAATTAATTTTTCTCTTCAAAAATATTTCATATTAAAAACATATGAGAGGAGATAATATGACTTCTCCGAAATATTCAAGGAAAAATATTAAAATCAAATAAATAGTTTTATCTGGATTTTATTGCAATTTTATTTGAATTAGAAAAAATTGCATCTTTTCAAAATTGCATTTTAGGCAAAGAAAATGTTCATCTTGTTCTAAATATTTTATTTAGACGGTGATTTTTTTTGGTATTTTTAGATTATTATTTTATTCTCTAGGATTTGTTCTGTTCGGCGAAATCTATTTTTTTTTTTGCTTCGGACCGACTGGGCCGAAAGCCCAGCCGGCCCACTCCGTTGCCGCCGTCGCCTTCGTCCTTGAGCCGGATTCCTCGAGGGAGTCCGAGCCGCCGCCGATGCTGCCCCGTCGCCCCTTCCCCAAGCCGCCACCTCCACCCCTTTAAAAGCCGTCTTGGGCCCCCCTAGAGCACCAAGCCGGAGCCGCCGCCGCCTACCTCGCCTTGCCGTCGCCTCCTGAACGTCGTCGCCACTGCTTGCGTCCCGCGCCGCTCTGTCGTTGCCCGCACGCCGCACGCCGCCACCCCGCCCTGCCTCGCCTCGCCGCAAGCCTCCGGAGCCACCTCCGCCGTTTGCCGGATCTCGCCCATCGTTTTTTTTCGGTTTTAGGTAAAAACCCCGGTTTAAAAAAACCTAGATCTAGTTTTTTTTGTAGTTTCGGTTCGGTTTTCTCGGTTTAGTTAAATAGCGGACATTTGTTCGTACTGTCATTTTAACGAACGGTGTTCACCCGTTAGCCGCAGACAGCGAACGTTTGTTCATTAGTCTGTTCGTCAGTTTTTCTTTTTAACATGGTTTTTCCGTGATTATTTTCGATCGCGATTTCTGCCCTGATTTTCGTTTTAGTTTATCTTTTCGCTCGTTTATCAGAATCAGGCAATTCAAGCGCCCAGATCTTCGTCTCGAAGCACTCTTTCTGTTTAAATAACTTGAACAAGGTTTTGGTAATGTAAAATTTGACTTTAGTCCAGATTAGTAAACGGATCTTGTTTCTTTCACAGTTCGAATTTCGTTGCTTCGTTTGATTTGATTCTTTTTGCAAACCGGAGTTCTTAAGTTGAACTTTCTGGTTAGATCTCTTATTTGAGTTTTACCCGTGCTTCTAGTTGAGTGCTTATGTATGTATCTATTTGTTTACGATAGAGTACCCGGAGTGCGAAGCGTGCTACTACGAGTCTCTAGGTTTCACGGATCATTAGCAAGGCAAGTAACACTTTGATCATACCTCTTTACTACCCAGTTTTATTGCATTATATCAACCGTCGAACATTGCATGGTCAGGATCTGATTAATATGTGGGTTTTGGGAAGTAGATGATGAGGTAGAACCTATTGCCCTGTTTATTATCAAACCTTTGGGAGTTACTTCTACGTTGTGTTTATATTGCTATGCTATGCTCGTAGACGTGGTTTGGGTGAGTGAATCCATGACAGATGTGAGTATTGCTAATTAATGGTTAACTTAAGGTGGCTACTTTAATACACATCTGGGTGGATTGCTTGAGGCACCCTGGAGTACCCAGTGGTTGTTAGGGCACCTAGAGAATCCAGTGTTGTCCTAGGATATCCTGGAGTACCCGTGTGATCATCCTACGGTCCGCCACCCATGCTCAAAGGGATCATAAGATTATTCATGCTAGAAACTTCCGTGTGCAGCCACAAGCTATTATGGGCTCTAGCATAGTTGAGTATGTTGCATGACCTCTTTCAGTGGTGGGCTAGCAGATGTAGGGGAAAGTAGGTGTAACTATCCACCCAGAGTAAAGAGTTATTGTTTCAGAAAGACTGTGTCTCGAATCTCCGACCATGGATGTATTCGAGTCTTGTGGGAAAAGTGTGCAAACCTCTGTAGAGTGTACAAACTAATCATGGTTAGCCATGTCCCCGGTTATGGACGTTTTGAGTATCTGGTTCTTGGATTACCATGTTGATCTCGTCACTCTAAATATAATTTGATTGGGTTTAATATGATGCTTAATTGGGATTGAGTTGGAGGAACCTTCTCAATGTTTAACAACCACCATGATATGCATGTAGTGATAACATTTATTCTGTTCATTACTCTATGTGTAACATTACCAGCATATTCCATGTACTGACCCATTTCGGGCTACAACATTTCATGTTGCAGACTTTTCAGACGACGAGTAAGGTGCCATAGGTCGTTGTGTTTCACTCAGCTATGCCGTTGGAGTTGATGGACTCACTTTATCTTCCAAGCCTTCCGCTGTTATCAATTTTAGATGGCCTTAAGACATATTATTGTAATAAGTTCTCTTTTGAGACATTCGATGTAATAAGTGTGTGATTGCTACTCTGTTATAAATCCTCGAGTACTGTGCGTGTCAGCATTACCGATCCAGGGATGACACTGATGCACAAAGATCAGACTGTTTGAGGTCTGGTCACTAGAGAAGGTGGTATCAGAGCACATGCTAACTATAGGACACGACCACTAAGCTAAAGCCCTAGATCACTACTCTCTTCTCATTTCTGACTCCTCTCCCTTTTCTACCCTATAGGATGGCGGATGCAAGGAACAAGTTCACACAACCGGATGAAGATACACCTTTTGGACGACACTTGAAGGAAGTTACTAGATACCTGAACCTCAGAATACCAAGCTTCACCGGGACCTACATCGCCACTTACCAGAAGAGGAGTGTTGGATGATTCGAGTTCAAGTTCCAGGAAGGACATTTATGCCAGTCAGTGAGCCCATAGAGTTTTCCTTTGATGCACCAACCTGTTGTCTAGGAAAGAGCATGGCAGCCCACATCACCATGGGACGCATTGGAGAAGTTTACCACAAGGATCTCAAGGATACTATCTATCAGATTTGTGGGCGCCGAGATGAGCAATGGGAGATGATCAGCACCAGGAGGGATAGATCCATTGCAGCTTTCACCCAGGAGTTAAACCAGCACATTCGTCGCCAGGAGAACTAGATGTGCGCAGGCATGATAGATCTGAAGAAGGCAATGACCAGGATCATAGAGCTGGAGGAAGAACTCAAGTCTACATGCGATGGATATGAGGAGGAAATGACGATACTCGTGGAGAAGAATGACGATTTGACAAGGAAGCTAGGAGTATTCATGGGAGGCCCCATGTCAGGAGGAGAAGACGACGATTCCACTTGTCCGGAGAACTACATCATCATCGACGACACCAACTCAGAGCCCGACGATAGCGATGATGACTATGTTGATGAAGCTGGAGCAGATATCATGGAGTCTTCCACCGATCAAATTTTCTAGTCGACCACCATATCAGTAGTAGTCTTTCCCCATGTATATAGTATAGTCTGAGCACTTTTGTAACGATAGTTAGACCGATTATATGCCCTTGCTTGAATTGATTGAAGTGATATGTTTGTGTTTGTCACATGTTCATATGGGTAGTGTTTCCCTCTAGATCTCATTCTATTCTGTTTTCTCATCTTTCCTAAACCCATCAGATGCCTCCGAGACATGACAATGGATTTGCTTTCCCGCTAGAGCTCACTCAATTGATCCAGTAGCAGAACACCCTAATGCAGTTACTAGTCCAAAATCAGAACCAGGGGAATAACAACAATAACCCACCACCACCACCACCTGTTGATCACTTAGCCCGTTTTCTAAGGCTGAATCTGCTGGTGTTCTCCAGTAGCACTGAGCCGATAGTTGCAGATGACTGGCTCCGCAAGATTGGAAGGGAGTTGACCACTGCAGGATGCATAGATGCGGAGAGAGTGCATTTTGCCGCACATCAGCTGGATGGACCCGCAACATCATGGTGGGAGAATTTCACAACCACTTACCTCATTGACACCATCACATGGGACCAGTTTCAGCATGATTTTCGTGTTGGAAATATGCCCTAGAGGCAATAATAAAATGGTTATTATTGTATTTCCTTGTTCATGATAATTGTCTATTGTTCATGCTATAATTGTATTAACTGGAAACCGTAATACATGTGTGAATACATAGACCACAACATGTCCCTAGTGAGCCTCTAGTTGAATAGCTCGTTGATCAATAGATGGTTATGGTTTCCTGACCATGGACATCGGATGTCATTGATAATGGGATCACATCATTAGGAGAATGATGTGATGGACAAGACCCAATCCTAAGCATAGCACAAGATCGTGTAGTTCGTTTGCTATGAGCCAAGTATCATTTCCTTAGACCATGAGATTGTGCAACTCCCGGATACCGTAGGAATGCTTTTGGTGTACCAAACGTCACAATGTAACTGGGTGGCTATAAAGGTGCACTATAGGTATCTCTGAAAGTGTCTGTTGGGTTGGCACGAATCGAGACTGGGATTTGTCACTCCATATGACAGAGAGGTATCTCTAGGCCCACCCGGTAATGCATCATCATAATGAGCTCAATGTGACTAAGTAGTTAGTCACGGGATCATGCATTACAGAACGATTAAAGTGACTTGCCGGTAACGAGATTGAACGAGGTATTGGGATACCGACGATCGAATCTCGGTCAAGTAACGTACCGATTGACAAAGGGAATTGTATATGGGATTGCTTGAATCCTCGACATTGTGGTTCATCCGATGAGATCATCGTGGAACATGTGGGAGCCAACATGGTTATCCAGATCCCGCTGTTAGATGTCTCGGCCATGTCTGCATGGTCCCCGAACCCGTAGGGTCTACGCACTTAAGGTTCGGTGACGCTAGAGTTGTTATGGGAAATAGTATGTGGTTACCAAAGGTTGTTCGGAGTCCCGAATGAGATCCCGAACATGATGAGGAGCTCCGGAATGGTCCGGAGATGAAGATTGGTTTATTGGATGAAGGGTATTGGAGTCCGGAATTGTTCCGGGGGTACCAAGTGATGACCAGCGTGTCTGAAAGGGGTTTCGGAGGCCCCGACAAGTGTTGGGGGGCCTTATGGGCCAAGGGGAGGGGGCACATCAGCCCACTAAGGGCTGAGCGCCCCTCCCACCCCATCTCACGTAACCTAGAGAGGTAGGGGCGCCACCCCTAGGGCAGCCTCCCCTCCCGGCTTGGGGGGGGGGCAAGTTTCCTAAGGGGTGGGGGCGCCCAAACCCATCTAGGTATTGACACCAGATTTTGGCACGGTCAAGAACTTATTTAAGATGGCCTCAAATGGAGAAGTGATCTTCATGAAAGATTTTCGTATTGTTGATATGAACATCTTTGAAGTTTGGGTCATCGCCGTCCGATTTCATCTCGAAGGCCGAAACTATGCTCAAAGTATTAAGATCTTATATTTAGAGTACAGTTTGGCCAATTAAGCCCCGAAGATGACCTCAAATGGAAAAATGATCTACCCGGATAGTCTTCGTCTCATCGAAACGATTGGTTTTGGTATAAAATTCGTCCAAATCCGAGTTCGTATGCAAAAGTTAGAGCCATCGGAATACAGCCCTGCCAGGAGGCAAAAACTGGCGCCCCCACCAAACACCCTGTCTCATGGGTAGCGCGAATAATAGCCTATTTTGCGCGATCGATTTGACCCTCAAAATTACCTCTGATCAAAAAAAGATCAACATAAAAGTTGTTCGTCTCGTCGAAACGGTCTAGATTGCTTTTAGGCTCGTTTCCATCCAAGATTGTTTAGAGCCATCCAGGGTATTACACACCGGTTCAGTTGCTAAGTTTTAGTAACTCGAAATAAAAGGGCTACATAATAAACGGAGACTAGCTAAAGGTGAGGTGAAGATAAATTGTTGGAAGTGTTTCCAAGGTTGATGTGATCAAACATCGCACACTCCCTCTACCACCGAGATCGGTGTTAAACCTAAATAATTGTTATTTGGTGTTTGCGTTGAGCATATACATGATTGGATTATGTTTATCGCAATATGGTTATTCATTTAAGGAGAATAATGGTTACTCTGTTTATTTTAATAATACCTTCAATGGTCTTTCACCTAAAATGAATGGTTTATTGAATCTTGATCATAGTGATACACATGTTCATGCCAAAAGATATAAGATAATAATGATAGTACCACATACTTGTGGCACTTCCATTTGAGTCATATTGGTATAAAACGCATGAATAAGCTCCATGTTGATGGATCTTTGGACTCACTCATTTTTGAAAAGATTGAGGCATGTGAACCATGTCTATTGGTATATACGCATGAAGAAACTCCATGCAGATGGATCATTTGGACTCACCTGATTTTGAATCACTTGAGACATGCAAATCATACCACATGGGCAAGATGACTGAAAGGCCTCGTTTTCAGTGAAATGGAATAAGAAAGCAACTTGTTGGAAGTAATACATTTTGATGTGTGCAGTCCAATGAGTGCTGAGGCACGCAGTGGATATCGTTGTGTTCTTACTTCAGTGATGATTTGAGTAGATGCCAAGTGTATTTACTTGATGAAACAAAAGTCTAAATTATTGAAAGGTTCAAGTAGTTTCAGAGTGAAGTTGAAGATCGTCGTGACAAAAGGATAAAATGTCTATGATATGATCACAGAGACGAATATCTGAGTTGCGTGTTTGGTACACAATTAAGACATTGTGGAAATTGTTTCACAACTAATGCCGCCTGGAACACCATAGTGTGATGGTGTGTCCGAACGTCATAGTTGCACCCTATTGGATATGGTGCATGCCATGATGTCTCTTATCGAATTACCACTATCGTTTATGGGTTAAGCATTAGAGACAACCACATTCACTTTAAATAGGGCACCAGGGTAATTCCACTGAGATGACAGCGTATGAACTATGGTTTAGAGAAACCTAAGCTGCCGTTTCTTAAAAGTTTGGGGCTGCGACGCTTATGTGAAAAGGTTTCAGCCAGATAAGCTCAAACCCAAAGCGGATAAATGCATCTTCATAGGACACCCAAAAACAGTTGGGTATACCTCCTATTTCAGATCCGGAAGCAAAAGTGTTTGTTTCTAGAAATGGGTCCTTTCTAGAGGAAAAGTTTCTCTTGAAAGAATTGAGTGGGAGGATGGTGGAGACTTGATAAGGTCATTGAACCATCACTTCACCAGTGTGTAGTAGGGCACATGAAGTTGTTCCTGTGGCGCCTACACCAATTGGAGTGGAAGCTGATGATAGTGATCATGAAACTTCGGATCAAGTCACTACCAAACCTCGTAGGTCGACAAGGACGCGTACTACTTCAGAGTGGTACGTAATCCTGTCTTGGAGGTCATGTTGCTAGACAACAATGAACCTACGAGCTATGGAGAAGCGATGGTGGGCCCGGATTCTGACGAATGTCTCGAGGCCATAAAATCTAAGAGAGGATCCATGTATGAAAACAAATTATGGACTTTGGAGTAACCACTTGATGGTCGTAAGGCTGTTGGGTGTAGATGGATTTTAAAAGGAAGACGGACAATGATGGTAAGTATCACCATTAAGAAAGCTCGACTTGTCGTTAAGATATTTTCCGACAAGTTCAAGGAGTTGACTACAATGATACTTTCTCACTCGTAGCGATGCTAAGAGTCTGTTGGAATTATATTAGCAATTACTGCATTATTTATGAAATCTTGCAGATAGGATGTCAAAACATTGTTTCCTTGACAATTTTCTTGAGGAAAGGTTGTATGTGATACAACTAGAAGAATTTGACAATCCTGAAAGATGCTAACAAGTATGCAAAGCTCCAGCAATCCTTCTAAGGACTGGAGTAAGCATCTTGGAGTTGGAATATACACTTTGATGAGATGATCAAAGATTTTGGGTTTATACAAAGTTTATGAGAAACTTGTATTTCCAAAGAAGTGAGTGGGAGCACTATAGAATTTCTGATGAGTATATGTTGTTGACATATTGTTGATCAGAAATGATGTAGAGTTTCTGGAAAGCATATAGGGTTATTTAAAAAGTGTTTTTCAATGGAAAACCCGGATTAAGCTACTTGAACATTGAGCATCAACATCTATAAGGATAGATCAAAATCGCTTAATAGTACTTTCAAACGAACACATACCGTGGTAAGATTTTGAAGGAGTTCAAAATAGATCGGCAAAGAAGGAGTTCTTGGCTGTGTTATAAGGTGTGAGTATTGAGTAAGACTCAAGACCTAACCACAGCAGAATAGAGAGAAAAGACGAAGGTCGTCCCCTATGCTTTAGATGTAGGCTTTATAGTATGCTATGCTGTGTACCGCACCTGAAGTGTGCCTTGCCATGAGTCAGTCAAGGGGTACAAGTGTGATCCAGGAATGGATCACAGGACAATGTCAAGGTTATCCTTAGTAACTAGTGGACTAAGGAATTTTCTCGATTATGGAGGTGGTAAAAGAGTTCGTCATAAAGGGTTATGCCGATGCAAACTTTGACACTAATGTGGATGATTCTGAGTAGTAAACCGGATTCTTATAGTAGAACAGTTGTTTGGAATATCTCCAATTAGAGCATGGTAGTTGCATCTACAAGATCACATAGAGATTTGTAAAGCACACACGGATCTGAAAGGTTCAGACCCGTTGACTAATAACCTCTCTCACAAGCGAGATATAATCAAACCCCATGAGTGTTGAATTCATTACAATCACATAGTGATGTGAACTAGATTATTGACTCTAGTGCAAGTGGGAGACTGTTGGAGATATGCCTAGAGGCAATAATAAAATGGTTATTATTGTATTTCCTTGTTCATGATAATTGTCTATTGTTCATGCTATAATTGTATTAACTGGAAACCGTAATACATGTGTGAATACATAGACCACAACATGTCCCTAGTGAGCCTCTAGTTGACTAGCTCGTTGATCAATAGATGGTTATGGTTTCCCGACCATGGACATTGGATGTCATTGATAACGGGATCACATCATTAGGAGAATGATGTGATGGACAAGACCCAATCCTAAGCATAGCACAAGATCGTGTAGTTCGTTTGCTATGAGCTTTTCTAATGTCAAGTATCATTTCCTTAGACCATGAGATTGTGCAACTTCTGGATACCGTAGGAATGCTTTGGGTGTACCAAACGTCACAACATAACTGGGTGGCTATAAAGGTGCACTACAGGTATCTCCGAAAGTGTCTATTGGGTTGGCACGAATCGAGACTGGGATTTGTCACTCCGTATGACGGAGAGGTATCTCTGGGCCCACTCGGTAATGCATCATCATAATGAGCTCAATGTGACTAAGTAGTTAGTCACGGGATCATGCATTACGGGACTATTAAAGCGACTTGCCGGTCACGAGATTGAACGAGGTATTAGGATACCAATGATCGAATCTCGGGCAAGTAACATACCGATTAACAAAGGGAATTGTATACGAGATTGCTTCAATCCTCGACATTGTGGTTCATCCGATGAGATCATCGTGGAACATGTGGGAGCCAACATGGGTATCCAGATCCCGCTGTTTGTTATTGGCCGGAGAGATGTCTCGGTCATGTCTGCATGGTCCCCGAACCCGTAGGGTCTACACACTTAAGGTTTAGTGACGCTAGAGTTGTTATGGGAAATAGTATGTGGTTACCGAAGGTTGTTCGGAGTCCCGGATGAGATCTCGGATGTGACGAGGAGCTCCGGAATGGTCTGGAGGTGAATATCGGTATATTGGACGAAAGGTATTGGAGTCCAGAATTGTTCCGGGGGTACCAGGTGATGACCAGCGTGTCCAAAAGGGGTTTCGGAGGCGCCGACAAGTGTTGGGGGGCTTATGGGCCAAGGGGAGGGGGCACATCATCCCACTAAGGGCTGAGCGCCCCTCCCACCCCATCTCATGTAACTTGGAGATGTAGGGGCGCCACCCCTAGGGCAGCCTCCCCTCCCGACTTGGGGGGCAAGTTTCCTAGGGGGTGGGGGTGCCCAAACCCATCTAGGTGTTGACACCAGATTTTGGCATGGTCAAGAACTTATTTAAGATGGCCTCAAATGGAGAAGTGATCTTCATGAAAGATTCCCGTATTGTTGATATGAACATCTTTTAAGTTTGGGTCATTGCCGTCCGATTTCATCTCGAAGGCCGAAACTATGCTCAAAGTATTAAGATCTTATATTTAGAGTACAGTTTGGCCGATTAAGCCCCGAAGATGACCTCAAATTCTACACGGGTTGTCTTCGTCTCGTCGAAAAGATTGATTTTGATATAAAAAACATTCAAATCCGAGTTCGTATGCAAAAGTTAGAGCCACCGGAATACAACCCTGTCACGAGGCAAAAACTGGCGCGCCCCACCAGACACCCTGTCTGATGGGTAGCGCGAATAATAGCCTGTTTTGCGCGACCGATTTGACCCTCAAGATTACCTCTGATCAAACAATGTTCAACATGAAAGTTGTTCGTCTCGTCGAAACGTCTATACTGCTTTTAGGCTCGTTTCCATCCGAGATCGTTTACCACCTCAAACATTACTCGCAAGGTGCAGCTAGTTTAAACCGAACAGTTTTGGAAAGTTCGGACAAACCCAATCCGAATTTGACTAGGGTTTTGGACGTGAATCCAAGCCTTTTACTTGCACGGGAAGTCCAGCCGCCTCTTATATATCTAAGGGGTGACGGCCGATTGAACAACACACAATCGATCTATTCATCTACTACTTTTACCTTTACTTTTATCTTTTCTCATTAACCCTAGTTCTTCTTCTTCCTTGTTCTTCGTCTGTTCTTCTTGTTGCAGAGTGGCAAACCTCGAGGCCCTAGGGGCGATCAGTTCGGTCTAAGGCAGCGCATAGCCGCCGTGCGCCCTGACGGGGTCCCTCCCGGGCGTATGGGGTTTCGGGTCATCAAAAGCGCCTGCCACATTGCTTGCGTACCGTGCTTCCGGACGGGTCTCCTTCGACGTGAGCTGCGGTGCATTACCCTCGGCGTTGGAGGTACACGGTGATGTGTTCGTGTGCGAACACACTTTTTGGCGACTCCGCTGGGGAGGAAGCTTCGAACGGTCTCCGTCCCGTTCTTGCTACGAAGAGATCGTCATCTAGGGTTTGACATCTACGAAGGTAATATGAATACCCAACTCACTTATGTAGATGCAGATAATGCATATGTTGTTGCTAGATCGTCTAATGAGCATAATGTATTGGCTAGCCCTAGTTTTATCAATCATGCATCTAACTATGCGCAAGGGCTGATGCAAAATAATCTTCATGCTTCAAATTCTTATGATTTTAGCAACGTACAACATATGTATCCTAACTCATGCATCAGCAACCCCACTAATCCATATGCCGATGAACAACATGATGAGTTTGGTTAATCAAGTTGAGACACCCCATGTAGGAACTTCCAATAGGATGCAACAAAGTGTTTCAACTTTTTATTCATCGGCAAATAATTTACAATTTGTTAATCCAAACGTGCCGGTGGATAGGGGAATTGGCAATGCTACTACTAGTTATTCGGCCAATTACCCTCAAACGTCATATGCTACACCTCATGCTACTAATTTTCTGGCACCATACGCAACTGTTGATGTCCATAATTCGGCTCTGCACCTTCATGGTCATGGCCGAATAAGTGAAACTTCTACAGAAGCACAAATGCCTTCACCTACTACCGTGGCATATCATGTCCCCCCAACACAACTACAGAATTTCGGTGATATATCATTACCGAAAGAGTCTAAAAGTGTCGGGGGGCAATTCTATCTAGATTGGGTCATTAAGAAAAATCTTACGTCTTTTTGGGACGAATGCAATGTTGTTCTACATGAATTAATAAAAGAGGGAAGACCTATTAATTCTACTGCAATCCAAGCTAGATTATGCCAAAAAGAGAAAGCATTGGGTGTGGATAGAATTGTCAAAAAAGGTGGTGATTCGGATAACAAAGTTAATTCGGGTATTGAAAAGAGCGAATCAAATATTACGTATGCCGAATCTTTTCTAGAAAAACAGGACGACAAGGTGTTGGGGAGCTATTCGAAAGAGGAACAACATATCGTTCAAGTAACACAACCATCATGCTCTCCCGACGTGTTTGAAAAGGTATGTCTAGCAAGTGATTTACCTATCTTTAGATTTGGTCGCAACTTTATTGTTGATGCTTCTATAGGAAAAATTCTCATAAGTAATTTTGAAAGACCAATGAAGAAGGGAAATTTACTTGTTAGCAATAAAACTGTTATAGAGCATAAAGGTCAACCTATTGTGCCATTTATAAAGTCCGATAGTGACCTATTATTGCAGACAAAGTTTTCCCCATTGCTTTATCAAAATTTCATATCTAATTGGGTAGCTTTGCTTGTTTCATACTTGGCTTGCACTTGGTCTCAATTGAGACATGTGTATTCTAACTATTTTCGTTTCAGAAATTTAAAGCCGAGGTCAAATTCTTTTGAGAAATCTGATGGTAATATAATATCTTATCCAAATACATCGGATATAGAGTGCAAAACAAATTGCATAGCCGAATGGGGAGATTCCAAATCTGAACCATTCGTTTGCTTACCTCCAAAGCGATTCTCACAGCAAGACTGGCTAAAAAATAAGAAGTATACCTTCAATTCAAGCATGTGTGATCAAATATTTGATTTGTTACTGAAAAATAATCACATTAGAATTCTTGATCACCATGTTAAGCCATCAATTCAAGGACGAATGTATTGTAAGTTGCATGTTTCGTCCAAGCATAGTTTTGAGGATTGCAACATGTTTCATCAAATAGTTAAATCGGCCATTAAAAAGGACGATTGAAGTTTATTGAAACACCAAGAGATGACCAGTCTATTCTGATTGGTCACGATGGCAAAAAGTTTTTGAATCGGCTGCTTCAAGCTAATCCATTTAAAGAGAATGTAAAAGCTGCAGGTGATGGGATCAAGTTTTCAAGTAAAGAAGTTGTTGAAGAGCATAACGAACATAATCTTGAGGGCGAGAATTCCATCGAAGCTACAATTGAGATGCCAAGGACTGGGGGGCAGCAAGAAAATCCGATGATCGATGAAAGCAAACCAAAAGAAAAGAAAGGCCGAAATAAGCACAAGTGTAAGAGATCAAAAATCACCTTCGCTGAACTATTGGATAAATACTAAAAGAAGAGTGAATAGAAGAATACTTATGGGTTAAATCATGCAAATAAACCAAGATCACCCTCAAGGCGCAAATATGAGGATTGGTATTGGTAAAGTGAGAATTTTAATGCAACATATTCATATCCTTATTTTGGGCTGCCAATGCCAATGCCGTGGATGCCTCCCTATGCTCGTATAGATCCATATCCATCATGGGACAGGTATGATACAAAGGCACATTCTCCATCTTATTTTAGACCATCTCGCCAATATTATGCAGCTCCGAGAAGATCTACATTTGAACAGTCACATGTTAAAGACCGTTTCAATCATAACGAATCGGTCCAGAGCTCAAGGAAGAAGAAAGAGGTGGTAAAGCAAGTTTACCGCGTGAAAAGAGATGGTCGTAAGTGTGCTACTTCAGATTTGATCTCAAATAACAAAGAGCCAATTAAAGTGTTGACATTGGTACAAAAGGAAAAGAAGTGAAGCAATCAATTGATAAATATCAAAGTGCCAAATCTAAAGAAGAGAAGTGGAGAGTGCACAAGGCCGAAAAGGAATTGCCATTGGTCAAAACGAAATCACAGCCGAGATGCCCACTCGGCTTATCATATTGGCAAAAGAAGAAATTACAAAAAAATAGTGCACAAAAACTTGAAGAAAGAAACATGGCATGGGTTCCTAAAGGAAGTACTCAAAATAAGAATTATGTGAAAGCATCCATTACACGACGTGCGGCAAAGGTGAAGAAGGAAAATAGTGAAAACTATGAAGGACCAAGCCGGAGGTTTCAACATCTTCGGTCTACACATTATCCATATTCTTCAACTATGCCATTGACGCCTATGCCATGGAATTCGTCATCCGGTATGATTGGTAACCCTCAATGGGCTTATTTTCATCCATGGATGCCATATAATTTCTTACGTCATGAAAGGGTATTACCAAGTCACTATACATTTGGTTAGCTACAAGTTTGTTGCTGATCCAAAGGGCCGAAATACTTGATTTGACATTTCATTTGTTTGTTTTGGCTATATGTGCTTTGAACAAAGTTTACATGGTAATGACCGATATTTACCTATCATCCTAAGAGTATGTCAATGCATGGACGGTGTAGTATTCTAACATCATCCTTAGTTCGATTGGAGAGCGAGACAAGTACTATGGAGATTATGTTTTGATTGTTGAATTCATAACAATGGCCACAATGTTGATGTTGTTTATATATCTCCATATAGTGCTATTCTGTGAAGCCTCATGCCTCTTAAAATATTTATTGCACAATAATCAAAGCCGAATACGCAATGTTATTCGGTTTGGAACTTTTTCCATATGTGCTAAACATATTGAGGCTTTTGGTGATTCGTTATGAGTATTGCAACAAATATCCAAGGGTTATCAATGTTTTGACGAATCACTTATAGTTTATCTTGGGGAATGTCTAGATGCAAAATTTACCTTGGGTTGCTTTAAAATTGTTCATATATCTAGACATGACAATTTGAAAGAGTTGGCACAACAAGCATCCGGCTACTATGTTAACCATGGTGTATTGTATTTCTATCAATAGCCGATGCTAGGTTTTGTCAACATAGGTAAGGCCGAACCGAAGCCCACTGCTTCGGCCACTAATGAAACTTTTATGCAGGCAAAGTAAGGGTTGGAGGAAGTTCATTCTTAATTATCTGCAAAATCCTAGCGAAAGGGTGAACAATATGGTTCGGAGGATGGTTTTGATCTATGGAACCTTATCACCGGATTGTTATTGAAGTTGGGAAAGTTTCACCCAAACTTGCATCGAAATATTCATATAAGCAATGGCCGATATAAACTTATCGTCCTAAGCATATGAAAAATGGACGATGGAGTGTTGACATCGTCCTTAGAGCAAGCTATGTGCAAGTTATTTTTCGGCACACAAGCTTTGCCGAAAAACAGGGGGGCATGTGTTGACACCAGATTTTGGCACGGTCAAGAACTTATTTAAGCTGGCCTCAAATGGAGAAGTGATCTTCATGAAATATTTCCGTATTGTTTATATGAACATCTTTGAAGTTTGGGTCATCACCGTCCGATTTCATCTCGAAGGCCGAAACTATGCTCAAAGTACTAAGATCTTATATTTAGAGTACAGTTTGGCCGATTAAGCCCCAAAGATGACCTCAAATGGAAAAATGATCTACACGGATTGTCTTCATCTCGTCGAATCGATTGGTTTTGATATAAAAATCGTCCAAATCCGAGTTCGTATGCAAAAGTTATAGCCATCGGAATACAGCCCTGTCAGGAGGCAAAAATTGGCGCGCCCTACCAAACATCGTGTCTGATGGGTAGTACGAATAATAGCCTGTTTTGCATGACCGATTTGACCCTCAACATTACCTCTGATCACAAAACGTTCAACATGAAAGTTGTTCGTCTCGTCGAAATGGTCAAGATTGCTTTTAGGCTCGTTTCCATCCGAGATGGTTGACCACATCAAAAATTACTCTCAAGGTGCAGCCAGTTTAAACCGAACAGTTTTGGAAAGTTCGGACAAAACCAATCCGAATTTGACTAGGGTTTTGGACGTGAATCCAAGCCTTTTCCTTGCACGGGAAGTCCAGCCGCCTCTTATATATCTAAGGGGTGACGGCCGATTGAACAACACACAATCGATCAATTCATCTACCACTTTTACCTTTACTTTTATCTTTTCTCCTTAACCCTAGTTCTTCTTCTTCCTCGCTCTTCGTCTGTTCTTATTGTTGCAGGGCGGGGAACCTCGAGGCCCTAGGGGTGATCAGGTCGATCTAGGGCAGCCCATAGCCACCGCGCCCCCTGATGGGGTCCCTCCCGGGAGTGTGGGGTTTCGGGTCATCGAAAGCGTCCGCCAGATTGCTTGCGTACCGCGCTTCCGGACGGGTCTCCTTCGACGTGAGCTGTGGTGCATCACCCTCAACATAGTAGGTACGCGGTGACGTGTTCATGTGCGAACACTAGGGTTTCCCCTGGCCGCCGCCCCCTCCTCTTGATCCATCTAGAGGGGCCGCCCCCTCTCCCCTTTCCCCTATATATAGTGAGGGGGTGGGAGGGCAGCCACACCCTTCCCCTGGCGCAACCCCTTCCTCCTCCAACACTTCCTCCTCCTCCGTAGTGCTTATTGAAGCTCTGCCGGAGAACCACGAGCTCCATCACCACCACGCCGTCATGCTGTCAGAGTTTTCCCTCAACTTCTCCTCTCCCCTTGCTGGATCAAGAAGGAGGAGACGTCCCCGGGCTGTACGTGTGTTGAATGCGGAGGCGCCGTCCATTCGGCGCTAGATCGGATCTTCCGTGATTTGAATCGCCGTGAGTATGACTCCTTCATCCACGTTCTTGTAACTCTTCCGCTTAGTGATCTTCAAAGGTATGAAGATGCTCATCCTCTCCCTCTCTTGTTGCTAGAATCTCCATAGATTGATCTTGGTGATGCGTAGAAAATTTTGAATTTCTGCTACGTTCCCCAACATTTCGTACTGCCCATGTTTCAGCAGGAGCTATGGCCATGAAGAAGCGCGAGTTTCACAACTTGCACCAAGGAGGACGCATAGTGCGCCAGTATGTGGATGATTTTAGTAAGTTAGCATGTTATGCCCCGTATGATGTTGCCACGGATGCAACTAAGCAGGAGAAGTTTCTAGAAGGACTGAATGATGACCTGAGCATGAAGTTGATGGTGGCAACCTTCAACAACTACCAGGAGCTGGTAGATAGAGCTCTCATGATTGAAGAGAAGCAGCAGCAGATAGACAACCGCAAGAGGAAGTATGGACAAGGGAAGTACAATTCAGGAGCTGAGCAGAGGCCCCGTTTTGCCCCGAACTCAGGATGACACATTCACCATAACCATGGAGGTCACAATTCCAATGGAGGGAGTTCTCATAACCATAGTGGCCCCAAAAGTGGGAATGGGAATGGAGGAAGCAACGGACAGAACCGTTCCAACCCAGCAACGCCCGCCAAGAAGGATCTAATTCACATTACTTGTTTCAAGTGCGGGAAGAATGGACATTACGCCATGGAGTGTTCTGAAGCTAAGAATGGAAATGGCAACGGAAGCTCTGGGAAGAAGCCCAGCCCTTTCAACAGGGAACAAGTAAACCACGTTAACGTGGAGGAGGTTGAAGCACAACCAGATGAAGTAATATGTAAGTTTTTGGTTAAGTCATTTACTGCAATCGTTCTTTTTGATATTGGTGCATCGCATTCATATATATCAAGGGGATTTGTGGATAAGTATAAGTTGCCCACTAAAGTTCTTAGAACACCAATGTTAGTAAGCTCACCGGGAGCAGAACATATGGCAAGCCAAGTATGTTTTCAGATACCATTAACCATAGGTAGGCATGTTTTCCCCTCAGACCTGATAATTCTGGAGTCGCAAGGTTTGGATGTGATTTTGGGTATGGATTGGCTATCGATGTATGGAGGGAACATTGATTGTGCCAGTAAGTCAATTATGCTCACCACCCCAGAAGGAAGGAGGATTAAGTATGTATCCCGACATGTGCCGAAGAGGACTCAAGTGAATTCCTTATCAGGAGTTGTACAGGAGGAAGTACCAGTGGTGAAGAATTTCCCTGATGTATTACCAGAAGAGTTGCCAGGCATGCCACCAAATAGAGACATTGAGTTTTTGATTGAGCTTTTGCTAGGCACAGGGCCAATATCTAAGAGACTGTACAGGATGCCCGCAAAGGATTTGGAGGAAATTAAGAAGCAGATTAAGGAGTTACTGGATAAAGGCTATATTCTCCCAAGTTCATCACATTGGGGATCACCAGTGCTTCTAGTGGAGAAGAAGGATGGATCGTTGAGGAGGTTGTCGATTATCGAGGAGTGAATGAAGTAACTATCAAGAACAAGTACCCACTGCCGATGATCAATGATTTGTTCGACTAGTTGCAAGGAGCTAAAGTATTTTCCAAGATCGATCTGCGATCAGGATACCACCAGCTGAAGATTCGAGAGCAGGATATACCTAAGACAACTTTTACCACAAGGTACAGGCTATATGAGTATACCGTTCTGTCATTTGGTCTGACTAACGCACCTGCATATTTCATGAACAGGATGAACAAGGTGTTTATGGAGTTTTTGGATAAGTTCGTCGTGGTGTTCATTGATGACATATTGGTATCCTCGAAAAATAAAGAGGAGCATAAGGAGCATTTGCATTTGGTACTTGGGAAGCTCAGAGAACATCAGTTATATGCCAAGTTTAGCAAGTGTGAGATTTGATTGAAGGAAGTTGGATTTCTCGGACATGTTATATCCGAAGAAGGAATAGCAGTAGACCCCACCAAGGTTGTCACTGTGACAAACTAGGAAGCGCCCATGACAGTTGGAGAGATCCGGAGTTTTCTTGGACTCGCAGGATACTACTGGAGGTTCATTGCGAAATTCTCTAAGATAGCAAAGCCCATGACGGAGTTTTTGAAGAAGGACACCAAGTTCAAATGGACTGAGGAATGTGAGGCTAGTTTTCAGGAGTTGAAGAAACGTTTGGTTACAGCCCCAGTTTGATTCTTCCAGATCAACACAAGGATTATCAAGTGTATTGCAACGCTTCTCGTCGAGGACTTGGAGCAGTGCTTATGCAGGAGGGAAGAGTTGTTTCATATGCCTCACGACAACTTAAACCCCATGAGTTGAATTATGCTACACACGATTTGGAGTTAGCAGCCGTAGTGCATGCATTGAAGACATGGAGACATTTTCTCATCAGAAACCATTGTGAGGTGTACACGGATCACAAGAGTTTGAAGTATATCTTCACGCAGAAGGAGTTAAATCTCAGGCAAAGGAGATGCTTGGAGCTCATCAAGGATTATGATATGAGGTTGCATTATCATCCTAGAAAGGCTAACGTAGTAGCCGATGTGTTGAGCAGCAAGAGTCATGTCAATACACTCATGACCGGAGAATTACCTAAGGAGTTAGTAGAGGATCTTCGCGAGCTAAGTTTGGAAATAGTTCCGAGAGGCTATGTAGCAGCATTGGAAATTCAGTCTACCTTGATGGATAAGATCAGAGAAGCTCAGAAGATGGACAAGGAGATTGCCGAGATAAAGGAAAGGATGAGCAAAGGAAAGGCTAAAGGATTTCGTGAAGATGAGCACGATACCTTATGGTTTGAGGACCGCGTATATGTGCCTAATGACCCGGAGATCAGGAAGTTGATTCTGCAGGAGGCCCATGATTCGCCGTATTCGATTCACCCAGGAAACACCAAGATGTATCTGGATTTGAAGGACAGTTTCTGGTGGACCAAAATGAACAAGGATATTGCGGAGTATGTAGCAGTTTGTGATGTATGTCAGAGAGTGAAGGCGGAGCATCAGAAGCCAGCATGATTGCTACTACCATTGCCGATACCCGAATGGAAGTGGGATAAGCTAGACATGTATTTTTATCACGGGATTGCCCAGGACTCGTTCAGTCTATGACTTGATATGGGTTGTAGTAGATCGATTGACGAAAGTAGCTCATTTCATCCCAGTGAAGACCACTTACACCAGTGCTAAGTTGGCAAAGATATACATGACCCGGATCGTATGTCTGCATGGAGTTCCGAGGATCATTGTATCATATAGAGGAACCCAATTTACCTTAATGTTCTAGAATCAGTTGCATGAGACTTTGGGTACCAGGCTAGAATTCAGTACAGCCTTTCAACCACAGACAGATGGACAGACCGAGAGAGTCAATCAGATTCTGGAGGTCATGTTGAGAGCTTGTGCGCTAGATTATGGATCTAGTTGGGACGACAATTTTCCATATGTAGAGTTCTCTTAAAACAACAGCTATCAAGCCAGTTTGAAGATGGCCCTTCGAAGCTTTGTACGGAAGGAGGTGTAGGACACCGTTGTTGTGGGATGAAGTTGGAGACCGCCAGTTGTTTGGACCAGATTTGATTAAAGAGTCTAAAGAGAAGGTTAAGATGATTTGCGATAGACTCAAGGTAGCCCAGTCCAGGCAGAAGAGCTACGTGGATTCTAAATGCAAGGAGACAATCTATGAAGTCAGAGACAGAGTATATCTTCGTGTGTCCCCACTTCGAGGAGTTAAATGTTTTGGAGTTAAGGGAAAGTTAGCCCCGAGATTTGTAGGAGCATACCGAGTTTTGGAACGTATGGGAGAAGTTGCTTACAAGTTGGAATTGCCAGAAGGATTGTCAGGAGTTCATGATGTATTCCATGTTTCCCAGTTGAAGAAGTGCCACACAGAGATGGCCGATATCCCTCTGAGAGATACAGTGCCGTTGGAAGCGATTCAGTTGGATAGCGATTTGACCTACAAGGAGAAACCAATCAAGATTCTCGAGTTTGCCAGCCGAGTCACCCACAACTAGGTTATAAAGTTTTGCAAAGTTTAGTGAAGCCACCATACCGAGGATGAAGCCACCCGGGAACGAGAGGAATACCTACGGAAGGACCACCCGCACCTATTTTCTAGCCAACCCGAATCTCAAGGGCGGTATTCATCTTAAGGGGGGGTAGGTTTGTAACATCCCAAATTTTCAATTTGGAATGTTATACTTAGATCATTCATGCATATCATATTTTATTGCATTTCGTTTCGTGATACTCAAAATCCTAAGCAACTCAAGGACCCACGGAGAGACTTGGGGATTTCATCGTTTTCATATTTGATTTTTTCTCAAATATCAAAACAAGGATCATTTTGGTTTTAATTAATTTTTCTCTTCAAAAATATTTCATATTAAAAATATATGAGAGGAGATAATATGACTTATCCAAAATAAATGAAATATTCGAGGAAAAATATTAAAATCAAATAAATAGTTTTATTTGGATTTTATTGCAATTTTATTTGAATTAGAAAAAAATTCACGTTTTCAAAATTGCATTTTCGGCCAAGAAAATGTTCATCTTGTTCTAAATATTTTATTTAGACGGTGAAAATTTGTTTTGATATTTTTAGATTTTTATTTTATTTTCTAGGATTTATTCTGTTCGGTGAAATCTATTAATTTTTTTTTGCTTCGGACCGACTGGGCCGAAAACCCAGCCGCCCCACTCTGTCGCCGCCGTCGCCTTCGTCCCCGAGCCGGACTCCTCGAGGGAGTCCGAGCCACCGCCAACGCCTCCCCTTCGCCCCTCCCCCAAGCCGCCACCTCCTCCCTTTAAAAGCCAACCTGGGCCCCCTTGAAGCCCCAAGCCGGAGCCGCCGCCGCCTCTCGAACGCCACCGCTGCTGCAACACGCCGCCACCGCCGCTGCCTGCGTCCCGCGCTGCTCGGCCGTCGCCCGTGCCCCGCATGCCGCCGCCCCGCCCTGCCTCGCCTTGCCGGAACCGCCACAAGCCACCGGAGCCGCCGCCGCCGTTTGCCGGATCTCACCCGCCGTTTTTTCGATTTTAGGTAAAAAAAACCCGATTTTTTAAAAAACCCCTAGATCTAGTTTTTTTTCTAGTTTCGGTTCGGTTTTCTCGGTTTAGTTAAATAGTGGACGTTCATCCGTATGATCATTGTAACGAACGGTGTTCACCCGTTAGCCGCAGAGAGTGAACGCTTGTTCATTAGTCTGTTCGTCAGTTTTTCTTTTTTTCAGGATTTTCCGCGATTATTTTCGATCGTGATTTCTGCCTTGATTTTTGTTTTAGTTTATCTTTTCGCTCGTTTATCAGAATCAGGCGATTCAAGCGCCCAGATCTTCGTCTCTAAGCCCTCTTTTTGTTTAAGTAACTTGAACAAGGTTTTGGTAATGTAAAATTTGACTTTAGTCCAGATTAGTAAACAGATCTTGTTTCATTCGCAGTTTGAGTATCGTTGCTTTGTTTGATTTGATTCTTTTTGCAAACCGGAGTTCTTAAGTTGAACTTTCTGGTTAGATCTCTTATTTGAGTTTTACCCATGCTTCTACTTGAGTGCTTATGTATGTATCTGTTTGTTTGCGATAGAGTACCCGGAGTGCGGAGTGTGCTACTACGAGTCTCTAGGTTTCATGGATCATCAACAAGGCAAGTAACACTTTGATCATACCTCTTTACTACTGTCACATCCCTAGCTTCTGGTTTGCTCTGAGCTAGCTAGTCATGTGTGCATCATGTTTAAATTCTGAAATTTGAACTGAGGGAATTTTGGAAGCCTCAAAAACTTGAATAAAAGAGGGGCAAAGAACCCTGGAAAATGCATTCAATGTTTTCAAAATGGCCTTAAATAATGTTGGTTATATTTTGGCAAGGGTTTTGCACCAAACCAAAAATAATGAACATTTTTGAGGAATATTTTGAGCACTGAATCTAAATCATTACTTTATTTGCATTTGGAACTATATTCATAACTTATATAGAATATATTTCCAAATACCCTGAAACATTTCTATGTGCTTTTGGAAAAGTCCATCTAGCAATATAAAATATTCAGAGGAGTTTTTGGCATTGTTTGAATTATTTTAAATTCAAAACAGTGGCAAAAGAATTAAATAAAAATAAAACAAACAGAAATAAGAGAGAAAGACAGAAACCTCATCTGGGCTTTACCTGGCAGAAGAGGCCCAGCCCACCAGGGGCTGTGTGGTCTTCTTCCTCCTGCCAGGAGGACAGGCAGGTGCGTGGCGAGAGCGCTAGCGACGCCGTGGCCTCCTCCCTGCCTGCCTCACGCCCTCGAGGCCCTTCTAGTGCCACGGAGACAGCCACGCCCCCCCAGGCCTCTCACTCTCTCCCCGAGCTCCTCTCTTCCTCTGGCTCTCTCGCGCGCAGCCACCGAACACACCCGTCGCCGCCGACGAGCATCACCGCGGCCACCGTCCACCCCGTGCCTCTCCGATGAGTTCAGAGGAACCGCCATCGCCTTCTGCGTCTTCTACACCAACCCATTCGACCGCGGGAGCCCTGTAGCATCTTCCCGGAGCTCGTCCCCAACCTTCGGCCGCCGGCGAACTTTCGAGGATTCGCGAGCTCCAGCCCCTCCCCGGCCTCGCCGTTGCCTCTACCGGATCTGCTGTGAGCTCCTCTTCCATTTCCCCTCCTCCCCGCGCTCGTTCCCGCACGCTAGCCGCCCTTTTCACCGGGGCCGTGAGCTCCTCACCGCCGGCGATGACGCGGACAAGGCCAGAGCCACCGGAGCTAGCTACCGAGCACGGCAACGTGCTCCACACCTCACCAGGAACCTAACTCACACACCAGCTTCCCCTCCCGTGCCCCCTAACGCCAACCCCGACCTCGCCCGAACTCCGGCCGCCGCTAAAGCTCGTCCCCGACCACTCTCCGGCCACTCCCCGGCCGCGCCACCACCCTGGTTGGATGCGGACGAGCGTCCGCATCCTGTAGTCATGCTCCACGCGCCAAACGGCGCTCTGTAGGCCGTTTCCGCAGCGCACCACCGCGTTGGGACTCGCCGGCGGCTAAACGCCGGCGACCGCTGACCGTTGACCGGCGTGGGTTAACCCACTTCCCGGTTTGACCCTCCCCTCTCTCTCACTGACGTGTGGGCCCCAGGCCATTAACTAAACCTAATTAGCCACTAACACTGACCAGTGGGCCCCGACCCCCCTAATCCTTTAATTAAGCAGATAACCCCCCAGTTAACTAACTGTGACGCTGACATATGGGTCCCACAGGTCAGTTTGACCTGGACGGCGCCCGTTGACCTGCTGAGGTCAGCATGAGGTCATGCTGACGCAATAATTCCTTTCTGGAATTAAAATAAATTAGGAAATGATTTATAATTTCAGAAAATGCCCTAAATTTCAATAAATCATAGAAAATTAACCGTAACTCCAAATTAAATAATTTATATATGAAAAATTATCAGAAAAATTCAAGGAATCCATCTGTACCATTTTCATGCATGTTAGAACAACTTATAGCTGCTGTTTAGCACAAATCAATTAAATGGCATTTGAATAATCACATATGGAGTTTGAATTTGAATTTTGTATTCAAACCAACTTCATTTAATCTGTTGCTAGTTGCATTAGCCCAAAACACATTCATTTTGCCATGTCATGATCATGCATCATATTGTGCATTGCATTGATTGTGTTTCTTCTGTGTTTGCCGGTGTTGTCCCCCCTCGGTAGACGTTGTACCGACGATGTGATCGTTGACACTGATGAAGACTCAATGTTATCTTCAGAAGTGCCAGGCAAGCAAAACCCCCTTGTTCATTCCGATACAATCCCACTCTCTCGCTCCTGCTCTCTTTTACTGCATTAGGACAACATCGATTCATCTGTTACCTGCTGCGGTAGCTGAACCCCTTTATCCTCTGCATGACCTGTCGTTCCACAGTAATTAGATGAAACCCACTAGCATGAGTAGGAGTTGTTTGAGCCCTGTTGTGCCTACTCATCCATGCTTGTTTGTCATGCCTGCTACTGCTTAGAGTTGAGTCAGGTCTGATTCATCGGGGATGAATCAGAGGCATGTGAACATGTCCTACCGTGTGTGAGCTAAGTGTGTGAACACGATTTGGTAAAGGTAGCGGTGAGAGGCCATGTAGGAGTACATGGTGGGTTGTCTCATTGAAGCCGTCCTCAGGAACTGAGTTCTGTGTTTGTGATCCATGATTCAGCTACTACCATACGTTGGGCCCTGAAATATGACCCCGCTCGACTTCTTATTCACCCTTGTCCTCTGTCCAGGAGTTGCAAGTAGTTTCTGGTGCTTGTAGTATGCTGGAGGCCGTGGACAGCGCTGACCGTAGGGGTGGGCTGTGATGCGGTAGGCACGTGGCCGGGTATACCGGGCGCCCGTTTGGTGTCACGGAACCCTGTTCACATCGTTTGGGGCTGTGAGCGAAACTCCGGCCGGATCTCCTCATGGATGGAACCCGAATAGGCGATAAACCTGGACTAGAGACTTGAGTGTTTAGGTAGGTCGTGGTCTACACCCACGTCGGCTTTCGCTTGAAGTCTGCCGAGCACATGTCGTGTGCAGACGCTAAGTGGTGGAAACATGTATGAAGAAGTACACCCCTGCAGGGTTAACATCATCTATTCGAATAGCCGTGTCCGCGGAAAAGGACTTCTGGGTTGCTTATATCAGTTCATAGACAAGTGAAAGTGGATACTCTAAAATACGCAAGATAAGCGTGAGTGCTATGGATGGCGCTCTTGTAGGGAGACGGGAGCGGATCCATAGTGGTGTATTGGTTGGTGAATATGTGGACTCGTGTGCGCCACCTCAAAAGAGTTACATTGCAGTCGTAGTTCAGGATAGCCACCGAGTCAAAGCTGGCTTGCTGCAGTTAAACCCCACCATCCCCTTTGTTGATAATGATGCATATGTAGTTAGTTCTGATGTAAGTCTTGCTGGGTACATTTGTACTCACGTTTGCCTATTTTATGTTTTTGCAGAGAGACTTCGGTCTCACTAGTAGTTTCGCGTGGACTTCGACGTTTAGCTTGTTACCTCAGCTACGATCTTGAGCCCTCGGCAGGATCTGGTAGATAGTCAGGCTTCTCAGCCTTTTTCATTTCTAGATGTCTGTACTCAGACATGATAGCTTCCGCTTGTGTTTTGACTTATATGCTCTGAATGTTGGGTCGTGAGACCCCTGTTTGTAATATCTCGCTCCTCGGAGCCTATTGAATAAATACTTGAGTCGTAGAGTCATTTTGTGATGCCATGTTGTATTGCACATATCGAGCATATGGTGTGTATGTTATTGAAATGCTTGGTATGTGTGGGATCTGACTATCTAGTTGTTTATCTTTAGTAGCCTCTCTTACCGGGAAATGTCTCCTAGTGTTTCCATTGAGCCTTGGTAGCTTGCTACTGCTCCGGAACACTTAGGCTGGCCGGCATGTGTCCTTCTTCGTTCCTGTGTCTGTCCCTTCGGGGAAATGTCACGCGATGAATACCAGAGTCCTGTTAGCCTGCTACAGCCCGGTTCACCGGAGTCCTGCTAGCCCAGTGCTACAGCCTGGATTCACTCGCTGATGACCGACACGTTCGATGCTGGGTCATGGATGCCTGTCCCTGTAAGTCTGTGCCACTTTGGGTTTACGACTAGCCATGTCAGCCCGGACTCCTTATCATATGGATGCTAGCGACACTGTCATATACGTGTGCCAAAAGGCGCAAACGGTCCCGGGCTAATGTAAGGCGACACCCGTGGGAATACCGTGCGTGAGGCCGCAAAGTGATATGAGGTGTTACATGCTAGATCGATGTGGCATTGAGTCGGGGTCCTGACAGCGTTGGTATCAGAGCTTGACTGCCTGTAGGATTACCAAGCCAAACTGGTCGAAGTTGAGTCTAGAAATTCTTTAGTTATATAAGGGAATTGATTGTGGGATGGAACGTAAGGCTCTTTTTACTCCTTATACCTCATGGCCTTCTGATCTGAGACATCATCTTCTCTTCTACGGGGATTAAGAACTAGGCTATCTCTTCTTCCTATCAGGATCACATGTACTAATCCGTAGACTTATAAATTGTTGGATTTAAGCTTGAGTTCAGTTTCTTCTACTTCCGTACGTTAACTGTTGATCTCGAAACCTTGATATTGTGTTTCTGAGTGGTTATGCCACCATTTTTGTGAATGTCTCAAATCTTTTCTGAGCATTTACAGCCGTTATGCTGTCCGAGTCATCCCAGGTTTCTAAATAGTCGGATGCATTTGCAAATCCTTTTCTTCCCGTTTCAATGTTCCCATGGGCCAGATTAACCACACTAATCAGTGAATTGAGGTACTCCGTTACCTTGACATATATGTTGGAGATATTATTATGACCCTAGGTGTCTTAGGGGATCATCTAGTAATTTAGCCATGATTTGTGTTCCCAGTGTGATGATTCTGGCCATCATTCTCGAAAGCATCCCGTGATGCTACTTAGTAGTAGGTATTCTATTCCTGGGTTCTTGAACCCGAGATTCACTCTACTTACTTCATGTTGATAGTAATTGCTAGCGCCTTTAGGATATTAGTAACCTTTGCGATAGTCCTTGAAGTCCGTGGTATCTTCTTCTTCCAGATACCATGAACTACTTATGGCAGAAGTTCCTCGTTGAACTGAAATATCACAACAATATTATTTTTGATGAGTTCTCCATTATATATTGTGGCTCTGCCAGTTCTACCTTTCCGCATGGGTTATCCGGAAGAAATATGTTGAACTTGGTTCGACATACTAATCTATGCATCCACAACTCAGAAAATTATATGTTCCTTTGAGTTGTTCTCTTTAGTTGCATTCTGACCTTCGTCTATCAATTGATAGTCAAGAGTATGCGTGTGTTCGTTTATCGATGCCTATTACTCTTGTGGTCCGTCAAGCCATTCTGTCCTGAATGACTTGGAGAAACAAACTCCAGTACCTCGTCCATATCTAGGATTGGGTCAAAGTAGTTGTATTCCGCAGATCAAATGCCAATCCAGCTTTTGGTTCTGTTCTACCTTGGAGTATTACCTTATTCTATATCGAGATTGTTATAGGAATTGCACACCATCCTATGAACTCTTGGTATAGTGATACTTCTCACCATCATTAGTCATTCCTCGGCCCTCGTGTTGATGCAACCGGAATACCGACAAATGAATTGTGATGTGTGAAATCAATACTCCCAGCAACCTCGTTGCTTGGTAGTTAAAGGATAATAATTTCATTCTTAGCATGTTGGTTTTTGAATCATCCTTCTAAGACTTATCGTGCTACCTAGTTCTTATTTCGGTGCACCCTTCGATTGATGAGTTAGGATCTTGTCAAGTCCTCACTCATTTGATTATATCGTCTTGCCCTCAAAAGCGAGATTGTTCTCGAGCTTAGTAACATACCGGTGGTTCGTGATTTTCTGAATGTCTTCTCGGAAGTATCACCAGGTCGTCACCTGACCGTTATGTTGAGCCCGTGATCAAGTTGGTTTCTTATGAACCACCTTCTTTCCAAGAATCGGTGTTAGATATCCCTGAGCTAGTTGGTTAAGCTGGACAACAACTTGGAGAGTTGGAAGATAAAAGCTTGTCTGACTTAGTTCGTTCCAAAGGGATATTCTTGTGTAGTGTGTGTTGAAGAAAGATGATATCTTCATCGATTGGTCCCTGTGATCAGTTGTTGGACCTATTGTCTTATCAATCCTTTGATTTGAGTGTGGGCCATCGTCAAATCAAATCAGTACCAACGATGCTCGTAATGTTGTCTTATTCGTGGTTGATTCCTCGAGCATACACCATTACATCTTTGGTCTGACCAATGCTATCACCGTGTTCACTTAACTATGGAATTCCTTTTAAAAGGAAACCCGGATGAATTGTTGTTGAGCCCATTGACAACATCCTTATCTCCTCCATGATTTTGTTGAGCATTAAGCTAGTGTTGGAAATTTTTGAAAGCATTTGTTCATGCTAGCTCATGAAGCATATGTTTGGATGAAGGTAGTGACTTCCTTTAATTCATGTGCATCTGATGCAAGTTGCCGCCGTGGATTCGAGAAAGTCAATGTTGCTTTCTTTGGAATCATTCCAAATCAGTCATGCACACGTGCGAAGAATGCTGTGGTTTGAAGACTTGCAACCTTCAATCTATATGTATCCCTAGCACACCAAGCCACTGGTTGATTTGTTCAAGGAGAAGGAGTTCCTTCATAAGAGCTAATCCGGACTTATGTAAGGACTTCGATACCCTCGTTGATGGTTCCCCCTCCTGAACTCGGTAGTGTTTTATTATAAGACTACTATGTGGTCATGCTTGTCTGGGACAACGTGTTCACATGTTAGTAGCAGAACCAGCTCATGTTTTGGAGCTTGCTATCGTAGTTCATCTCCCGAGAATCCCGCAACGTCATCTTGTCGATTTGTGTTGCAAACCTTCATTTTTCTTCCTAGACTCGATGGGTCTGGAATATTCTGACACCAACCAGATCTGAATCTCAGGCAGATATGATGGTTGGAACATTTCCCCAAGAACTATAATATTGGTCGCGCAATAACCGGTAAAGTGGATGTCGTGCCCAACACACCCAGCCGGAAGACCTGTTATTATAATATCTTGATTGATGAAGTTGGCCACCTCCCCATAGGGATTTCGTAGGGTTTACCCCCTAGTTGCCCCTATGGATTTTTGTGTTCCCGAAGTCCGACCTTTACTTGATGTTCTAGATACCAGATCATTTCTATGAATGGGTTACACTAGCACATCAAGGAGAACATTAGAAGCGGAGTGCTAAATGTCTCTCAGTCGATCGTCCAGATTTTGTTCCTTGGCTCGCTAAGGTGAAATCTGAGAAAGTGTTATCCTCCTTTGCATCTGCATCGTCCATCGCTATTCATCATGGTAGTAAGTTGTGTTGCCAGAATCCTTGACACGGATATTGGTAAAACCTTGATGATTATGGAAATGCTCAAGTTCTTGAGAGCACGCACAAGCGTTAGGTGTTACCATCGGCACTAGCTAGGTTTGCTCTCAACTTCCTCGGTTATGCTATAACTTCTCAACAGTGGATTCACTCTCTATTGTTGGGTTCTCTCCAGTTACTAGAATCATTCCCATCATTTGCATTTTGTTCCCAGCTTGCACCGCCAATGTGCCATTCTACCATGGGTCTCTTCCATTTCCGGTGATAAGCAAATTCATCCATTGCGTTGTCTTCAACAAGGTAATCCACATCATCCAAGTCTGAGTATGCCATTCTACTGACCCCCTCCAAACGATCGCTTGGGAATTGCCTTAGGCTGATATAGAGAGTCTCAATGATCTCTATATCAAAGGTAATTCTTTTTGCCACTTAAGGGGATATTTCTACGAGTCACCTTCCCTAAGGTGCATCGTTATGGTATCATGGCAACTCAACTCCTCGCTACGTTGGCAATCGTTTACCACCTTCTTAGGTGTGGAATTGTTGTCTACCTAGTGAACCCTCGTCATCTGTTCCACTCCATCCCTCTAGAGGTGTGCTTCGTGTCTCAGCTCGAGAAATGTTGTTATGTCTCATTCCGTGGGTTAATCCTGAGTTGTTCGACCTTCGAGAAGAACAATTCTTTAGGGTCTTTCCTTTCCTCTCGTTGTCATGATAGTTGGAGTTCTCAAGGCAAGACTTCAAGACAATGATGGTGAATGAATCAACGTTCAATTGAAGTGCACCCTGGATCGTGAAGATTATACTAGTTTGCGTTACCCCTTCACCTTACCCTACGCTTGAATCTCGAGACGAGATTCTTGTTTAGTGGGGGTGAGTTGTCACATCCCTAGCTTCTGGTTTGCTCTGAGCTAGCTAGTCATGTGTGCATCATGTTTAAATTCTGAAATTTGAACTGAGGGAATTTTGGAAGCCTCAAAAACTTGAATAAAAGAGGGGCAAAGAACCCTGGAAAATGCATTCAATGTTTTCAAAATGGCCTTAAATAATGTTGGTTATATTTTGGCAAGGGTTTTGCACCAAACCAAAAATAATGAACATTTTTGAGGAATATTTTGAGCACTGAATCTAAATCATTACTTTATTTGCATTTGGAACTATATTCATAACTTATATAGAATATATTTCCAAATACCCTGAAACATTTCTATGTGCTTTTGGAAAAGTCCATCTAGCAATATAAAATATTCAGAGGAGTTTTTGGCATTGTTTGAATTATTTTAAATTCAAAACAGTGGCAAAAGAATTAAATAAAAATAAAACAAACAGAAATAAGAGAGAAAGACAGAAACCTCATCTGGGCTTTACCTGGCAGAAGAGGCCCAGCCCACCAGGGGCTGTGTGGTCTTCTTCCTCCTGCCAGGAGGACAGGCAGGTGCGTGGCGAGAGCGCTAGCGACGCCGTGGCCTCCTCCCTGCCTGCCTCACGCCCTCGAGGCCCTTCTAGTGCCACGGAGACAGCCACGCCCCCCCAGGCCTCTCACTCTCTCCCCGAGCTCCTCTCTTCCTCTGGCTCTCTCGCCGCAGCCACCGAACACACCCGTCGCCGCCGACGAGCATCACCGCGGCCACCGTCCACCCCGTGCCTCTCCAATGAGTTCAGAGGAACCGCCATCGCCTTCTGCATCTTCTACACCAACCCATTCGACCGCGGGAGCCCTGTAGCGTCTTCCCGGAGCTCGTCCCCAACCTTCGGCCGCCGGCGAACTTTCGAGGATTCGCGAGCTCCAGCCCCTCCCCGGCCTCGCCGTTGCCTCTACCGGATCTGCTGTGAGCTCCTCTTCCATTTCCCCTCCTCCCCGCGCTCGTTCCCGCACGCTAGCCGCCCTTTTCACCGGGGCCGTGAGCTCCTCACCGCCGGCGATGACGCGGACAAGGCCAGAGCCACCGGAGCTAGCTACCGAGCACGGCAACGTGCTCCACACCTCACCAGGAACCTAACTCACACACCAGCTTCCCCTCCCGTGCCCCCTAACGCCAACCCCGACCTCGCCCGAACTCCGGCCGCCGCTAAAGCTCGTCGCCGACCACTCTCCGGCCACTCCCCGGCCGCGCCACCACCCTGGTTGGATGCGGACGAGCGTCCGCATCCCGTAGTCATGCTCCGCGCGCCAAACGGCGCTCTGTAGGCCGTTTCCGCAGCGCACCACCGCGTCGGGACTCGCCGGCGGCTAAACGCCGGCGACCGCTGACCGTTGACTGGCGTGGGTTAACCCACTGCCCGGTTTGACCCTCCCCTCTCTCTCACTGACGTGTGGGCCCCAGGCCATTAACTAAACCTAATTAGCCACTAACACTGACCAGTGGGCCCCGACCCCCCCTAATCCTTTAATTAAGCAGATAACCCCCCTGTTAACTAACTGTGACGCTGACATATGGGTCCCACAGGTCAGTTTGACCTGGACGGCGCCTGTTGACTTGCTGAGGTCAGCATGAGGTCATGCTGACGCAATAATTCCTTTCTGGAATTAAAATAAATTAGGAAATGATTTATAATTTCAGAAAATGCCCTAAACTTCAATAAATCATAGAAAATTAACCGTAACTCCAAATTAAATAATTTATATATGAAAAATTATCAGAAAAATTCAAGGAATCCATTTGTACCATTTTCATGCATGTTAGAGCAACTTATAGCTGCTGTTTAGCACAAATCAATTAAATGGCATTTGAATAATCACATATGGAGTTTGAATTTGAATTTTGTATTCAAACCAACTTCATTTAATCTGTTGCTAGTTGCATTAGCCCAAAACACATTAATTTTGCCATGTCATGATCATGCATCATATTGTGCATTGCATTGATTGTGTTTCTTCTGTGTTTGCCGGTGTTGTTCCCCCTCGGTAGACGTTGTACCGACGATGTGATCGTTGACACTGATGAAGACTCAATGTTATCTTCAGAAGTGCCAGGTAAGCAAAACCCCCTTGTTCATTCCGATACAATCCCACTCTCTCGCTCCTGCTCTCTTTTACTGCATTAGGACAACATCGATTCATCTGTTACTTGCTGCGGTAGCTGAACCCCTTTATCCTCTGCATGACCTGTCGTTCCACAGTAATTAGATGAAACCCACTAGCATGAGTAGGAGTTGTTTGAGCCCTGTTGTGCCTACTCATCCATGCTTGTTTGTCATGCCTGCTACTGCTTAGAGTTGAGTCAGGTCTGATTCATCGGGGATGAATCAGAGGCATGTGAACATGTCCTACCGTGTGTGAGCTAAGTGTGTGAACACGATTTGGTAAAGGTAGCGGTGAGAGGCCATGTAGGAGTACATGGTGGGTTGTCTCATTGAAGCCGTCCTCAGGAACTGAGTTCTGTGTTTGTGATCCATGATTCAGCTACTACCATACGTTGGGCCCTGAAATATGACCCCGCTCGACTTCTTATTCACCCTTGTCCTCTGTCCAGGAGTTGCAAGTAGTTTCTGGTGCTTGTAGTATGCTGGAGGCCGTGGACAGCGCTGACCGTAGGGGTGGGCTGTGATGCGGTAGGCACGTGGCCGGGTATACCGGGCGCCCGTTTGGTGTCACGGAACCCTGTTCACATCGTTTGGGGCTGTGAGCGAAACTCCGGCCGGATCTCCTCATGGATGGAACCCGAATAGGCGATAAACCTGGACTAGAGACTTGAGTGTTTAGGTAGGTCGTGGTCTACACCCACGTCGGCTTTCGCTTGAAGTCTGCCGAGCACATGTCGTGTGCAGACGCTAAGTGGTGGAAACATGTATGAAGAAGTACACCCCTGCAGGGTTAACATCATCTATTCGAATAGCCGTGTCCGCGGAAAAGGACTTCTGGGTTGCTTATATCAGTTCATAGACAAGTGAAAGTGGATACTCTAAAATACGCAAGATAAGCGTGAGTGCTATGGATGGCGCTCTTGTAGGGAGACGGGAGCGGATCCATAGTGGTGTATTGGTTGGTGAATATGTGGACTCGTGTGCGCCACCTCAAAAGAGTTACATTGCAGTCGTAGTTCAGGATAGCCACCGAGTCAAAGCTGGCTTGCTGCAGTTAAACCCCACCATCCCCTTTGTTGATAATGATGCATATGTAGTTAGTTCTGATGTAAGTCTTGCTGGGTACATTTGTACTCACGTTTGCCTATTTTATGTTTTTGCAGAGAGACTTCGGTCTCACTAGTAGTTTCGCGTGGACTTCGACGTTTAGCTTGTTACCTCAGCTACGATCTTGAGCCCTCGGCAGGATCTGGTAGATAGTCAGGCTTCTCAGCCTTTTTCATTTCTAGATGTCTGTACTCAGACATGATAGCTTCCGCTTGTGTTTTGACTTATATGCTCTGAATGTTGGGTCGTGAGACCCCTGTTTGTAATATCTCGCTCCTCGGAGCCTATTGAATAAATACTTGAGTCGTAGAGTCATTTTGTGATGCCATGTTGTATTGCACATATCGAGCATATGGTGTGTATGTTATTGAAATGCTTGGTATGTGTGGGATCTGACTATCTAGTTGTTTATCTTTAGTAGCCTCTCTTACTGGGAAATGTCTCCTAGTGTTTCCATTGAGCCTTGGTAGCTTGCTACTGCTCCGGAACACTTAGGCTGGCCGGCATGTGTCCTTCTTCGTTCCTGTGTCTGTCCCTTCGGGGAAATGTCACGCGATGAATACCGGAGTCCTGTTAGCCTGCTACAGCCCGGTTCACCGGAGTCCTGCTAGCCCAGTGCTACAGCCTGGATTCACTCGCTGATGACCGACACGTTTGATGCTGGGTCATGGATGCCTGTCCCTGTAAGTCTGTGCCACTTTGGGTTTACGACTAGCCATGTCAGCCCGGGCTCCTTATCATATGGATGCTAGCGGCACTGTCATATACGTGTGCCAAAAGGCGCAAACGGTCCCGGGCTAATGTAAGGCGACACCCGTGGGAATACCGTGCGTGAGGCCGCAAAGTGATATGAGGTGTTACATGCTAGATCGATGTGGCATTGAGTCGGGGTCCTAACAACTACCCCAGTTTTATTGCATTAGATCAACCCTTGAACATTACATGGTTAGGATCTGATTAATATGTGGGTTTTGGGAAGTAGATGATAATGGTTACTCTATTTATTTTAATAATACCTTCAATGGTCTTTCACCTAAAATGAATGGTTTATTGAATCTTGATCATAGTGATACACATGTTAATGCCAAAAGATATAAGATAGTAATGATAGTATCACATACTTGTGGCACTTCCATTTGAGTCATATTGGTATAAAACACATGAATAAGCTCCATGTTGATGGATCTTTGGACTCACTCATTGTTGAAAAGATTGAGGCATGTGAACCATGTCTATTGGTATATACGCATGAAGAAACTCCATGCAGATGGATCATTTGGACTCACCTGATTTTGAATGACTTGAGACATGCAAATCATACCACATGGGCAAGATGACTGAAAGGCCTCGTTTTCAGTGAAATGGAATAAGAAAGCAACTTGTTGGAAGTAATACATTTTGATGTGTGCAACCAATGAGTGCTGAGGCACGCAGTGGATATCGTTATGTTCTTACTTCACTGATGATTTGAGTAGATGCCAAGTGTATTTACTTGATGAAACAAAAGTCTAAATTATTGAAAGGTTCAAGTAATTTCAGAGTGAAGTTGAAGATCGTCGTGACAAAAGGATAAAATGTCTATGATATGATCACAGAGACGAATATCTGAGTTGCGTGTTTGGTATACAATTAAGACATTGTGGAAATTGTTTCACAACTAATGCCGCCTGGAACACCATAGTGTGATGGTGTGTCTGAACATCATAGTTGCACCCTATTGGATATGGTGCATGCCATGATGTCTCTTATCGAATTACCACTATCGTTTATGGGTTAAGCATTAGAGACAACCACATTCACTTTAAATAGGGCACCACGTAATTCCGTTGAGATGACATAGTATGAACTATGGTTTAGAGAAACCTAAGTTGTCGTTTCTTAAAAGTTTGGGGCTGCGACGCTTATGTGAAAAGGTTTCAGCCAGATAAGCTCGAACCCAAAGTGGATAAATGCATCTTCATAGGACACCCAAAAACAGTTGGGTATACCTCCTATTTCAGATCCGGAAGCAAAAGTGATTGTTTTTAGAAATGGGTCCTTTCTAGAGGAAAAGTTTCTCTCGAAAGAATTGAGTGGGAGGATGGTGGAGACTTGATAAGGTCATTGAACCATCACTTCAACCAGTGTGTAGTAGGGCACATGAAGTTGTTCCTATGGCGCCTACACCAATTGAAGTGGAAGCTGATGATAGTGATCATGAATCTTCGGATCAAGTCACTACCATACCTCGTAGGTCGACAAGGACGCGTACTACTTTAGAGTGGTACGTAATCCTTTCTTGGAGATCATGTTGCTAGACAACAATGAACCTACGAGCTATGGAGAAGCGATGGTGGGCCCGGATTCTGACGAATGTCTCGAGGCCATAAAATCCGAGAGAGGATCCATGTATGAAAACAAAATATGGACTTTGGAGTAACCACTTGATGGTCGTAAGGCTATTGGGTGCAGATGGATTTTAAAAGGAAGACAGACAATGATGGTAAGTATCACCATTAAGAAAGCTCGACTTGTCGTTAAGATATTTTCCGACAAGTTCAAGGAGTTAACTACAATGAGACTTTCTCACTCGTAGCGATGCTAAGAGTCTGTTGAAATTATATTAGCAATTACTGCATTATTTATGAAATCTTGCAGATAGGATGTCAAAACATTGTTTCCTCGATGATTTTCTTGAGGAAAGGTTGTATGTGATACAACCAGAAGGTTTTGACAATCCTGAAAGATGCTAACAAGTATGCAAAGCTCCAGCAATCCTTCTAAGGACTGGAGTAAGCATCTCGGAGTTGGAATATACGCTTTGATGAGATGATCAAAGATTTTGGGTTTAAACAAAGTTTATGAGAAACTTGTATTTCCAAAGAAGTGAGTGGGAGCACTATAGAATTTCTGATGAGTATATGTTGTTGACATATTGTTGATCAGAAATGATGTAGAGTTTCTGGAAAGCATATAGGGTTATTTAAAAAGTGTTTTTCAATGGAAAACCCGGATTAAGCTACTTGAACATTGAGCATCAACATCTATAAGGATAGATCAAAATCGCTTAATAGTACTTTCAAACGAACACATACCATGACAAGATTTTGAAGGAGTTCAAAATAGATCGGCAAAGAAGGAGTTCTTGGCTGTGTTATAAGGTGTGAGTATTGAGTAAGACTCAAGACCTAACCACGGCAGAATAGAGAGAAAGGACGAAGGTCGTCCCCTATGCTTTAGATGTAGGCTCTACAGTATGCTATGCTGTGTACCGCACCTGAAGTGTGCCTTGCCATGAGTCAGTCAAGGGGTACAAGTGTGATCCAGGAATGGATAACAGGACAACGTCAAGGTTATCCTTAGTAACTAGTGGACTAAGGAATTTTCTCGATTATGGAGGTGGTAAAAGAGTTCGTCATAAAGGGTTATGCCGATGCAAACTTTGACACTAATGTGGATGATTCTGAGTAGTAAACCGGATTCGTATAGTAGAACAGTTGTTTGGAATATCTCCAATTAGAGCATGGTAGTTGCATCTACAAGATCACATAGAGATTTGTAAATCACACACGGATCTGAAAGGTTCAGACCCGTTGACTAATAACCTCTCTCACAAGCGAGATATAATCAAACCCCATGAGTGTTGAATTCATTACAATCACATAGTGATGTGAACTAGATTATTGACTCTAGTGCATGTGGGAGACTGTTGGAGATATGCCTAGAGGCAATAATAAAATGGTTATTATTGTATTTCCTTGTTCATGATAATTGTCTATTGTTCATGCTATAATTGTATTAACTGGAAACCGTAATACATGTGTGAATACATAGACCACAACATGTCCCTAGTGAGCCTCTAGTTGACTAGCTCATTGATCAATAGATGGTTATGGTTTCCCGACCATGGACATTGGATGTCATTGATAACGGGATCACATCATTAGGAGAATGATGTGATGGACAAGACCCAATCCTAAGCATAACACAAGATCGTGTAGTTCGTTTGCTATGAGCTTTTCTAATGTCAAGTATCATTTCCTTAGACCATGAGATTGTGCAACTCCCGGTTACCGTAGGAATGCTTTGGGTGTACCAAACGTCACAACGTAACTGGGTGGCTATAAAGGTGCACTACAGATATCTCCAAAAGTGTCTGTTGGGTTGGCACGAATAGAGACTGGGATTTGTCACTCCGTATGATGCAGAGGTATCTCTAGTCCCACTTGGTAATGCATCATCATAATGAGCTCAATGTGACTAAGTAGTTAGTCACGGGATCATGCATTATGGAACGAGTAAGTGACTTGCCGGTAACGAGATTGATCAGGGTATTGGGATACCGACGATCGAATCTCGGGCAAGTAACGTACCGATTGACAAAGGGAATTGTATACGGGATTGCTTGAATCCTCGACATTGTGGTTCATACGATGAGATCATCGTGGAACATGTGGGAGCCAACATGGGTATCCAGATCCTGCTGTTGGTTATTGGCCGGAGAGATCTCTCAGTCATGTCTGCATGGTCCCCGAACCCGTAGGGTTTACACACTTAAGGTTCAGTGATGCTAGAGTTGTTATGGGAAATAGTATGTGATTACCAAAGGTTGTTCGAAGTCCGAGATGAGATCCCAGACGTGACGAGGAGTTCCGGAATGGTCCGGAGGTGAAGATTGGTATATTGGACGAAGGGTATTGGAGTCTGGAATTGTTCCGGGTTTACCAGGTGATGACCAGCGTGTCCGAAAGGGGTTTCGGAGGCCCCGACAAGTGTTGGGGGGCCTTATGGGCCAAGGGGAGGGGGCACATCAGCCCACTAAAGGGCTGAGCGCCCCTCCCACCCCATCTCACGTAACCTGGAGAGGTAGGGGTGCCACCCCTAGGGCAGCCTCCCCTCCCGGCTTGAGGGGCAAGTTTCCTAGGGGTTGGGGGCGCCCAAACCCATCTAGGGTTTGTTGGAAATATGCCCTAGAGGCAATAATAAAAGTATTATTATTATATTTCCTTGTTCATGATAATTGTCTTCTATTCATGCTATAACTGTATTATCCGGAAATCGTAATACACGTGTGAATACATAGACCACAATATGTCCCTAGTGAGCCTCTAGTTGACTAGCTCGTTGTGATCAACAGATAGTCATGGTTTCCTGGCTATGGACATTGGATGTCGTTGATAACGGGATCACATCATTAGGAGAATGATGTGATGGACAAGACCCAATCCTAAGACTAGCACAAAAGATCGTGTAGTTCATTTGCTAGAGCTTTGCCAATGTCAAGTATCTCTTCCTTCGACCATGAGAGCGTGTAACTCCTGGATACCGTAGGAGTGCTTTGGGTGTATCAAACGTCACAACGTAACTGGGTGACTATAAAGGTGCACTACAGGTATCTCCGAAAGTATCTATTGTTTTATGCGGATCGAGACTGGGATTTGTCACTCCGTGTAAACGGAGAGGTATCTCTGGGCCCACTCGGTAGGACATCATCATATGCGCAATGTGACCAAGGAGTTGATCACGGGATGATGTGTTACAGAACGAGTAAAGTGACTTGCCGGTAACGAGATTGAACAAGGTATTGGATACCGACGATCGAATCTCGGGCAAGTAACATACTGATAGACAAAGGGAATTGAATACGGGATTGATCAAGTCCTTGACATCGTGGTTCATCCGATGAGATCATCGTGGAACATGTGGGAGCCATCATGGGTATCCAGATCCCGCTATTGGTTATTGACCGGAGAACGTCTCGGTCATGTCTACATGTCTCCCGAACCCGTAGGGTCTACACACTTAAGGTTCGATGACGCTAGGGTTATAAAGGAAGTTTGTATGTGGTTACCGAATGTTGTTCGGAGTCCCGGATGAGATCCCGGACGTCACGAGGAGTTCCGGAATGGTCCGGAGGTAAAGATTTATATATGGGAAGTCCTATTTTGGCCACCGAAAAATGTTCGGGATTTTTCGGTATTGTACCGGGAAGGTTCTAGAAGGTTCCGGAGTGGGGCCCACCTGCATGGGGGGACCCACATGGACGTGGGTAGTGGGGGCAAGGCCCCACACCCCTGGTCAAGGCGCACCAAGATCCCCCCTTAGAAGGAATAAGATCATATCCCGAAGGGATAAGATCAAGATCCCTAAAAGGGGGGGATAACAATCGGTGGGGAAGGAAATAATGAGATTTCTTTCCTCCCACCTTGGCCAACGCCCCAATGGACTTGGAGGGCAAGAAACCATCCCCTCCACCCCTATATATAGTGGGGAGGCGCATGGGAGCTATACACGAAGTTCTGGCACAGCCCTACCTCTCTTCCTACTCCTCCTCTCCCATGGTGCTTGGCGAAGCCCTGCTGGATTGCCACGCTCCTCCACCACCACCACGCCGTTATGCTGCTGTTGGATGGAGTCTTCCTCAACCTCCCCCTCTCTCCTTGCTGGATCAAGGCGTGGGAGACGTCACCGGGCTGTACGTGTGTTGAACGCGGAGGTGCCGTCCGTTCGGCACTAGGATCATCGGTGATTTGAATCACGACGAGTACGACTCCATCAACCCCGTTCACTTGAACGCTTCCGCTTAGCGATCTACAAGGGTATGTAGATGCACTCTCCTTCCCCTCGTTGCTAGTCTCTCCATAGATAGATCTTGGTGACACGTAGGAAAATTTTGAATTTCTGCTACGTTCCCCAACAGTGGCATCATGAGCTAGGTCTATTGCGTAGATTCTTTGCACGAGTAGAACACAAAGTAGTTGTGGGCGTTGATGTTGTTCAATATGCTTACCGTTACTAGTCCAATCTTGTTTCGACGGTATTGTGGGATGAAGCGGCCTGGACCGACCTTACACGTACTCTTACGTGAGACAGGTTCCACCGATTGACATGCACTTGGTGCATAAGGTGGCTAGCGGGTGCCAGTCTCTCCCACTTAGTCGGAACGGATTCGATGAAAAGGGTCCTTATGAAGGGTAAATAGCAATTGGCATATCACGTTGTGGTCTTGCGTAGGTAAGAAACGTTCTTGCTAGAAACCCATAGCAGCCACGTAAAACATGCAACAACAATTAGAGGACGTCTAACTTGTTTTTGCAGGGTATGCTATGTGATGTGATATGGCCAAGAAGAATGTGATGAATGATATGTGATGTATGAGATTGATCATGTTCTTGTAATAGGATTCACGACTTGCATGTCGATGAGTATGACAACCGGCAGGAGCCATAGGAGTTGTCTTTATTTATTGTATGACCTGCGTGTCATTGAAGAACGCCATGTAAACTACTTTACTTTATTGCTAAACGCGTTAGTCATAGAAGTAGAAGTAGTCGTTGGCGTGACAACTTCTTGAAGACACGATGATGGAGATCATGATGATGGAGATCATGGTGTCGTGCCGGTGACGATGATGATCATGGAGCCCCAAAGATGAAGATCAAAAGGAGCAAAATGATATTGGCCATATCATGTCACTATTTGATTGCATGTGATGTTTATCATGTTTATGCATCTTGTTTGCTTAGGACGACGGTAGTAAATAAGATGATCCCTTACAAAATTTCAAGAAGTGTTCTCCCCTAACTGTGCACCATTGCTACAGTTCGTCGCTTCTAAGCACCACGTGATGATCGGGTGTGATGGATTCTTACGTTCACATACAACGGGTGTAAGACAGTTTTACACAGCGAAAACACTTAGGGTTAACTTGACGAGCCTAGCATGTGCAGACATGGCCTCGGAACACGGAGACCGAAAGGTCGAGCATGAGTCGTATGGTAGATACGATCAACATGAAGATGTTCACCGATGATGACTAGTCCGTCTCACGTGATGATCGGACACGGCCTAGTTGACTCGGATCATGTGATCACTTAGATGACCAGAGGGATGTCTATCTAAGTGGGAGTTCATAAGATGAACTTAATTATCCTGAACATAGTCAAAAGACCTTTTGCAAATTATGTCGTAAGCTCGCGCTTTAGTTCCACTGTTTAGATATGTTCCTAGAGAAAATATAGTTGAAAGTTGATATTAGCGATTATGCGATCAATAGAAAGCTTATGTCCTTAATGCACCGCTCAGTGTGCTGAACCCCAACGTCGTTTGTCGATGTTGCGAACATCGGACATACACGTTTTGATAACTACGTGATAGTTCAATTAAATGGTTTAAGTAGAGGCACCAAAGACGTTTTCGAAACGTCGCGGAACATATGAGATGTTTCGAGGGATGAAATTGGGATTTCAGGCTCGTGCCCACGTCAAGAGGTATAAGACCTCCGACGATTTTCTTAGCCTGCAAACTAAGGGAGAAAAGCTCAATCGTTGAGCTTGTGCTCAGATTGTCTGAGCACAACAATCACTTGAATCGAGTGGGAGTTGATCCTCCAGATGAGATAGTGATGTTTCCCCAAAGTCATTGCCACCAAGCTGCTAGAGCTTCGTGATTAACTATAACATATCAGGGATAGATATGATGATCCTTGAAATATTCATGATGTTTGACACCGCGAAAGTAGAAATCAAGAAGGAGCATCAATTGTTGATGGTTGGTGAAACCACTAGTTTCAAGAAGGGCAAGGGAACAAAGGGATACTTCATGAAACGGCAATTCAGCTGCTACTCTAGTGAAGAAACCCAAGGTTGAACCCAAACCCGAGACTAAGTGCTTCTGTAATAAGGGGAACAACCACTGGAGCAGCATTACCCTAGATACTTGGTAGATGAGAAGGCTGGCAAGGTCGATAGAAGTATATTGGATATACATTATGTTAATGTGTACTTTACTAGTACTCCTAGTAGCACCAGGGTATTGGATACCGGTTCGGTTGCTAAGTGTTAGTAACTCGAAATAAAAGCTACGGAATAAACGTAGACTAGCTAAAGGTGAGCTGACGATATATGTTGGAAGTGTTTCCAAGGTTGATATGATCAAGCATCGCACGCTCCCTCTACCACCGAGATTGGTGTTTGCGTTGAGCATAGACATGATTGGATTATGTCTATCGCAATACGGTTATTCATTTAAGGAGAATAATGGTTACTCTATTTTTGAATAATACCTTCAATGGTCTTGCACCTAAAGGAATGGTTTATTGAATCTCGGTCGTAGTGATACACATTTTCATGCCAAAAGATATAAGATAGTAATGATAGTACCACTTGTGGCACTGCCATGTAAGTCATAATGGTATAAACGCATGAAGAAGCTCCATGTTGATGGATCTTTGGACTCACTCGTTTTTGAAAAGTTTGAGACATGTGAACCATGTCTATTGGTGTATATGCATGAAGAAACTCCATGCAAATGGATCGTTCGGACTCACTTGATTTTGAATCACTTGAGATATGCAAATCATACCACATGGGCAAGATGACTGAAAAGCCTCATTTTCAGTAAGAAGGAACAAGATAGCAACTTGTTGGAAGTAACACATTTTGATGTGTGCAGTCGAATGAGTGCTGAGGCATGCAGTGAATATCATTATGTTCTTACTTCACAGATGATTCGAGTAAATGTTGAGTATATTTACTTGATGAAACACAAGTCTGAATTATTGAATGGTTCAAGTAGAGTGAAGTAGCAGATCATTGTGACAAGAGGATAAAATGTCTATGATATGATCATAGAGATGAATATCTGAGTTACGAGTTTTGGCACACAATTAAGACATTGTGGAAATTGTTTCGCAATTAATACCGCCTGGAACACCATAATGTGATGGTGTGTCCGAACATCATAGTTGCACCCTATTGGATATGGTGCGTACCATGATGTCTCTTATCGAATTACCACTATCGTTCATGGGTTAGGCATTAGAGACAACCACATTCACTTTAAATAGGGCACCACGTAATTCCGATGAGATGACACCGTATGAATTATGGTTTAGAGAAACCTAAGTTGTCGTTTCTTAAAAGTTTGGGGCTGCGACGCTTATATGAAAAAGTTTCAGGTTGATAAGCTCGAACCCAAAGCGGATAAAATGCATCTTCATAGGAAACCCAAAACAGTTGGGTATACCACCTAATTCAGATCCGAAAGCAATATGGATTGTTTCTAGAATCGGGTCCTTTCTCGAGGAAAAGTTTCTCTCGAAAGAATTGAGTGGGAGGATGGTGGAGACTTGATGAGGTTATTGAACCGTCTCTTCAACTAGTGTGTGACAGGGCACAGGGAGTTGTTCCTGTGGCACCTACACCAATTGAAGTGGAAGCTTATGATATTGATCATGAAACTTCGGATCAAGTCACTCCCAAACCTCGTAGGATGACAAGGATGCGTACTACTTAAGAGTGGTACGTAATCCTGTCTTGAAGGTCATGTTGCTAGACAACAATGAACCTACGAGCTATGGAGAAGCGATGGTGGGCCCGGATTCCGATAAATGGCTTGAGGCCATAAAATCCGAGAGAGGATCCATGTATGAAAACAAAGTGTAGACTTTGGCAGAACGGCTCGATGGTCGTAAGGCTAATGAGTACAGATGGATTTCAAAAGGAAGACGGACAATGATGGTAAATGTCACCATTAAGAAAGCTCGACTTGTCGTTAAGATGTTTTCCGACAAGTTCAAGGAGTTGACTACGATGAGATTTTCTCACTCGTAGCGATGCTAACAGTCTGTTGGAATTATATTAGCGATTACTGCATTATTTATGAAATCTTGCAGATAGGATGTGAAAACATTGTTTCCTCGACGATTTTAATGAGGAAAGGTTGTATGTGATACAACCGGAAGGTTTTGTCAATCCCGTAAGATGCTAATAAGTATGCAAAGCTCCAGCAATCCTTCTAAGGACTGGAGTGAGCATCTCGGAGTTGGAATGTATGCTTTGATGATGATCAAAAAATTTGGGTTTGTACAAAGTTTATGAGAAACTTGTATTTCCAAAGAAGTGAGTGGGAGCACTATAGAATTTCTGATGAGTATATGTTGTTGACATATTGTTGATCAGAAATGACGTAGAATTTCTGGAAAGCATATAGGGTTATTTTGAAAGTGTTTTTCAACGGAAAGCCTGGATTAAGCTACTTGAACATTGAGCATCAAGATCTATAAGGATAGATCAAAATGCTTAATAATACTTTCAAATGAGCACATACCTTGACATGATCTTGAAGGTGTTCAAGATGGACCAGTCAAAGAAGGAGTTCTTGCCTGAGTTGTAAGGTACGAAGTTAAGACTTAAAGCTCGACCACGGCAGAATAGAGAGAAAGGACGAAGGTCGTCCCGTATGCTTAAGATGTAGGCTCTTCAGTATGCTATGCTGTGTACCGCACCTGAAGTGTGCCTTGCCATGAGTCAGTCAAGGGGTACAAGAGTGATCCAAGAATGGCTCACAGGACAGCGGTCAAAGTTATCCTTAGTAACTAGTGGACTAAGGAATTTTCTCGATTATGGAGGTGGTAAAAGAGTTCGTCGTAAAGGTTACGACGATGCAAGCTTGACACCTATCCGGATAGCTCTGAGTAGAGAGACCGGATACATATAATGGAGCAATAATTTAGAATAGCTCCAAGTAGAACAGTTGTTTGGAATAGCTCCAAATAGAGCGTGGTAGCTTCATCTAGGAGATGACATAGAGATTTGTAAAGCACACACGGATCTGAAAGGTTCAGACCCGTTGACTAAAACCTCTCTCACAAGCAACATGATCAAACATAAAACTCATTGAGTGTTAATCACATAGTGATGTGAACTAGACTACTGACTCTAGTAAACTCTTGGGTATTAGTCACATGGCGATGTGACCTGTGAGTGTTAATCAAATGGCGATGTGAACTAGATTATTGACTCTAGTGCAAGTGGGAGACTGTTGGAAATATGCCCTAGAGGCAATAATAAAAGTATTATTATTATATTTCCTTGTTCATGATAATTGTCTTTTATTCATGCTATAACTGTATTATCCGGAAATCGTAATACACGTGTGAATACATAGACCACAATATGTCCCTAGTGAGCCTCTAGTTGACTAGCTCGTTGTGATCAACAGATAGTCATGGTTTTCTGGCTATGGACATTGGATGTCGTTGATAACGGGATCACATCATTAGGAGAATGATGTGATGGACAAGACCCAATCCTAAGACTAGCAACAAAGATCGTGTAGTTCATTTGCTAGAGCTTTGCCAATGTCAAGTATCTCTTCCTTCGACCATGAGAGCGTGTAACTCCTAGATACCGTAGGAGTGCTTTGGGTGTATCAAATGTCACAACGTAACTGGGTGACTATAAAGGTGCACTACAGGTATCTCCGAAAGTATCTATTGTTTTATGCGGATCGAGACTGGGATTTGTCACTCCGTGTAAACGGAGAGGTATCTCTGGGCCCACTCGGTAGGACATCATCATATGCGCAATGTGACCAAGGAGTTGATCACGGGATGATGTGTTACGGAACGAGTAAAGTGACTTGCCGGTAACGAGATTGAACAAGGTATTGGATACCGACGATCGAATCTCGGGCAAGTAACATACCGATAGACAAAGGGAATTGAATACGGGATTGATTAAGTCCTTGACATCGTGGTTCATCCGATGAGATCATCGTGGAACATGTGGGAGCCATCATGGGTATCCAGATCCCGCTGTTGGTTATTGACCAGAGAACGTCTCGGTCTTGTCTACATGTCTCCCGAACCCGTAGGGTCTACACACTTAAGGTTCGATGACGCTAGGGTTATAAAGGAAGTTTGTATGTGGTTACCGAATGTTGTTCGGAGTCCCGGATGAGATCCCGGACGTCACGAGGAGTTCCGGAATGGTCCGGAGGTAAAGATTTATATATGGGAAGTCCTATTTTGGCCACCGGAAAATGTTCGGGATTTTTCGGTATTGTACCGGGAAGGTTCTAGAAGGTTCCGGAGTGGGGCCCACCTGCATGGGGGGACCCACATGGACGTGGGTAGTGGGGGCAAGGCCCCACACCCCTGTTCAAGGCGCACCAAGATCCCCCCTTAGAAGGAATAAGATCATATCCCGAAGGGATAAGATCAAGATCCCTAAAAAGGGGGGATAACAATCGGTGGGGAAGGAAATAATGAGATTTCTTTCCTCCCACCTTGGCCAACGCCCCAATGGACTTGGAGGGCAAGAAACGATCCCCTCCACCCCTATATATAGTGGGGAGGCGCATGGGAGCTATACACGAAGTTCTGGCACAACCCTACCTCTCTTCCTACTCCTCCTCTCCCATGGTGCTTGGCGAAGCCCTGCTGGATTGCCACGCTCCTCCACCACCACCACGCCGTTGTGCTGCTGTTGGGTGGAGTCTTCCTCAACCTCTCCCTCTCTCCTTGCTGGATCAAGGCGTGGGAGACGTCACCGGGCTGTACGTGTGTTGAACGCGGAGGTGCCGTCCGTTCGGCACTAGGATCATCGGTGATTTGAATCACGACGAGTACGACTCCATCAACCCCGTTCACTTGAACGCTTCCGCTTAGTGATCTACAAGGGTATGTAGATGCATTCTCCTTCCCCTCGTTGCTAGTCTCTCCATAGATAGATCTTGGTGACACGTAGGAAAATTTTGAATTTCTGCTACGTTCCCCAACAGGGTTTCCCCTGGCTGCCGCCCCCTCCTCTAGATCCATCTAGAGGGGCCGACCCCCTCTCCCCTCCCCCCTATATATAGTGAGGGTGTGGGAGGGCAGTCACACCCTTCCCTTGGCGCAACCCCTCCCTCCTCCAACACTTCCTCCTCCTCCGTAGTGCTTATCGAAGCTCTGCCGGAGAACCACGAGCTCCATCACCACCACGCCGTCGTGCTGTCGGAGTTTTCCCTCAACTTCTCCTCTCCCCTTGCTGGATCAAGAAGGAGGACACGTCCCCGGGCTGTACGTGTGTTGAACACGGAGGCACCATCCATTCGGCACTAGATCGGATCTTCCGCGATTTGAATCGCCGCGAGTATGACTCCCTCATCCGCGTTCTTGTAACGCTTCCACTTAGCGACCTTCAAAGGTATGAAGATGCTCATCCTCTCCCTCTCTTGTTGCTAGAATCTCCATAAATTGATCTTGGTGATGCGTAGAAAATTTTGAATTTCTGCTACGTTCCCTAACAGTGGCATCATGAGCTAGGTCTATTGCGTAGATTCTATGCATGAGTAGAACACAAGTAGTTGTGGGCATTGGTTTTGTTCAATATGCTTACCGTTACTAGTCCTATCTTGTTTCGACGGTATTGTGGGATGAAGCGGCCCGGACCGACTTTACACGTACACTTACGTGAGACAGGTTCCACCGACTGACATGCACTTGTTGCATAAAGGTGGCTAGCGGGTGCCAGTCTCTCCCACTTTAGTCGGATCGGATTCGATGAAAAGGGTCCTTATGAAGGGTAAATAGCAATTGGCATATCACCGTTGTGGCTTTTTCATAGGTAAGAAACGTTCTTGCTAGAAACCCATAGCAGCCACGTAAAACATGCAACAACAATTAGAGGACGTCTAACTTGTTTGTGCAGGGTATGCTATGTGATGTGATATGGCCAAAAAGAATGTGATGAATGATATGTGATGTATGAGATTGATCATGTTCTTGTAATAGGAATCACGACTTGCATGTCGATGATTATGACAACCGGCAAGAGCCATAGGAGTTGTCTTAATTTATTGTATGACCTGCATGTCATTGAATAACACCATGTAATTACTTTACTTTATTGCTAAACCGTTAGCCATAGTAGCTGAAGTAATAGTTGGCGAGACAACTTCATGAAGACACGATGATGGAGATCATGATGATGGAGATCATGGTGTCATGCCAGTGACGAAGGTGATCATGCCGTGCCTCAAGATGGAGATCAAAGGCGCAAAATGATATTGGCCATATCATGTCACTTTATGATTTGCATGTGATGTTTGTCATGTCTACATCTTATTTGCTTAGAACGACGGTAGCATAAATAAGATGATCCCTCATTACAATTTCAAGAAAGTGTTCCCCCTAACTGTGCACCATTGCGAAAATTCGTTGTTTCGAAGCACCATGTGATGATCGGGTGTGATAGATTCTAACGTTCACATACAACCGGTGTAAGCCAGATTTACACACGCAAAACACTTAAGTTGACTTGACGAGCCTAGCATGTACAGACATGGCCTCGGAACACAAGAGACCGAAAGGTCCAACATGAGTTGTATAGTAGATACGATCAACATGAAGATGTTCAGCGATGATGACTAGTCCGTCTCACGTGATGATCGGACATGGCCTAGTTGACTCGGATCATGTATCACTTAGATGAGTAGAGGGATGTCTATCTAAGTGGGAGTTCATTAAATAATCAGATGAACTTAATTATCATGAACATAGTCATAAGGTCTTTGCAAATTATGTTATAGCTTACGCTTTAGTTCTACTGTTTAAGATATGTTCCTAGAGAAAATTTAGTTGAGAGTTAACAGTAGCAATTATGTGGACTGGGTCCGTAAACTAAGGATTGTCCTCATTGCTGCGCAGAAGGATTATGTCCTTAATGCACCGCTCAGTGTGCTGAACCTCGAGTGTTGTCTGTGGATGTTGCGAACATCTGACATACATGTTTTGATGACTACGTGATAGTTCAGTGCGGAATGTTAAACGGTTTAGAATTGAGGCACCAAAGACATTTTTTGAAACGTCGTAGAACATATGAGATGTTCCAAGGACTGAAATTGGGATTTCAGGCTCGTGCCCATGTCAAGAGGTGTGAGACCTCCGACAAGTTTCTTAAGCCTGCAAACTAAGGGAGAAAAGCTCAATCGTTGAGCATGTGCTCAGATTGTCTGAGTACTACAATCACTTGAATCGAGTGGGAGTTATCTTCCAGATGAGATAGTTATGGTTCTCCAAAGTCACTGCCACCAAGCTACTAGAGTTTCGTGATGAACTATAACATATCAGGGATAGATATGATGATCCTTGAGCTATTCGCGATGTTTGACACTGCGAAAGTAGAAATCAAGTAGGAGAATCAATTGTTGATGGTTAGTAAAACCACTAGTTTCAAGAAGAGCAAGGGCAAGAAGGGATACTTCATGAAACGACAAATCAGTTGCCGCTCTAGTGAAGAAACCCAAGGTTGAACCCAAACCCAGGACTAAGTGCTTCTGAAATGAGGGGAACGGTCACTGAAGCAGAACTACCATAGATACTTGGTAGATGAGAAGGCTGGCAAGGTCGACAGAAGTAAATTGGATATACATTATATTAATGTGTACTTTACTAGTACTCCTAGCTAGTAGTACCAGGGTATTACATACCGGTTCGGTTGCTAAGTGTTAGTAACTCGAAATAAAAGGGCTACTTAATAAACGGAGACTAGCTAAAGGCGAGGTGACGATAAATTGTTGGAAGTGTTTCCAAGGTTGATGTGATCAAACATCACACGCTCCCTCTACCATCGAGATCGGTGTTAAACCTAAATAATTGTTATTTGGTGTTTGCGTTGAGCATATACATGATTCGATTATGTTTATCACAATACGGTTATTCATTTAAGGAGAATAATGGTTACTCTATTTATTTGAATAATACCTTCAATGGTCTTGCACCTAAAATGAATGGTTTATTGAATCTTGATCGTAGTGATACACATGTTCATGCCAAAAGATATAAGATAGTAATGATAGTACCACATACTTTTGGCACTACCATTTGAGTCATATTGGTATAAAACGCATGAATAAGCTCCATGTTGATGGATCTTTGGACTCTCTCATTTTTGAAAAGATTGAGGCATGCAAACCATGTCTATTGGTATATACGCATGAAGAAACTCCAGGCAGATGGATCATTTGGACTCACCTAATTTTGAATCACTTGAGACATGCAAATCATACCACATGGGCAAGATGACTGAAAGGCCTCATTTTCAGTGAAATGGAATAAGAAAGCAACTTGTTGGAAGTAATACATTTTGATGTGTGCAGTCCAATGAGTGCTGAGGCACGCAGTGGATATCGTTATGTTCTTACTTCACTGATGATTTGAGTAGATGCCAAGTGTATTTACTTGATGAAACAAAAATCTGAACTATTGAAAGGTTCAAGTAATTTTAGAGTGAAGTTGAAGATCGTCGTGACAAAAGGATAAAATGTCTATGATATGATCACAGAGACGAATATCTGAGTTGCGTGTTTGGTACACAATTAAGACATTGTGGAAATTGTTTCACAACTAATGCCGCCTGGAACACCATAGTATGATGGTGTGTCCGAACGTCATAGCTGCACCCTATTGGATATGGTGCATGCCATGATGTCTCTTATCGAATTACCACTATCGTTTATGGGTTAAGCATTAGAGACAACCACATTAACTTTAAATAGGGCACCACGTAATTCGATTGAGATGACAACGTATGAACTATGGGTTTAGAGAAACCTAAGCTGTCGTTTCTTAAAAGTTTGGGGCTGCGACGCTTATGTGAAAAGGTTTCAGCCAGATAAGCTCGAACCCAAAGCGGAAAAATTCATCTTCATAGGACACCCAAAAACAGTTGGGTATACCCCCTATTTCAGATCCGGAAGCAAAAGTGATTGTTTCTAGAAATGGGTCCTTTCTATAGGAAAAGTTCATCTCGAAAAGAATTGAGTGGGAGGATGGTGGAGACTTGATAAGGTCATTGAACCATCACTTCAACCAGTGTGTAGTAGGGCACATGAAGTTGTTCCTATGGCGCCTACACCAATTGAAGTGGAAGCTGATGATAGTGATCATGAAACTTCGGATCAAGTCACTACCAAACCTCATAGGTCGACAAGGACAGGTACTACTTCAGAGTGGTACGTAATCCTGTCTTGGAGGTCATGTTGCTAGACAACAATGAACCTACGAGCTATGGAGAAGCGATGGTGGGCCTGGATTCTGACGAATGTCTCGAGGCCATAAAATCTAAGAGAGGATCCATGTATGAAAACAAAGTATGGACTTTGGAGTAACCACTTGATGGTCGTAAGGCTGTTGGGTGTAGATGGATTTTAAAAGGAAGACGGACAATGATGGTAAGTATCACCATTAAGAAAGCTTGACTTGTCGTTAAGATATTTTCCGAAAAGTTCAAGGAGTTGACTACAATGATACTTTCTCACTCGTAGCGATGCTAAGAGTCTGTTGGAATTATATTAGCAATTAGTGCATTATTTATGAAATCTTGCAGATAGGATGTCAAAACATTGTTTCCTTGACAATTTTCTTGAGGAAAGGTTGTATGTGATACAACCAGAAGGTTTTGACAATCCTGAAAGATGCTAACAAGTATGCAAAGCTCCAGCAATCCTTCTAAGGACTGGAGTAAGCATCTTGGAGTTGGAATATACACTTTGATGAGATGATCAAAGATTTTGGGTTTATACAAAGTTTATGAGAAACTTGTATTTCCAAAGAAGTGAGTGGGAGCACTATAGAATTTCTGATGAGTATATGTTGTTGACATATTGTTGATCAGAAATGATGTAGAGTTTCTGGAAAGCATAAAGGGTTATTTAAAAAGTGTTTTTCAATGGAAAACCCGGATTAAGCTACTTGAACATTGAGCATCAAGATCTATAAGGCTAGATCAAAATCGCTTAATAGTACTTTCAAACGAACACATACTGTGGTAAGGTTTTGAAGGAGTTCAAAATAGATTGGCAAAGAAGGAGTTCTTGGCTGTGTTATAAGGTGTGAGTATTGAGTAAGACTCAAGACCTAACCACAGCAGAATAGAGAGAAAGGACGAAGGTCGTCCCCTATGCTTTAGATGTAGGCTCTATAGTATGCTATGCTGTGTATCGCACCTGAAGTGTGCCTTGCCATGAGTCAGTCAAGGGGTACAAGTGTGATCTAGGAATGGATCACAGGACAACGGTCAAGGTTATCCTTAGTAACTAGTGGACTAAGGAATTTTCTCGATCATGGAGGTGGTAAAAGAGTTCGTCATAAAGGGTTACGCCAATGCAAACTTTGACACTAATCTAGATGATTCTCAGTAGTAAACCGGATTCGTATAGTAGAACAGTTGTTTGGAATAGCTCCAATTAGAGCATGGTAGTTGCATCTACAAGATCACATAGAGATTTGTAAAGCACACACAGATCTGAAAGGTTCAGACCCGTTGACTAATAACCTCTCTCACAAGCGAGATATGATCAAACCCCATGGGTGTTGAATTCATTACAATCACATAGTGATGTGAACTAGATTATTGACTCTAGTGCAAGTGGGAGACTGTTGGAAATAAGCCTAGAGGCAATAATAAAATGGTTATTATTGTATTTCCTTGTTCATGATAATTGTCTATTGTTCATGCTATAATTGTATTAACTGGAAACCATAATACATGTGTGAATACATAGACCACAACATGTCCCTAGTGAGCCTCTAGTTGACTAGCTCGTTGATCAATAGATGGTTATGGTTTCCTGACCATGGACATTGGATGTCATTGATAACAGGATCACATCATTAGGAGAATGATGTGATGGACAAGACCCAATCCTAAGCATAGCACAAGATCGTGTAGTTCGTTTGCTATGAGATTTTCTAATGTCAAGTATCATTTCCTTAGACCATGAGATTGTGCAACTTCCGGATACCGTAGGAATGCTTTGGGTGTACCAAACGTCACAACGTAACTGGGTGGCTATAAAGGTGCACTACAGGTATCTCCGAAAGTGTCTATTGGGTTGGCATGAATCGAGACTGGGATTTGTCACTCCGTATGACGGAGAGGTATCTCTGGGCCCACTCGGTAATGCATCATCATAATGAGCTCAATGTGACTAAGTAGTTAGTCACGAGATCATGCATTACGGGACGATTAAAGTGACTTGCCGGTAACGAGATTGAACGAGGTATTGGGATACCAACGATCAAATCTCGGGCAAGTAACGTACTGATTAACAAAGGGAATTGTATACGAGATTGCTTCAATCCTCGACATTGTGGTTCATCCGATGAGATCATCGTGGAACATGTGGGAGCCAACATGGGTATCCAGATCCCGCTGTTGGTTATTGGCCGGAGAGATGTCTCGGTCATGTCTGCATGGTCCCCGAACCCGTAGGGTCTACACACTTAAGGTTCGGTGACGCTAGAGTTGTTACGGGAAATAGTATGTGGTTACCGAAGGTTGTTCGGAGTCCCGGATGAGATCCCGGATGTGACGAGGAGCTCCGGAATGGTCCGGAGATGAATATCGGTATATTGGGCGAAAGGTATTGGAGTCCAGAATTGTTCCGGGGGTACCAGGTGATGACCAGCGTGTCCGAAAGGGGTTTCGGAGGCGCCGACAAGTGTTGGGGGGGGGGCTTATGGGCCAAGGGGAGGGGGCACATCAGCCCACTAAGGACTGAGCGCCCCTCCCACCCCATCTCATGTAACCTGGAGATGTAGGGGCAACACCCCTAGGGCAGCCTCCCCTCCCGACTTGGGGGGAAAGTTTCCTAGGGGGTGGGGGCGCCCAAACCCATCTAGGTGTTGACACCAGATTTTGGCATGGTCAAGAACTTATTTAAGATGGCCTCAAATGGAGAAGTGATCTTCATGAAAGATTCCCGTATTATTGATATGAACATCTTTAAAGTTTGGGTCATTGCCGTCCGATTTCATCTCGAAGGCCGAAACTATGCTCAAAGTATTAAGATCTTATATTTAGAGTACAATTTGGCCGATTAAGCCCCGAAGATGACTTCAAATGGAAAAATGATCTACACGGGTTGTCTTCGTCTTGTCGAAAAGATTGATTTTGATATAAAAATCGTCCAAATCTGAGTTCGTATGGAAAAGTTAGAGCCACCGGAATACAGCCCTGTCAGGAGGCAAAAACTGGCGCGCCCCACCAGACACCCTGTCTGATGGGTAGCGCGAATAATAGCCTGTTTTGCGCGACTGATTTGACCCTCAAGATTACCTCTGATAAAACAATGTTCAACATGAAAGTTGTTCGTCTCGTCGAAACGGTCTATACTGCTTTTAGGCTCGTTTCCATCCGAGATCGTTTACCACCTCAAACATTACTCGCAAGGTGCAGCTAGATTAAACCGAACAATTTTGGAAAGTTCGGACAAACCCAATCCGAATTTGACTAGGGTTTTGGACGTGAATCCAAGCCTTTTCCTTGCACGGGAAGTCCAGCCACCTCTTATATATCTAAGGGGTGACGGCCGATTGAACAACACACAATCGATCTATTCATCTACCACTTTTACCTTTACTTTTATCTTTTCTCCTTAACCCTAGTTCTTCTTCTTCCTCGTTCTTCGTCTGTTCTTCTTGTTGCAGGGCGGCAAACCTCGAGGCCCTAGGGGCGATCAGGTCGATCTAGGGCAGCCCATAGCCGCCGTGCGCCCTGACGGGGTCCCTCCCGGGCGTGTGGGGTTTTGGGTCATCAAAAGCGCCCGCCACATTGCTTGCGTACCGTGCTTCCGGACGGGTCTCCTTCGACGTGAGCTGCGGTGCATTACCCTCGGCGTTGGAGGTACACGGTGATGTGTTCGTGTGCGAACACACTTTTTGGCGACTCCGCTGGGGAGGAAGCTTCGAACGGTCTCCGGCCCGTTCTTGCTGCGAAGAGATCGTCATCTGGGGTTTGACATCTACGAAGGTAATATGAATACCCAATTCACTTATGTAGATGCAAATAATGCATATGTTGTTGCTAGATCGTCTAATGAGCATAATGTATCGGCTAGCCCTAGTTTTATCAATCATGCATCTAACTATGCGCAAGGGCCGATGCAAAATAATCTTCATGCTTCAAATTCTTATGATTTTAGCAACGTACAACATATGTATCCTAACTCTCATGCATCGGCAACCCCACAAATCCATATGCCGATGAACAACATGATGAGTTTGGTTAATCAAGTTGAGACACCCCATGTAGGAAGTTCCAATAGGATGCAACAAAGTGTTTCAACTTTTTATTCATCGGCAAATAACTTACAGTTTGTTAATCCAAACGTGCCGGTGGATAGGGGAATTGACAATGCTACTACTAGTTATTCGGCCAATTACCCTCAAACGTCATATGCTACACCTCATGCTACTAATTTTCTGGCACCATACGCAACTGTTGATGTCCATAATTCGGCTCTGCACCTTCATGGTCATGGCCGAATAAGTGAAACTTCTACAGGAGCACAAATGCCTTCACCTACTATCGTGGCATATCATGTCCCCCCAACACAACTACAGAATTTTGGTGGCATATCATTACCGAAAGAGTCTAAAAGTGTCGGGGGGCAATTCTATCCAGATTGGGTCATTAAGAAAAATCTTACGTCTTTTTGGGACGAATGCAATGTTGTTCTACATGAATTAATAAAATAGGGAAGACCTATTAATTCTACTGCAGTACAAGCTAGATTATGCCAAAAAGAGAAAGCATTGGGTGTGGATAGAATTGTCAAAAAAGGTGGTGATTTGGATAAGAAAAGTTAACTCGGGTATTGAAAAGAGCGAATCAAATATTACGTATGCCGAATCTTTTCTTGAAAAACAGGACGACAAGGTGTTGGGGAGCTATTCGAAAGAGGAACAACATATCGTTCAAGTAACACAACCATCATGCTCTCCCGACGTGTTTGAAAAGGTATGTCTAGCAAGTGATTTACCTATCTTTAGATTTGGTTGCAACTTTATTGTTGATGCTTCTATAGGAAAATTCTCATAAGTAATTTTGAAAGACCAATGAAGAAGGGAAATTTACTTGTTAGCAATAAAACTGTTATAGAGCATAAAGGTCAACCTATTGTGCCATTTATAAAGTCCGATGGTGACCTATTATTGCAGACAAAGTTTTCCCCATTGCTTTATCAAAATTTCATATATAATTGGGTAGCTTTGCTTGTTTCATACTTGGCTTGCACTTGGTCTCAATTGAGACATGTGTATTCTAACTATTTTCGTTTCAGAAATTTAAAGCCAAGGTCAAATTCTTTTGAGAAATCCGATGCTAATATAATATCTTATCCAAATACATCGGATATAGAGTGCAAAACAAATTGCATAGCCGAATGGGGAGATTCCAAATCTGAACCATTCGTTTGCTTACCTCCAAAGCCATTCTCACAGCAAGACCGGCTAAACAATAAGAAGTATACCTTCAATTCAAGCATGTGTGATCAAATATTTGATTTGTTACTGAAAAATAATCACATTAGAATTCTTGATCACCATGTTAAGCCATCAATTCAAGGACGAATGTATTGTAAGTTGCATGATTCGTCCAAGCATAATTTTGAGGATTGCAACATGTTTCATCAAATAGTTAAATCAGCCATTAAAAAGGACAATTGAAGTTTGTTGAAACACCAAGAGATGACCAGTCTATTCTGATTGGTCGCGATGGCAAAAAGTTTTTGAATCGGCTGCTTCAAGTAAAGAAGTTGTTGAAGAGCATAACGAACATAATCTTGAGGGCGAGAATTCCATCGAAGCTACAATTGAGATGCCAAGGACTGGGGGCAGCAAGAAAATCGGATGATCGATGAAAGCAAACCAAAAGAAAAGAAAGGCTGAAATAAGCACAAGTGTAAGAGATTAAAAATCACCTTCGCTGAACTATTGGATAAATATTAAAAGAAGAGTGAATAGAAGAATACTTATGGGTCAAATCATGCAAATAAACCAAGATCACCCTCAAGGCGCAAATATGAGGATTGGTATTGGTAAAGTGAGAATTTTAATGCAACATATTCATATCCTTATTTTGGGCCGCCAATGCCAATGCCGTGGATGCCTCCCTATGCTCATATAGATCCATATCCATCATGGGACAGGTATGATACAAAGGCACATTCTCCATCTTATTTTAGACCATCTCACCAATATTATGCAGCTCCGAGAAATCTACATTTGAACAGTCACATGTTAAAGACCGTTTCAATCATAAGGAATCGGTCCAGAGCTCAAGGAAGAAGAAAGAGGTGGTAAAGCAAGTTTACCGCGTGAAAAGAGATGGTCGTAAGTGTGCTACTTCAGATTTGATCTCAAATAACAAAGAGCCAATTAAAGTGTTGACATTGGTACAAAAGGCAAAGAAGTGAAGCAATCAATTGATAAAAATCAAAGTGCCAAATCTGAAGAAGAGAAGTGGAGAGTGCACAAAGCCGAAAAGGAATTGCCATTGGTCAAAACAAAATCACAGCCGAGATGCCCACTCGGCTTATCATATTGGCAAAAGAAGAAATTACAAAAAAATAGTGCACAAAAACTTGAAGAAAGAAACATGGCATGGGTTCCTAAAGGAAGTACTCAAAATAAGAATTATGTGAAAGCATCCATTACACGACGTGCGGCAAAGGTGAAGAAGGAAAATAGTGAAAACTATGAAGGACCAAGCCGAAGGTTTCAACATCTTCGGTCTACACATTATCCATATTCTTCAACTATGCCATTGACGCCTATGCCATGGAATTCTTCATCGGGTATGATTGGTAACCCTCAATGGGCTTATTTTCATCCATGGATGCCATATAATTTCTTACGTCATGAAAGGGTATTACCAAGTCACTATACATTTGGTTAGCTACAAGTTTGTTGCTGATCCAAAGGGCCGAAATACTTGATTTGACATTTCGTTTGTTTGTTTCGGCTATATGTGCTTTGAACGAAGTTTACATGGTAATGACCGATATTTACCTATCATCCTAAGAGTATGTCAATGCATGGACAGTGTAGTATTCTAACATCGTCCTTAGTTCGATTGGAGAGCGAGACAAGTACTATGGAGATTATGTTTTGATTGTTGAATTCATAACAATGGCCACAATGTTGATGTTGTTTATATATCTCCATATAGTGCTGTTCTGTGAAGCCTCATGCCTCTTAAAATATTTATTGCACAATAATCAAAGCCGAATACGCAATGTTATTCGGTTTGGAACTTTTTCCATATGTGCTAAACATATTGAGGCTTTTGGTGATTCGTTATGAGTAGTGCAACAAATATCCAAGGGTTATCAATGTTTTGACGAATCACTTATAGTTTATCCTGGGGAATGTCTAGGTGCAAAATTTACCTTGGGTTGCTTTGAAATTGTTCATATATCTAGACATGACAATTTGAAAGAGTTGGCACAGCAAGCATCCGGCTACTATGTTAACCATGATGTATTGTATTTCTATCAATAGCCGATGCTAGGTTTTGTCAACATAGGTAAGGCCGAACCGAAGCCCACTGCTTCGGCCACTAATGAAACTTTTATGCAGGCGAAGTAAGGGTTGGAGGAAGTTCATTCTCAATTATCTGCAAAATCCTAGCGAAAGGGTGAACAATATGGTTCGGAGGATGGTTTTGATCTATGGAACCTTATCACCGGATTGTTATTGAAGTTGGGAAAGTTTCACCCAAACTTGCATCGAAATATTCATACAAGCAATGGCCGATATAAACTTATCGTCCTAAGCATATGAAAAATGGCCGATGGAGTGTTGACATCGTCCTTAGAGCAAGCTATGTTCAAGTTATTTTTCGGCACACAAGCTTTGCCGAAAAACAGGGGGGCATGTGTTGACACCAGATTTTGGCACGATCAAGAATTTATTTAAGCTGGCCTCAAATGGAGAAGTGATCTTCATGAAATATTTCCGTATTGTTTATATGAACATCTTTGAAGTTTGGGTCATTGTCGTCCGATTTCATCTCGAAGGCCGAAACTATGCTCAAAGTACTAATATCTTATATTTAGAGTACAGTTTGGCCGATTAAGCCCCGAAGATGACCTCAAATGGAAAAATGATCTACACGGATTATCTTCGTCTCGTCGAATCGATCGGTTTTGATATAAAAACCGTCCAAATCAGAGTTCGTATGCAAAAGTTATAGCCATCGGAATACAGCCCTGTCAGGAGGCAAAAATTGGCGCGCCCTACCAAACACCGTGTCTGATGGGTAGTATGAATAATAGCCTGTTTTGCGCGACCGATTTGACCCTCAAGATTACCTCTGATCACAAAACGTTCAACATGAAAGTTGTTCGTCTCGTCGAAACGGTCAAGATTGCTTTTAGGCTCGTTTCCATCCGAGATGGTTGACCACATCAAAAATTACTCGCAAGGTGCAGCCAGTTTAAACCGAACAGTTTTGGAAAGTTCGGACAAAACCAATCCGAATTTGACTAGGGTTTTGGACGTGAATCCAAGCCTTTTCCTTGCACGGGAAGTCTAGCCGCCTCTTATATATCTAAGGGGTGACGGCTGATTGAACAACACACAATCGATCAATTCATCTACCACTTTTACCTTTACTTTTATCTTTTCTCCTTAACCCTAGTTCTTCTTCTTCCTCGCTCTTCATCTGTTCTTATTGTCGCAGGGCGGGGAACCTCGAGGCCCTAGGGGTGATCAGGTCGATCTAGGGCAGCCCATAGCCGCCGCGCCCCCTGACGGGGTCCCTCCCGGGCGTGTGGGGTTTTGGGTCATCAAAAGCGTCCGCCGGATTGCTTGTGTACCGCGCTTCCGGACGGGTCTCCTTCGACGTGAGCTGTGGTGCATCACCCTCAATGTAGGAGGTACACGGTGATGTGTTCATGTGCGAACACTAGGGTTTCCCCTGGCTGCCGCCCCCTCCTCTAGATCCATCTAGAGGGGCCGCCCCTCTCCCCTTTCCCCTATATATAGTGAGGGGGTGGGAGGGCAGCCACACCCTTCCCCTGGCGCAACCCCTCCCTCCTCCAACACTTCCTCCTCCTCCGTAGTGCTTATCGAAGCTCTGTCGGAGAACCACGAGCTCCATCACCACCGCGCCGTCGTGCTGTCAGAGTTTTCTCTCAACTTCTCCTCTCCCCTTGCTGGATCAAGAAGGAGGAGACGTCCCCGGGCTGTACGTGTGTTGAACGCGGAGGCGCCGTCCATTCGGCGCTAGATCGGATCTTCCGTGATTTGAATCACCGCGAGTACGACTCCTTCATCCACATTCTTGTAACGCTTCCGCTTAGTGATCTTCAAAGGTATGAAGATGCTCATCCTCTCCCTCTCTTGTTGCTAGAATCTCCATAGATTGATCTTGGTGATGCGTAGAAAATTTTGAATTTCTGCTACGTTCCCCAACATTTCGCACTGCCCATGTTTCAGCAGGAGCTATGGCCATGAAGAAGTGCGAGTTTCACAACTTGCGCCAAGGAGGACGCATAGTGGGCCAGTAAGTTGATGATTTTAGTAAGTTAGCACGTTATGCCCCAGATGATGTTGCTACGGATGCAGCTAAGCAGGAGAAGTTTCTGGAAGGACTGAATGATGACCTGAGCATGCAGTTGATGGTGGCAACCTTCAACAACTACCAGGAGCTAGTAGATAGAGCTCTCATGGTTGAAGGGAAGCAGCAGCGGATAGACAACCACAAGAGGAAGTATGGACTAGGGAAGTACAATTCAGGAGCTGAGCAGAGGCCCCGTTTTACCCCGAACTCAGGATGACACATTCACCATAACCATGGAGGTCACAATTCCAATGGAGGGAGTTCTCATAACCATAGTGGCCCCAAAAATGGGAATGGGAATGGAGGAAGCAACGGACAGAACCGTTCCAACCCAGCAACGCCCGCCAAGAAGGATCTAATTCACATTACTTATTTCAAGTGCGGGAAGAATGGACATTACACCATGGAGTGTTCTGAAGCTAAGAATGGAAATGGCAACGGAAGCTCTGGGAAGAAGCCCAGCCCTTTCAACAGGGGACAAGTAAACCACGTTAACGTGGAGGAGGTTGAAGCGCAACCAGATGAAGTAATAGATAAGTTTTTGGTTAAGTCATTTACTGCAACCGTTCTTTTTGATACTGGTGCATCGCATTCATACATATCAAGGGGATTTGTGGATAAGTATAAGTTGCCCACCAAAGTTCTTAGAACATCGATGTTAGTAAGCTCATCGGGAGTAGAACATATGGCAAGCCAAGGATGTTTTCAGATACCATTAACCATTGGTAGGCATGTTTACCCCTCAGACCTGATAATTCTGGAGTCGCAAGGTTTGGATATGATTTTGGGTATGGATTGGCTATCGATGTATGGAGGGAACATCGATTGTGCCAGTAAGTCGATTATGCTCACCACCCCAGAAGGAAGGAGGATTAAGTATGTATCCCGACATGTGCCGAAGAGGACTCAAGTGAATTCCTTATCAGGAGTTGTACAAGAGGAAGTACCAGTGGTGAAGAATTTTCCTGATGTATTATCAGAAGAGTTGCCAGGCATGCCACCAAATAGAGAGATTGAGTTTTTGATTGAGCTTTTGCCAGGCACAGGGCCAATATCTAAGAGACTGTACAGGATGCCCGCAAAGGATTTGGAGGAAATTAAGAAGCAGATTAAGGAGTTACTGTATAAAGGCTATATTCGCCCAAGTTCGTCACATTGGGGATCACCAGTGCTTCTAGTGGAGAAGAAGGATGGATCGTTGAGGAGGTTGTCGATTATCGAGGAGTGAATGAAGTAACTATCAAGAACAAGTACCCACTACCGATGATCAATGATTTGTTCGACCAGTTGTAAGGAGCTAAAGTATTTTCCAAGATCGATCTGCGATCAGGATACCACCAGCTGAAGATTCGAGAGCAGGATATACCTAAGACAACTTTTACCACAAGGTACAGGCTATATGAGTATACTGTTCCGTCATTTGGTTTGTCTAACGCACCTGCATATTTCATGAACAGGATGAACAAGGTGTTTATGGAGTTTTTGGATAAGTTCGTCGTGGTGTTCATTGATAACATATTGGTCTACTCGAAAAATAAAGAGGAGCATAAGGAGCATTTGCGTTTGGTACTTGGGACGCTCAGAGAACATCAGTTATATGCCAAGTTCAACAAGTGTGAGATTTGATTGAAGGAAGTTGGATTTCTCGGACATGTTATATCCGAAGAAGGAATAGCAGTAGACCCCACCAAGGTTGTCACTGTGACAAACTGGGAAGCACCCATGACAGTTGGAGAGATCCGGAGTTTTCTTGGACTCGCAGGATACTACTGGAGGTTCATTGAGAATTTATCTAAGATAGCAAAGCCCATGATGGAGTTTTTGAAGAAGGACACCAAGTTCAAATGGACTGAGGAATGTGAGGCTAGTTTTCAGGAGTTGAAGAAACGTTTGGTTACAGCCCTAGTTTGATTCTTCCAGATCAACACAAGGATTATCAAGTGTATTGCAACGCTTCTCGTCGAGGACTTGGAGCAGTGCTTATGCAGGAGGGAAGAGTTGTTTCCTATGCCTCACAACAACTTAAACCCCATGAGTTGAATTATGCTACACACTATTTGGAGTTAGCAGCTGTAGTGCATGCATTGAAGACATGGAGACATTTTCTCATCAGAAACCATTGTGAGGTGTACACAGATCACAAGAGTTTGAAGTATATCTTCACGCAGAAGGAGTTAAATCTCAGGCAAAGGAGATGCTTGGAGCTCATCAAGGATTATGATATGAGGTTGCATTATCATCCTGGAAAGGCTAACATAGTAGCCGATGTGTTGAGCAGCAAGAGTCATGTCAATACACTCATGACCGGAGAATTACCTAAGGAGTTAGTAGAGGATCTTCGCGAGCTAAGTTTGGAAATAGTTCCGAGAGGCTATGTAGCAGCATTGGAAATTCAGTCTAACTTGATGGATAAGATCAGAGAAGCTCAGAAGATGGACAAGGAGATTGCCGAGATAAAGGAAAGGATGAGCAAAGGAAAGGCTAAAGTATTTCGTGAAGATGAGCACGATACCTTATGGTTTGAGGACCGCGTATATGTGCCTAATGACCCGGAGATCAGGAAGTTGATTCTGCAGGAGGCCCATGATTCGCCGTATTCGATTCACCCAGGAAACACCAAGATGTATCTGGATTTGAAGGACAGTTTTTGGTGGACCGGAATGAACAAGGATATTGCGGAGTATGTAGCAGTTTGTGATGTATGTCAGAGAGTGAAGGCAGAGCATCAGAAGCCAGCAGGATTGCTACTACCATTGCCGATACCCGAATGGAAGTGGGATAAGCTAGGCATGGATTTTATCACGGGATTGCCCAGGACTCGTTCAGGCTATGACTCGATATGGGTTGTAGTCGATCGATTGATGAAAGTAGCTCATTTCATCCCAGTGAAGACCACTTACACCAGTGCTAAGTTGGCAAAGATATACATGACCCGGATCGTATGTCTGCATGGAGTTCCGAGGACCATTGTATCAGATAGAGGAACCCAATTTACCTTAATGTTCTAGAATCAGTTGCATGAGACTTTGGGTACCAGGCTAGAATTCAGTACAACCTTTCATCCACAGACAGATGGACAGACCGAGAGAGTCAATCAGATTCTGGAGGACATGTTGAGAGCTTGTGCGCTAGATTATGGATCTAGTTGGGACGACAAATTTCCATATGTAGAGTTCTCTTAAAACAATAGCTATCAAGCCAGTTTGAAGATGGCCCTTCGAAGCTTTGTACGGAAGGAGGTGCAGGACACCGTTGTTGTGGGATGAAGTTGGAGACCGCCAGTTGTTTGGACCAGATTTGATTAAAGAGTCTAAAGAGAAGGTTAAGATGATTTGTGATAGACTCAAGGTAGCCCAGTCCAGGCAGAAGAGCTACGTGGATTCTAAACGCAAGGAGACAGTCTATGAAGTCAGAGACAGAGTATATCTTCGTGTGTCCCCACTTCGAGGAGTTAAATGTTTTGGAGTTAAGGGAAAGTTAGCCCCGAGATTTGTAGGACCATACCGAGTTTTGGAACGTATGGGAGAAGTTGCTTACAAGTTGGAATTGCCAGAAGGATTGTCAGGAGTTCATGATGTATTCCACGTTTCCCAGTTGAAGAAGTGCCACACAGAGATGGCCGATATCCCTCTGAGAGATACAGTGCCGTTGGAAGCTATTCAGTTGGATAGCGATTTGACCTACAAGGAGAAACCAATCAAGATTCTCGAGTTTGCCAGCCGAGTCACCCGCAACAAGGTTATAAAGTTTTGCAAAGTTCATTGAAGCCACCATACCGAGGATGAAGCCACCTGGGAACGAGAGGAATACCTACGGAAGGACCACCCGCACCTATTTTCTAGCCAACCCGAATCTCAAGGGCGGTATTCATCTTAAGGGGGGTAGGTTTGTAACATCCCAAATTTTCAATTTGGAATGTTATACTTAGATCATTCATGCATATCATATTTTATTGCATTTCATTTCATGATACTCAAAATCCTAAGCAACTTAAGGACCCACGGAGAGACTTGGGGATTTCATCGTTTTCATATTTGATTTTTTTCTCAAATATCAAAACAAGGATCATTTTGGTTTTAATTAATTTTTCTCTTCAAAAATATTTCATATTAAAAATATATGAGAGGAGATAATATGACTTATCCAAAATAAATGAAATATTCAAGGAAAAATATTAAAATCAAATAAATAGTTTTATTTGGATTTTATTGCAATTTTATTTGAATTAGAAAAAATTACACGTTTTCAAAATTGCATTTTAGGCCAAGAAAATGTTCATCTTGTTCTAAATATTTTATTTAGACGGTGAAAATTTGTTTTGATATTTTTAGATTTTTATTTTATTTTCTAGGATTTATTTTGTTCGGTGAAATCTATTAAATTTTTTTGCTTCAGACCGACTGGGCCGAAAACCCAGCCGCCCCACTCTGTCGCCGCCGTCGCCTTCGTCCCCGAGCCGGACTCCTCGAGGGAGTCTGAGCCGCTGCCAACGCCTCCACGTCGCCCCTCCCCCAAGCCGCCACCTCTCGTCTTTAAAAGCCGACCCGGGCCCCCTTGAAGCCCCAAGCCGGAGCCGCCGCCGCCTCTCGAACGCCACCGCTACTACAACACGCTGCCACCGCCGCTGCGTGCGTCCCGCGCCGCTCGGCCGTCGCCCGTGCGCCGCATGCCGCCGCCCCGCCTTGCCGGAACCGCCACAAGCCACCGGAACCGCCGCCGCCGTTTGCCGAATCTCGCCCGCCGTTTTTTCGATTTTAGGTAAAAAAAAACTCGGTTTTTAAAAAAACCCCTAGATCTAGTTTTTTTTTTTCTAGTTTCAGTTTGGTTTTCTCGGTTTAGTTAAATAGTGGACATTCATCCGTACGATCATTGTAACGAACGGTGTTCAACCGTTAGCCGCAGACAGCGAACGTTCGTTCATTAGTCTGTTCGTCAGTTTTTCTTTTTTTCAGGATTTTTCCGCGATTATTTTCGATCGTGATTTCTGCCCTGATTTTTGTTTTAGTTTATCTTTTCGCTCGTTTATCGGAATCAGGCGATTCAAGCGCCCAGATCTTCGTCTCTAAGCCCTCTTCTGTTTAAGCAACTTGAACAAGGTTTTGGTAATGTAAATTTGACTTTAGTCCAGATTAGTAAACATATCTTGTTTCATTCGCAGTTTGAGTTTCGTTGCTTCGTTTGATTTGATTCTTTTTGCAAACCGGAGTTCTTAAGTTGAACTTTCTGGTTAGATCTCTTATTTGAGTTTTACCCGTGCTTCTACTTGAGTGCTTATGTATGTATCTGTTTGTTTGCGATAGAGTACCCGGAGTGCGAAGTTTGCTACTACGAGTCTCTAGGTTTCATGGATCATCAGCAAGGCAAGTAACACTTTGATCATACCTCTTTACTACCCCAGTTTTATTGCATTAGATCAACCCTCGAACATTGCATGGTTAGGATCTGATTAATATGTGGGTTTTGGGAAGTAGATGATGAGGTAGAACCTATTGCCCTGTTTACTATCAAACCTTTGGGAGTTACTTCTACATTGTGTTGATATTGCTATGTTATGCTCGTAGACGTGGTTTGGGTGAGTGAATCCATGACGATGTGAGTATTGCTAATTAATGGTTAACTCAAGGTGGCTACTTTAATACACATCTGGGTGGATTGCTTGAGGCACCCTGGAGTACCCAGTGGTTGTCAGGGCACCTGGAGAATCGAGTGTTGTCCTAGGATATTCCGGAGTACCCATGTGATCATCCTATGGTCCGCCACCCAGGCTCAAAGGGATCATAAGATTATTCATGCTAGAAACTTCCGTGTGCAGCCACAAGCTATTATGGGCTCTAGCATAGTTGAGTATGTTGCATGACCTCTTTCAGTGGTGGGCTAGCAGATGTAGGGGAAAGTAGGTGTAACTGTCCACCCAGAGTAAAGAGTTATTGTTTCAGAAAGACTGTGTCTCGAATCTCCGACCATGGATGTATTCGAGTCTTGTGGGAAAAGTGCGCAAACCTCTGTAGAGTGTACAAACTAATCATGGTTAGCCGTGTCCCCGGTTATGGACATTTTGAGTATCTAGTTCTTGGATTATCATGTTGATCTTGTCACTCTAAATATAATTTGATTAGGTTTAGTGATGATGCTTAATTGGGATTGAGTTCGAGGAACCTTCTCAATGTTTAACAACCACCATGATGGTTAAATAAAATTTATCCCGTTGTTGTAGGGAAAAATTGGCTTTATGCAAAACTGTAACCATAGAGCTTTCTACCAGCCATATATGCATGTAGTGATAGCATTTATTCTGTTCATTACTCTATGTGTTACATTGCCAGCATATTCCATGTGCTGACCCATTTCGGGCTGCAATGTTTCATGTTGCAGACTTTTCAAATGACGAGTAAGGTGCCATAGGTCATTGTGTGTCACTCAGCTATGCCGTTGGAGTTGATGGACTCACTTTATCTTCCAAGCCTTCTACTGTTATCGATTTTAGATGGCCCTAAGCCATATTATTATAATAAGTTCTCTTTTGAGACTTTCGATGTAATAGGTGTGTGATTGCTACTCTGTTATAAATCCTCAAGTACTGTGCGTGTCAGCATTACCGATCCAGGGATGACACTGATGCACAGAGAGGAACATATGCTTGTAGGCTTCTCAACAAATATCAAGTTTCCTCTCCATGTGTTGAAAATCTTGAAGTTTTGCTTGTTATGCTAGTTCATTCTTGTTCCCATAAATTGTTTGCTCACAAAATCCCTATGCATATGAAGTGGGTTAGGCTTAAATGTGCTAGTCATATGCTTCATGATGCTCCTGTTATGTTTCAATTCTTTACTTTTATGTGAGCATCATTGAAATCATCATGCCTAGCTAAAAAGGCATTACAGAAAAGCGCTTATTGGGAGACAACCAAATATTTACACGTACTTATTTTGTGTGTTCACATGATTAATCTACTGTAGTAATCATGTTTTATAGTTTTTGTTTCAGTGAAGTACCAAGTAAAGCCTTTGGGCAGTGTGGATGATAGTTGACTTGATTCTGTGCAAAAACACAAACTTTTGTGCCGGGTTCTGTAATTAATGTGATTCACTGGAACGTGATAAAATTATGAATGTATTTACACATGATTTATATACAAATTTTCTATGTTGACCTAATTGTTCAGAAGTTTTGGATTTAGAGAGGTATGGTCATTGTCCAGATCATTACAGACTCTTTTGTTTTTGACAGATTCTGTTTCAATGCATAGTTTGCTTGTTTCATAGTTTCTATGGCTTATATTGGTCAATATAAATTGTAGAAATAATAGGGTACAATAGGAATTATGTGAGAACAATTATGAATCTTGTGTTTACAGTACCAAGGTGAATGATTTGCTCTTTATCATACTGACCTATCTCACAAAGTTCTATTAAGTTTTGTGCAATTGAAGTTTGCAAGTTTTGGGTGATATATCGATATGAGGAGAATAAGGTGTGTCAATACCATAAGCTTGGGGATGCCCAAGGCACCCCAAGGTAATATTCAAGGAATACCCAAGCAATTAAGCTTGGGGATGCCCCGAAGGCATTCCCTCTTTCATTTTCAACATTATCTGTAACCTTACTTGGAGCTATATTTTTTATTCGTAACATGATTTGTGTTTTGGTTGGAGCATCATTTTATTTTGTTGAGATTTGCTGCCTATTGTTTAGAATAATGTTTTGTGTCTTTTACTTCAATAAAAATGTCAAGTATGGCCTTTACGATGCTTATTTTTACAAGTTTATATGTTACTGTTTGAAAACATAAAGTTCTCTATTATTGTTTGAATTCTTTAGAAAAGTTAGGATATGATAAAATCTTGAAATTTTTACATAGTAAGCTATAACATATTTTCTACAGTGTGGTAATTTTTCATAATTTTTGGAGTTTAATAAGTATGGATCTTTCTTCATCCTTTACAGAATATTCTGTTTAGATAGATTTTTATCATGTTTGCATTGTTTGCATATGTTTGCTTGTTTAATAATTCTATTTGAGGACATGAGTACTAAATATGAGAGACATTTAGTATCCAATGTTAAATTATAATTTTATTGATTTTCTAAAGTAGAGATTGTTAAGGTTTTCAATTGATTTATACTAACTTATCCCATGAGTTCTTGTTGAGTTTTGTGTGGATGAAGTTTTTAAGATTTAGGGAAACCATCATATGAGAGGAATTAAGGAGACACAAGAGCTCAATATTGGGTATTCCCAAGGCATCCAAAGATAATATTATAAGAAGTCTCAAGCATCTAAGCTTGGGGATGCTCCGGTAGGCATCCCACCTTTCTTCATCAACAATTATCTGTTAATATCGGTTGAGCCTAAGTTTTTGCTTATTCGCATGAGATATGCTATTCTTGGAATGTCATTTTATTTTGTTTTGTTTGTTGTTTGAATAAAATACTTGGATATGATTTTTTTAAAGATAGATAGATAGAGAGAGTCCTAACATAGGTACTTTTTTGCTTGACTACTCATTGATCTTCACTTATATCTTTTTGGAGTAGTTTGTCATTTACTCTTGTGATTCACTTATATCCTAAGAGTAAATTGTTGAATGAATTGAATATCACAAAGTTGAAATTGTATGCACTCCATATGCTTGTATCATGCCTAGTAATAGTTTCACATTGGGTTTAGAAAGCAAAATCTATTGAAGTTTGACAATCACAATATTAGTCATACAATCAATTCATCAATGATTATTATAAGGAAGAGAACTTTCACATATAGATATATTATCTTGGACATCTTTTATTATTGTGAATATCCATTAATTATTTCCAAACTTGGGCAAATTAGTTGAAGTTGGACAAGGAAGATGACGTAATGAGTTATGTTTGGGTATATTTGTATAGAAGTTATATTATTATGAATCCTCCAACATGTGGTGCTTGCTTGTGATCTTTTGCTAGCCAAAAAATTATTCTAAGTACAGATACTACTTGTGCATCCAAAAACTCTTAAACCCAGTTTCTTGCCATGACTGTCCATCATATCTACCTATGGATCAGATAAGATCCTTCAAGTAAGTTGTCATAGGTGCAAAAAAGCAATAGAAGTTGCTCCTAAAATATGTATGATCTTTTATTTTATGGAAAAAAAGAGTTGCATGAACTTGTGATGGTAAAGAAATAAAAGCGACGGACTGCGTAATAAAGGTTGCGATCACAAGGGGCAATATAACGTGACGTTCCTTTGCATTAAGAGTTTGCACGTCCAAAAATCAAAAGCGCATGCCAACCTCTGCTTCCCTCTGTGAAGGGCCTATCTTTTAATTTATGAATTTACTTTTATGCAAGAGTCAATAAGTATCCATTCTCATTTCGACCTGAATTATTATCGTTGACAATTATCTCTATGATAAATAAGTTGGGAGGCGAAACACCAAGCCCCTATCTTTCTCTGTGTTCGATGGATGCCATTTGTTCCAAAAATATGCTTTGAGTACTAGAAATCATAGAAGACTAAATTATAATTGAGTATGTGGAGCTCTTACTTAGACTTTGTTGAAAATAAGTTGAATCACAATTTTTTGGTGACTAAGAACATAGGTTGTTAAGTTTCAAGAGAATGCATTGTTTGAACCATAACATGTGAATTGATTGCTACTTTGTCGTGATGAGTTTTATGAGAAAGTGTTGTTGTTATGATGCTAGGAAAAGTGATTGAAATTACCATTGATCAAACTTACGCACTATGTTAGCATTCACACTTCATAAATTATTTCTTTTATCATTTACCTACTCGAGGACGAGTAGGAATTAAGCATGGGGATGCTAATACGTCTCCAACGTATCTATAATTTATGAAGTATTCATGCCATGTTTACAACAATTTTATATAGTTTGGGTGCAATTTTATATGATTTAAATGGAACTAACCCAGACTGACGTTGTTTTAGCAGAACTACCATGGTGTTGTTTTTGTGTAGAACAAAAGTTCTTGGAATGAGCTGGAACTTGTTGACAATTTTTTCTGGAACAAAAAAAACCCAAACCTTCGTGGGAGGACCAGAAGAGCAATGAGGTGACCACGAGGCACCAGGGCACGACCAGGGGGTGATGGTGTTGTGGTGCCTTGTGGGCCTATCTTAGCCCATCTTCATGTGAGGTCGACGCCAAAAAATCTTATATATAGAGAACCCCCCAGAAATAACCATGGAACTTCGACTCCGCCGTTGCAAGCATCTGCACCTTCGAAATACCACTTGGAGCCGTGTTCCGGCACCCTGCCAGAGGGGGAAATCATCATCGGGGGCCATCTTCATCATCCCAGCGGTCTCCATGACAAGGAGGGAGTAGTTCACCCTCGAGGCAGTAGTTATGTGTTTGATCTCTCTCTCTCTCTCTCGTGTTCTTGATTTGGCACGATCTTGATGTACCGCGAGCTTTGTTAATATAGTTGGGTCATATGGTGTTTTCCCCTCTCTATCTTGTTGTGATGAATTGAGTTTTTACCTTTGAGGTTTCACTATTATCGGATTGAATACTTTTATGGATTTGATAACACTTGATGTATGTCTTGCATATGGATACTCGTGGTGACAATGGGGTGTTCTATTGATTCACTTGATGTATGTTTTGGCACTCAACTCGCGAATTCCCAAGGTGACATTAGGGTAATCTTTGCATACGGGTTGATGCACGTTTTCATCCTACTTTCTCCGATAGAAATCTTGGGGCACTCTTTGAAGTTCTCTGTGTTGGATTGAATATTATGAATCTGAAGTTGTTTGATCACTACTGCATGATGCTGCTAACGCGACATTACGATCAGAGACCCTTTGATGAAACTGTGTGCGATGCATTAATCGCAAATGGTGATGTAAAATAACCATCAAAAAGATGCAAAATGTTTGTGATGAAGGATACATCAAACATGGTTCAGATTTTAGTTGCATGTGTGATGAGGGGCATACATTTCAGTTTAATGAACTATTTGTGATGAGGCAGAACAAAAGAAACGGGCATCCAGATGAAGGTGTGTGCGATATACGGCATGAAGTTCACTCGGATAAACTGTTTGTGATGAGGCGGAACAACAGAAACAGGCAACCGGATGAAGGTGTGTGTGATATACGGCATACAATTCACTCGGATGAACTATTTGCGTTGAGCCAAGAGAACATAAACGGTTCAACTTAATAAGATGTGTGTGATACGCGGCAAACAGGTCTGTAATCGGAAACGTGTGGGAAGACCGATAACAACACAGACAATTCCTGTTAACAAGCCGTGTGTGTTGTGAGCAAATGATTGCCGGTATACAATTGCCAGTGATTGATGAAATCATCACCGACGGTTTCCATTGTCTAGTCCGTGTGCGATGTGATTTGCTCTGTGTATAGAGCATCAACATATATACTTAAAAAGACAACATTGCAAAACCAAATTAAACATACAATTACACAAGTGACTACACACATAACATTTCCACACACCAAAGTAAGCAATTACATGCATACTAAACTAGGAGAAACGAGGATCTAATCATCTACTTATTGTTGCGATGACACTTGCCATTCTGCTTCCGACTGGATCCCTGGCCGTTTTGGGGAAGGAGGCACTTCCTCATGTCAACAATTCGCCTGTACATGTCGTAGCTTGATATGTCTCCAACGTATCTACTTTTCCTAATGCTTTTCCTCTTGTTTTGGACTCTAATTTGCATGATTTGAATGAAACTAACCCCGGACTGACGCTGTTTTTAGCAAAACAACCATGGTGTTGTTTTTGTGCTGAAATAAAAGTTCTTGGAATGGAATGAAACTTTGCGAGGATTTTTTATATACATAAAGAGAATTTCTGGAGCCAAGAACCACCGAGGGGGGCACCTAGGTGGGCACAACCCACCAGGGCGCCCCCCTCCAAGAGTGCCCAGGTGTCTTGTCCCCACCTGGTGGCCCCGCAAACCCTGAAACTGATGCTATAAAATCACATATTTCCAAAAAAAAATCAAGGAGAAAGAATTATCACGTTCCACGAGACGGAGCGACTGTCACCTCCTGTTCTTCATCGGGAGGCCAGATCTGGAGTCCGTTTGGGGCTCCGGAGAGGGGGATCTTTGTTCTTCGTCATCACCAACCCTTCTCCATCGCCAATTCCATGATGCTACCCACCGGGAGTGAGTAATTCCTTTGTAGGCTCGTAGGTCGGTGAGGAGTTGGATGAGATTCATCATGTAATCGAGTTAATTTTGTTAGGGCTTGATCCCTAGTATCCACTATGTTTTGAGGTTGATGTTGCTATGACTTTGCATGCTTAATGCTTGTCACTTTGGGCCCGGGAGCCATGATTTCAGATCTGAACCGTTTATGTTATCACCATTATATCCATGTTCTATATCCGATCTTGCAAGTTATAATCACCTACTACGTGTTATGATCCGGCAACCCTGGAGTGATAATAGTCAGGACCACTTGTGGGAGTCCTGGACTAGGGGGTCCTCGGGCTTCCGATCAATTGATGTGGGCCAGAATGATGGGCCGTCAAGATACAAGATAGAAGATTATCTCTCGTGTCCAGTGGGGGCTCTCACATGCGTGGATGTCAAGTATAGGTGTTTGGATATTTTATTCCTTTCTGTAGAACCGACCTTGTACAATCCTAAGCCCCTCTGGTGTCTATATAAACCGGAGGGTTAGATTGAAGGCAGGATCACAACATTGCTAGGCTAGCTATCTAGGGTTAGCCGAATCGATCTCGTGGTAGATCAACTCTTGTAACCCCCATACCCTCGAATATAATCAAGCAGGAGTAGGGTTTTACCTCCATTAAGAGGGCCCGAACCTGGGTAAACATTGTGTCCCTTCTCCATTGTTACCATTGATCTGCCGGTTTTGACACCGACATTGGTGGTTTCATTGAGAGCTCCGCTGTATCGTCGATAGAAGGATCGATGGCTCACCTCTTCGCTAAAGGTGACGCTGTGTCCATGGAAACCTTTTTTCCTAGACAAGTGTTTGTGTTTGACGGTTTTGTGCTTTGAGCCAACTCGATTGGCCGCCTTGAGCAGGTTGATAGTTATGCCCCCGACCACCAGATCAGGTTTGGAAACCTGAATTATGTTGTTGACATCCGATGAGACCTAGTCATCGATGGATTTGCGGCCTCGGGCGCCACTTTGTGTCCATCCAAGAAGAATATTTGGATCCCCTGTCATATCCCATCCAGGGGTCAACACCCACCTCAGCCTTAGATCTGGGGCAGGTGTCGTCCAAAGACGGGGGCATAAGCCCCGCCTGACTTCTTCCCCTTATCGAACTTCCTACTGAAGACCCAGACGTAGGCTTAATCTTGGCTCTGGGAAACCATTCTGAGCTGACGAGGTCTGCACTTAGCGGGTCCGATCAGGCGCTCCATGCCGAACATAGCGCAGCAGACCCATGGTTTTTGGTCCCACTCCCGCTCTTAGATGAAGCGTTGGGTCTGATGCAGTCTCTCGCCATCACGGAGGCTTTACCTCTGAACTGCACCCAACTTGGACTGGGGGCTGAGAGAGGGGAATTTTACGCCCCACCCATCACCCACTTGATAGCCACTATCGAGGACTTAACCAACATGCTAGATTATGCGTCCGAAGACATCGACGGCATGGACGACAATGCCGACGCTGAACCAAGCCGAGTCCCACCCGTCACGGGGCATTGGACGGCCACCTCAACCTACGACGTGTACATGGTGGAGACTCCGAAGAACAATGAGGAGAACCCAAGCCCAGATCAGGATAGACCCGTCGATAAACCACCAAAGTGCCGACGCCAGCGGCGTCGCTCTCGATTGCGTCGGGCGAAGGATAGTAATACCGGCACCGGAGACAATGAGACTCTGGATGGCGCCAAAGATACCAAACACCTCATCGAGCCCACATCCGAATAGGACGAGCAGGAAGAAGGTGAGCAGAGCCCCGAACATGCAGACAATGAAGATGAGGAGGACATCAACTATATGCCAAAATCCGAAGAGGAGGCCAGCCTCGGTGACGAGGCCTTAATTGTCCCAAAGGAACCCCTCGACCAAGAATGCTTCAAGCGACAACTTGAAAGTGCAACTATCCCTAGGTGGTTTTGGTGATTCATAACCACATATAGCTCATTGAGCTAATGCTATTCCAAGACTATTATTTCAGGAAAGCTCAATGAATGGCATGGCATGGATGATGAAAGTGGACCCCTAAAAATATCAAGGACAAAGGATTGGCTCAAGCTCAAAAGCTCAAGACTCTTCATTTTACATTTTAGTGATCCAAGATCACATTGAGTCTATAGGAAAAGCCAATACTATCAAGGAGGGATGAGGTGTTGCTTAATGAGCCTCTTGCTTCAAGTGCTTAGTGATATGCTCCAAATACCCTCAACTACTTTCTCACATCCTCATATGACCTAAACCTAAAGCCAAAATCGGTCACACCGATTCTTTCTATCCGGCCCCATCGAGTTCAGATGTCATAGCCACTGCCACAAACCCTAGGCAAATCGGTCTCACCGATAGGGATCTCGGTCTCACGGAGATGGAATTGTAATCTCTCTGTTTCCCTTCATAACGTTTCGGTCTAACCGAAGTGAGCGATCGGTCCCACCGAGATTGTAATGTAAACTCTCTGTTTCCCTTTTGTAACATTTCGGTCTCACCGAAAAGAGCAAATCGGTCCCACCGAGTTTATGTGACCAACTCTCTGGTTAGCTAATTACCAAAATCGGTCTCACCGATTTTGTGTAATCGGTCTCACCGAGATTACGTTATGCCCTAACCCTAACCATATCGGTCCTACCGAGTTGCATGTCGGTCCCACCAAAAATCCTAACGGTCACTAGGTTTACTAAATCGGTCTGACCGAGTTTGTTGATTCGGTCCCACCGAGATTTGTAAATTGTGTGTAACGGTTAGATTTTGTGTGGAGGCTATATATACCCCTCCACCTCCTCTTCATTCGTGGAGAGAGCCATCAGAACAAACCTACACTTCCAACTTACCAGTTCTGAGAGAGAACCACCTACTCATGTGTTGAGGCCAAGATATTCCATTCCTACCATATGAATCTTGATCTCTAGCCTTCCCCAAGTTGCTTTCCACTCAAATCTTCTTTCCACTAGATCCAAATCCTATGAGAGAGAGAGAGAGTTGAGTGTTGGGGAGACTATCATTTGAAGCACAAGAGCAAGGAGTTCATCATCAACGCACCATTTGTTACTTCTTGGAGAGTGGTGTCTCCTAGATTGGCTAGGTGTCACTTGGGAGCCTCCGACAAGATTGTGGAGTTGAACCAAGGAGTTTGTAAGGGCAAGGAGATCGCCTACTTCGTGAAGATCTACCGCTAGTGAGGCAAGTCCTTCGTGGGCGACGACCATGGTGGGATAGACAAGGTTGCTTCTTCGTGGACCCTTCTTGGGTGGAGCCCTCCGTGGACTCGTGCAGCCATTACCCTTCGTGGGTTGAAGTCTCTATCAACGTGGATGTACGATAGCACCACCTCTCAGAACCATGCCAAAAACATCCATGTCTCCAACTGCGTTTGAATCCTCCAAACCCTTCCCTTTACTTTCTTGCAAGTTGCATGCTTTAATTTCCGCTGCCTATATACTCTTAGCATGCTTGCTTGATTTGAGTGATGATTGCTTGACTTGTCCAAAGATTGCTAAAATCTGCCAAACTCTAAAATTGGGAAAAGTTTAAGTTTTTAATTGGTCAAGTAGTCTAATCACCCCCCTCTAGACATACTTCAAGGTCCTACAAGTGGTATCAGAGCCAGGTTTCCATTTGCTTTGATTCCCATAGCTTTTGGTGGTCATAGCCTTGGTTTCACAACCTAGGAGAGTATGGCATCTAGCGAGGGAAATTATCACCGTAGAGGTCCTTACTTTGATGGCACTAATTTTGCTAGTTGGAAACATAAGATGAAAATGCATATTCTCGGACATAACCCCGCCGTTTGGGCTATTATTTGTATTGGCTTGCAAGGTGAATTCTTTGATGGGAGAGAGCCGAACCGTGAAGCTAATGCGGAAGAATTGAAGATGCTGCAATACAACGCTCAAGCTTGTGATATCATCTTCAACGGATTGTGCCCCGAAGAATTCAACAAAATCAGCCGTCTTGAGAATGCAAAGGAAATTTGGGACACTTTGATTGATATGCATGAAGGTACCGACTCCGTCAAGGAATCCAAGTTGTATGTGCTCCAAAGTCAGCTTGACAAGTTCAAAATGAAGGATCTTGAAGGTGTCGCTGAAATGTACTCTAGGCTTGCTCTTATCACAAATGAGATTGCCGGCTTAGGGAGTGAAGAGATGACCGACAAATTCATCATCAAGAAGATCCTAAGAGCATTGGATGGAAAGTATGATACCGTGTGCACATTGATCCAAATGATGCCAAACTACAAAGATCTCAAGCCAACGGAAGTCACTGGAAGAATTGTTGCTCATGAGATGTCACTTAAGGATAAGGAAGAACTTCACAACAAGTCAAGTGGTGATTACAAAGCCTCATGTGAATCCCCCACATCATCAAGTGAGAAACAAACCTTCAATGAAGAATTGAGCTTAATGGTGAAGAACTTCAACAAATTCTACAAGAGTAGAAGCAAAGAAAGAAGCTCCAAGTCAAGGTCATACAATGACAAAAGATCTTCTAGTCGAGAGCGCAACTGCTACAATTGTGGAAGAACCGGACACTATTCCAATGAGTGTACGGCACCCCACAAAAGAAGAGAAGATTCTCCTAAAATAAGAAGTAGAAGAGAAGAATCACCACCAAGAGAGAGAAGGAGTAGAGATGATCATTATGAACGAAGACCCTCACGGAGAAGCAAGGATTCGGAAAGGAAGGACAAGTCATCAAGGAGCTACACAAAACGAAGACATCAAGCTCATGTTGGTGAATGGGTATCCGGCTTCGACTCCGACCATCACTCCGAGAGAAGCTATCACTCGGACTCCGAATATACTCAAGATGAAGGTGTTGCCGGTCTAGCACTTGTGTCAACCAACTCCTATGACATATTTGACTCACCAAATGAAGGAATTGGAAGATGCTTCATGGCCAAAGGTCCAAAGGTAACACATCCCGAGTATGTTGATTTCAATAGTGATGAAGATGACTTGCTAGGTGATGATGATTTACTTGTGGACAACTCTAGTGATGAATACTATGATGGAACATCAATTAATCATGCTAAACAAGATAAAACTAATGACAATGATAAGGAGAAGATTGAGCTTCTAACTAAAGAACTAAACACTCTTAAGTTAGCTCATGAAACTATCTTCGAGAATCATCGAGAACTTTTAAGGGCTCATGAGAAATTACGCTTTGAAAAGCTCAATCTTGAGCAAGAGCATGAGTTCTTAAAGGCAATCAATGATGATCTTCGCAAGAAAAGTTCTTCTTATATTGCCAAGCGTTTACTCTTATCCACTTACATGCCTCAAGTCAAGTCTAGTAACAAGAACAAGAAAGATTCTTCCTCTAGTAGTAACAATGAGTATGCTAAATTAAATATTGTTGCTTATAGTAGTTCCCTTGATTCCACTAATGATTCTCTTAGCCAAGTTACACTTGAGCAAGAAAATAGCTTATTAAAGGGAATTATAGAGAAAGGTGTATACAAGAGTCTTGCTGGGAGTTAGCAATTCGAGGAAATTGTACGCAAGCAAGGAAGGCACCGGAAGAATCAAGGTGTTGGTTTTGAACGAAAGTTCAACGCCAATGGAGTTGAGTGGGAAGAAGATCAATACCCCAAGACGAAGTTTGTTCCTCAACAAGAGAAGTATGATCCTACTTCCTTCAAGGGAACACAAACGCAAGATGATCTTCCACCACAAGACCACAAGAACAAAGGCAAGGACAAGCTTCAAGAGGAGATTGATGCATTTGAAGAAGCACCCAAGGCCTTGGTCAAGTGGGTTCCCAAGACTACGTCAAGTTCTACTTCATCAAGTACAACTACAACTCCAAGGATTCCCATCAAGATGATGTGGATCCCAAAGAAGAAGAACTAGAAAGTTCTTGAGGGTGACTCTGCCAACATTCTTCACTCATATCATTATGGAAAGAACAAGTGCAATCAACTTCCACATCTTGCACTAGTTCAAGGAGTCACAAACCCTCATGTTGGTAAGGCAAGGGACAAGGTAACCTAATGATTTCATGGACATCATCTTGTGTGTGCATCACTCTATGTCTATGGATATTCTTGTTTTGTTCCTTGTGGGACTAACCCATGTAGGTATGTTGAAAGTACAACTCACTCCAAAGGATTGCTCAAAATGATCTACATCAACATTGAGCATTCACATCTTCAACACCTACATGAAGTCATCATCGACAAAACCCGAGGTTAGTTCATTCCTCTAAAAGGGGATCTCACATCTAGGGGGAGCTTAACTCTAAGAATTGAGTCAAAGCAACTCTAATGGTGTGAAGACATCAATGCATTATGTAAAAGTGGTAACCCCACTTGAGCTTAAACGATGAGTATGACCTATGATCAAATGTTCTCATTTGACTCCTAAGTCAACATACTCATATATAGATGACCTAGTCATCGCCAATTGTTTGATAGATGCTAGATTTGGTTGTGCATGCTTTGCCACATATTTCATTTGTCATTTTATTGTGTGAGCATGTTGGTTGCATATTTTAATCATTCGAGGACATCCACTTGTTGTTTTGATTGATTGGTTTCTATTTCTTTGGCCAAGTGGATGGACAAGAATGCCTAAGAACCTTCTCTATCTATCTATGCTTTTCTCGTCTCAAACTCTATTCATGCTACATCACAAAATTTGATCAAGTCAGATTCGAACCACTCTGTGTGAGGAGCACTCAGAGTCCCCGATTCGTCAGAGACTTAAACTTCCAAAACTTCTTTGTGATTCTCGGTCTGACCGATTCCTCCATTTCGGTCCCACCGAGATCACTAAGTCGATCTAGGTTTTCAATCTTGGTGCAGCTGATTTGAACTTTTCGGTCCCACTGAGTTGCAGTAAATGTATACAGTTATGCATCTCGGTGTCACCGAGTTGTTCCACTCGGTCACACCGACAGGGTCGGGCTATATATAGTCACGGGCAAAAATTTGAAAATTCCTCCAAACCCCTTTGCTCGCGCATTGCTCACTCTGCTTCCAGGGTCTCCGGATCGTCTCCTCGTTGCCAGCCGCCTCCTGCCGCTGGTCTCCGCCGCCGTCAACAGATTTCACCCCCGCTGTTGCCGCCATAGCGAGTTCATCGCCGAGCTAGGGTATGGACTCGATCACAGTGCTATCTTTATCTGATTCCTAGCACATTGTGTTCATCATGTATCTTACCACGATTGAAACACTCCTATCTAGTCAATATGATCCTTAGAATAGATGTGATTTAAGAATTTAGGGTTAGGTTTCCGCCAAAACCATCTCGGACCCACCGAGTTGAAAAAATCGGTCCCACCAATTTGGCTAACACCATTGCACTAGTAACTCTCAGTCTGACCGAGAATTACAAATCGGTGTTACCGATTTTAGAACTTTGTGAAACCCTAGCAGTCTCGGTGCCACCGAACTGTGACTCGGTCTGACCGAGTTCACTAGTTTAGGTTCCAAAACTGCTTCGGTATCACCGAGTTTGAAAGTTGGTAGATCCGAAATGCTTTCTGTGGAAACTAAAACTAAGTTTTTGAATCATTCTTTTGCACAAATCTCTGCATTTTGTGATGCTCATCCATTCTATCTCATCTATAACTATTCACAGGGTCAGCAGTCAGTGTTTTGCAGCATGTCAAACAAAAGTGATAGTCAGAACAAGTCAGCAGAGCAGATTCACATGAGTGAGGGCACTAGTCCCTCTAGCAGCTCAGATGAAGGGAGCAGAAGCATTCCAAGCAACTTGCCCAAAGCAGCCACAAGAGCAAGAAGGAAGAGAACCTCAGACTCTAAGGATGAGGATTATGTGGCTGTTGAAGATGAGGCTACTTCCAAGAAGGTAGAGCTCAAAAAGGTGCACAACTCAACTGCAGTAAAGCTAGGCATGAAGATCAAAAGGCCAGCAGGAAGAGAACCAATGTCCAAAGCCAGGGCATCAACTCAAGTACCTGAAAAGCCTGATCCCAAAGAGCCAGCTACAGAAGGAAAGAAAAGGAAGGAAAGTGTCAAGAAGACCATGGCCAGAGTTGTTGGTAAACCTTCCATGATGGAATAGGAAGAAGAGGTTGCTGCACCAACACCCAAGACACAGAAGCTTATGGGTGATGCTATAAGATTAGGGGCTACAACATCAAAGCCCAAAGAAGCACCCAAAGCTGCCCCCAAGCCCAAGAATGCACCAAAGAGGAATACCAGGAGTATTCCAGCTGTTGAGAAGAACAAGGCCCCAGTGCCTGAAGTTGCTGATGATGAAGAGGATGAAGGACAAGTCCTGAGGAAGCTAAAGCCCAAGATTCCAGACCACAATGATGCTCATCCTGTGGCTGAGGACATGAATATCAGGAGAGACTCAGGGTTGAGGCTATGGAGGATGACAGATCCATATGCCACCAGGAGAAGGACTGCTGTTGATTACAGGTTCCATACAAAGGAACAACAGGACTTCTATGAGACAATCTTGTTGGACAAGAAGCCCATAGTGTGTGATATGAGGTGGGTCGACTGGACCTACATGAAGGAGAATGAGGAACACTATCCTGGAGTGTATGACAGTTTTGAAGCTTGTGGAGTTGCAGATTTTGTTGGGCAGAAGCTCACCAACTGGAATGATGAACTCATTATGCAATTCTACTCCACAGCACACTTCTATCCAGATGGCAGGATAGTGTGGATGTCAGAAGGTACGAGGTACCAGTCAAACATAGAAGAATGGGCTAGCCTGATCAATGCCCCCAAGGAGAGTGAAAATGACTTGGATGTCTATGCCAAGAATAAAATGGGACACAATACTATGTCACATATGTACAAGGAGATCCTAGACAAAGCTCTTGAGACTTTCTCATTTGGATCAGTCGACTTTCTTCTGTCAGGGCTGCCTACGATCAACTGGATCCTAAGGCACACTCTTTTGCCCAAGTCAGGTGACCACAACATGATTAGAGGGCATGCTATCAACTTGCTGCATATATTTGATGTGCCACATAAATTCAAAGTCATGAGCCTTATGGTTGAGACCATTAAGAGGACTGCAGCAGACCAGAAGAGAAGTTGTGGATATGCCCCATAGATTCAGGAGTTGATAAACTCAAAGATGGGCACAAGCTTTGAGGACAATCAAGTTGTCATGACTGAGAATGAACCATCATCAGTGCAAGCTCAAGAGAAGAAGGAGAAGGCAAGGAAAGAGAAGGCTGCCAAGATGCCAACTCAAGAGGAGGCATCTGAGTATTTCTTGAAGAACAAACAGGAGCAACTTGGTTACCTGATAGCATCAACACTGAGGATTGAGAAGGGGTTGGCCACCCTAAATCAAAACCAGGAGATCCTGTAAAAAATCATGGAACAAAAATTCTATGATCTTGATGTCAAAGTAACTGAGATTCAGTCAGTTGAGGAGCAGCTTCAGGAAGACATGTAGGAGAGGAAGGGCAAGACAACCACTGATGCATTTGCCAGAGTGCCTAGAGCTCAGAGGTCAGTTTCCGTGCCTGTGATAGACACTAGAGCCACATCATCTGCACCAGCAACAGCTTCTACAACTCCAGGACAACCAGCTCCAGCACCAACTCCTCTAGCTCCCTCTACATCAACTGAATCCTTCATTCTTGGAGTTATCCGGACACCACCACCACCTGAAGAACAAGCCTGAGAGTCGATCTAGCACTATGAATTTTTTATGAACTTTTTGGTAACTTGTTGCCAAAGGGGGAGAAAAATGTATAGATCATAGGCTTCGAGAGAGAGAGAGTGTTGGTTCTTTTGTTCTCTCTTGTCTTCTTGGTTAAACTTTGTTTGCTTTTGATTGCTTGAGATACTATGCAACTACCTGTGAGACATTGATGATCATGTGTTTGATCATAAGCTACACTTATGCCTGTTTGATGATATTATCTTACCTATTGTCGGTGTCAAAACCGGCGGATCTCGGGTAGGGGGTCCCGAACTGTGCGTCTGGGCGGATGGTAACAGGAGACAAGGGACACGATGTTTTTACCCAGGTTCGGGCCCTCTCGATGGAGGTAAAACCCTACTCCTGCTTGATTAATATTGATGATATGGGTATTACAAGAGTTGATCTACCACGAGATCAGAGAGGCTAAACCCTAGAAGCTAGCCTATGGTATGGTTGTTGTTCATCCTACGGACTAAAACTCTCCAGTTTATATAGACACCGGAGAGGGCTAGGGTTACACAAAGTCGGTTACATTGGAAGGAGATCTACATATCGTATCGCCAAGCTTGCCTTCCATGCCAAGGAAAGTCCTATCCGGACACGGGACGAAGTCTTCAATCTTGTATCTTCATAGTCCGGGAGTCCGACCAAAGGTCATAGTCCGGCCATCCGGACACCCCCTAATCCAGGACTCCCTCAGTAGCCCCTAAACCGGGCTTCAATGACGACGAGTCAGGCGCGCAAATTGTCTTCGGAATTGCAAGGCGGGTTCCTCCTCCGAATACTTCATAGAAGATGTTGAACACAAGGATAGTGTCCGCCTCTGCACAATAATTTCCACATACCTCCATAGAGAGAATAATATTCGCACAAATCTAATCTGCCGACATATTCCGTAGCGTGACATCATGCCACAGCCAAGCCTTTATTCAAATCGTTTTGCTGTCCCACCTCAGCGCGTTTAGCAAGGTGGTTTCCTTGGCACGTCTTGTCAAAGCAGAGATCGTGTCCCCTTATTCCGGGATTCTCATCAATACGAGCGTGGGTAACCCAACCGTGCCATTGTTATGACTTCTTAATTGAAAGTGAGTCCCAAACGGTTACGGGGAGGGCTCTTGGTATTCAACCTCTTTATAAGGAGACCAAGGCTCGACTCCTTTCTTTTCAATCCAATCAAATCCGCCCCTCGCCTCAAGTTCCAACACCCAAAGCTCCAGATTCAGGCGATTCGGACCTTCGATGATGTCCGGCCCCGACCTCCAAGGCCGGTGGATGCCTTCCTCCATTACGGAAGAAGATGTGCGAAAGCTGAGAGATGTCAGGTATCTAACCGGCAAAATCTCGCATAGGCTGCCTGCTCAAGGGCAGGCTATTCCCACTCCCCAGCCCGGTGAGAGCGTGGTGTTCACATCTCACTTTCTTCAGGGTTTAGGCTTCCCGATTGATCCCTTCGTGAGGGGGCTCAGGTTTTATTACGGGTTGGAATTTCACAACTTAGATCCGGAGTCCATCCTCCAAATCTCATCGTTCATTGTCGTGTGTGAGGCCTTCCTCCATATTACTCCCCACTTCGGACTATGGCTTAAAACCTTCAAGGTAGAACCGAAGATGATCGAGGGGCAGAACGCTGAGTGCGGAGGGGCTATTATAAGCAAGATTGCCGATGCTCCATGGGCCAAGGGCTCTTTTCAAGAGGAGTTCAGCTTATGGCAACGGGACTGGTTTTACATCACAGCCCCCAGGGGCACCACATGGGTGGCGCCACCTGCTTTTCGCTCGGGTCCCCCGCCACGACTAGCGTCATGGGTCAATAAAGGGCTTAACTATGGGCCGTCCAAGGACGTGCCCTTGCTATAGGTCCGCATTCGAGATCTCCTAGAAAGAGATATCAATCTGGCGGTGGTGGTGCAGGTTATGTTGATTCGTCGCATACTGCCCTGCAAACGTCTCCCCCTCTGCCTTTGGGAATTTAATCCGAAAGGACCGCGAGCCCTCCAACACTTTATGGGCACGATGCCCGTGGAGATGTAAAAATTATACTTCGTATCACAAGCAACATGTCCGGACCTGTCCGAGGACGCAGGTCTGAGCTGCAATCGCCCGGACACTCAAGTAAGTAGCCCCGTACCCGGACACGCTATTCGTACATTTATCATAACACTGCCCTTAAAAGAGCTGTCCTTCAAACAGGAGTGGATAGCGAAAGCAAAGCTTATCAGGTGTCCGCCCCCCTGCCCGAGACCACACCGGATCCCGTGTTGACCAGGATGCTGGAGATTGCGCCTTCGGAAGAAGGCGAAGAGGGGAACCAAGGAGCTACCGCTTCCGTGAAGGAGGCTGTTAGGAAGGAAGGAATCGAGAATTCCCCCAACCAGGGAAAGAAAAGGACCGCCTCTGAAGACCCGGAGGCGATGGACTCAAAGCGGGGGAAGAAATCTTCGTTACAGGGTCCGGCACCGGGGAATGCCCCGGCCGCATTGCGCCCCCAAGGGGATCAGCTCTCCACCGAGCCGTAAGTAAAGAGAGGGGTTCCAAAATGAGTGACATCCCTGTTTTATTTCTGAGGAAGATAACCGAAATTTTACCTTGCAGTTCGGATCTCAATCCCTCTCAGCAGAGCTCATCTTCAGGGGATCTTCGTCCGGAGATGATGGAGAGTGAAACACCTCCCCCATATGTACCGTCTTGTGAAGCGGGCGACCCCGAGGTGTCGTCTCGGAGGGTTTCTCCAAATCCGGACCTTGAAAAAGGTCGTCGGACTAGTCCGGCACCCTTTGGTGCACGGTCGGAGGGGATGAAGGATCTGCTCGGGCGAGCGTTTATCTCAGAAGAACACCGTGTGCTGATGAACACAGTGATTAGAAGGATTTCATCCGCGGAAAGCGGATTGTACGAGGCCGCCAGGAGTTTACTGACAGGTTTTGAGGTACACGAAAATATGTACCTTTCGATAGAACTGCATAAATAAAATGCGCCCTGTATAAATAGTAGCCCCTGAGACTCTGTGTGTTGTCAAAAATGACAGCGCACAGAGGATCATAATCCCAGGATTAATATGTCACCTTTCCTATGTAGGTGGCGAGGCATTCGGTGGCTAGCCGGACTGATGAATCTGCCGAGCTAAAGCGGCAACTTGACGTAGCAGATGCCGACATCGCGCTTGTAAATAAGCGGCTAGACGAGGCACAAGGTATGTAATGTCTCCAAAGACATCTGATAAGAGGAGCTTGATGCTCGTGCCTTATAATATATGTGCTTAATGCAGATGGTGCCGCTGCCGTGGAGAACCTTCGGGCGGAACTTGCCCGAGCCAAGGAACAAGCAAGGAAAAGCGATGCGGCTACCGTTAAAGCGGTTGAAGAGCTAAAAGCCGAACAGGCTGCTCACTGCTAGAGCAAGAAAGTAATAGCCAAGATGGCTATAAAATTGAAGGATGCTGCCGACCGCTGTAAACTTCTTGAATAAGAAGATAGGGTGGCACAGAAGGACCTTGAAAAGGTCACTGCCGAGGCCAAGGACACTCGCTCTGCAATGAGAGCTATGAAGGAGGAGCTACGTCAGGCTGTAGATATCACGGCTGGAAAGCCCTATATGCTGCGGATGAAGTTCGGGGATCCTAAGTATGCTCCATTAGACCGGAAGTGGAGTGCGGCGAACACTTATCTAGATTTGGCGGCGAGTGCCGCAGACGCGGCCGAACACTTCCGGGGTCGAGGTGACCATGAATTGGAAGAACTTTTTTGGTCGCAGTTCCACAATCCAGAGCGCCCACTTTCGGTATCCGACCGTTTGGCCGCTTGGGCGGAGCTGAACAGGTTATCCGGACTCGCCATGAGGTATGTCACGAGTCGTCTGTGGCCGGAAGAGCCAGAGCCGAAGAGTTATTTTAGCTTGGTGCAGCAGTTCCTTGGTTCGGTGCCCCATGTTGATGCAATGAAGAGGTCAGCGTGCATAGAGGGTGCACAGATGGCTCTTGCCCGTGTCAAGACATACTGGGTGGATATGGAGGCCAGTGTTGTTGCATCCCGGGATTCGGACGAAAGCCGAGTACCTGCCAAGCACTACTTTGAGGAAGTTCTGCAGGGCGCTCGTGTAATAGAGACGCACTGCTCGATGGATGTTGTGTTCGAATAGCATGTGCTATTGTAAAACAATATTTTGATGAAATATAAAAGCTTTTTATACTTGTGCTTTCAAGAATTAGAATGCCTCCTGTGCGGCCGTTAATGTATATGTGTATATAACCTGAAAGATGGCAGTCGTTGGCTTCAGCCCCCACGCATATGATACGGGGGTGTTCGCAGAAGGCGCCTTTTCACACTTAATCCAACGTCTTGGTCCTATAAAGGAGGTGATAGTGCAGCGAACTAGGCAACCGGACTATAATGCTTTATCACTTTCACTTAGCCATAGGAGTTTGACAGTGGGGCTACTGAATAGCCCGTAGGGGCGCCGCGCTCGCCCGAATTCGGGGCGCGTGTGTGGCTGACCGGGAAACAGCCCTTTGTTAATGCGGAGGAATCCTAAAGATTCCGGAAGTCATCGAGTGGTTGACCAGTCTCTCGCTATATCATGACAGTCAGTTTTCGGCTTTCTCTACTGAGGTGCTCGCCTGGCCGAACCGGGGCACAATCATAGTAGTTCTCCTGGTGCCGCCTTAGCCGATAGAGCGGAACGTAAGGCAGCAAAACACAGGAGCCGGGAAAACCCAACATTTGACCAAAGACATGATTCGGAGCTGATGCATATAAGGCCAAACTCGCGACGCCGAACAATCCCTAAGGTATTCAGTCTTTATGAAAAATGGGCCGAACAAAAGCCCTTGGTAAAAAGCCCCTAGTGCCCAGGTACGCGCAAAAGTCTGGCGTGGCCACATGCCAAGACGCCAGCCTCCTCCTCGGTTATAGCAAAAACCGGGGGATGTTATCAACAAGAGACAGTAAAAAAGGTTTACGCAGGGTCTTAATCTGAAAAGAATCCTTGAGACGGGTCCCTACTGCACGTCTGCGCCCGTGTCTCTGTTGTGCCGTATCCTGGACGGGTGTAGACGGTGTTCGTCTGCAAAATAGAGGAACTTAGTGGAAAATAATCGTGCTAGAAATCTATGTTAAAATAAACAAAATATAATACAGAAACATGAGTAGAGTTTGACTGTATTTTCTCCCGGTGTAAACGCGCGGAGCCCCTTGTACAGGGTTGTGCGGCTATTAAGCCTTTTGTATGTTTACGCCGGACTCGTCGAGCCATGTCCGGGGTAGTAAAGCTAGATTAGTGTGCGGCTATCAAGGCAGCCGCACCATCATCCGCACTCGGGGAACACTTGATATTTCCCTTTAATGAGATGATGCCTCATGGACCGGGCATTTTGAGTGTAAGCGATGCGTAATGCGGTATTGTGTTAAAGCGGGCGAAAGCTTCGCGTCCCTGTAGCGCTTGATAGCGACTTATGAATGGGGCGATGTGGAAGGTTAGCTTTTCACTTCGGAAGTTGTCGGGGGAGCCAAACATAACTTCTAATGAAAGGGAACCCATACTATGGGTATCTGGGCCTGGCGTGACTCCTTGAAAGGAAGTGTTGCCATGGCGAATTATTGCTGGGTTTACCCCTAGTTTGCGGATTGTGTCCTGATATAGCAGGTTTAGGTCACTGCCGCCGTCCATTAGGACTTGTGTAAAGTGGAGTCCGTCAATTACCGGATCTAAGACCAAGGCAGTCCAGCCTGCGTTCCGGATACCTCTAGAGTAATCCTGATGATCGAAGGTCATTGGCTGTAACAACCAGTGGCGGGGCTCCTCTGGGGCAGGCCGTATGGTGTGTATCTTCGTAGGCGCCACTCTGTTTTCCCTTTTGTCACCTGAAGTGAATTTACTGTTTTGACTTCTTGTGGGAACTTCTTTTATTCTCCGGTGTTCTGCTTGTGGGGTGCGTCATCATCCTCGCTTGGTGTGTCGAGCCCCTTGTGTTCGGCGTTGAGTTTGCTGGATTGCTTGAAGACCCAATAATCTCTGTGGGTGTGGTTTGCAGGTCTCCCGGGAGTACTGTGGATTTGACATATTTTGTCCAAGATTTTGTTGAGGTTAGATAGCTCGTCCCTTTCATCTTTGGGGGGCGACTTTTTCTGATTCTGCCGAGAGCTTTTGAATCTGGCGTTTACTGCCGTGCTCTTTGGGCTGTTCTATTTGAATCGTCACCGTTCCTTGCTGCGGCGCGGTTTCCCGTTCCCATCTCTAACTTCGGATTTAGTTGGGTCACTGGTGCTGCTTCTTGCCAACCAGCTATCCTCTCCGGTGCAAAAGCAGGTCATGAGGCTTATCAATGCGGCCATTGTTCTTGGCTTTTCTTGGCCGAGGTGTCTGGCGAGCCATTCATCTCGGACGCTATGTTTGAAGGCTGCTAGGGCTTCAGCGTCTGGATAGTCGACTATCTGATTCTTTTTGGTAAGAAATTTGTTCTAGAGTTTTCGGGCTGACTCTCCGGGTTGTTGGGTTATATGACTTAGATCGTCTGCATCCGGAGGTCGGACATAGGTCCCTTGGAAATTTGCCCGAAAAGCATCCTCGAGCTCTTCCCAACTTCCTATGGTGTTTTCGGGAAGGCTTTTAAGCCAATGCCGGGCTGGCCCTTTGAGCTTGAGGGGTAGGTATTTTATGGCGTGGAGGTCATCTCCTCTAGCCATGTGTATGTGGAGGATATAATCCTCAATCCAGACTCCAGGGTCTGTTGTTCCGTTGTATGCCTCTATGTTTACGGGCTTGAACCCCGCTGGAAATTCATGGTCCAATACCTCATCGGTGAAACATAGGGGATGTGCGGCGCCCCTGTATTTGGGTGTGCCACGATGTTCGGATATTTGTTCCGTTGCATTGCTTACTAGAGCTTGCTTTCTTGGCCCGTAGATAGATCTGGTTGGGCCGACTTTTTGATGCGAATCCTTGTGCGGATCACTTGCCGGATTGAGTGCGGCACCCTTTTTCGCTCGATGTCGGTCGTGGGGTCGTCTATCCGACGTGGTGGCTTCCTTGTTTTTTGACTGTGGGGGCTCTAAGGCCTCCTCATCAAATTCCGGTAGTAATTTTCGCGTCAGATAGCTCTTTGTGTGGTGACTGCCGCCGTACTTTTGTGCGGTGTTGAGTACTTTGTCCCATATGATTTTGAGTGCGTCTTCCGCTGTCTTGAGCTTCCGCTTCTGCTTTTTCAGGCTACGCACCGTGGCGACGAGCCTTTGGTGGAGGTTATTCTTCTCCAGCAATATGTCCAGAGTAAGGTCGTTCGGACTATTATGTTCGCCGGGGGCGGGATGTTTGGTTGGTTCATCCAAGTCGCCCTGTTCGGACGTTTGCTTGATGGTATGTTCGTCGTCCGCCGGCTCATCCTGCTCTATGGCTGGGTCTCTGTCGAGGTGGGGTTTGGCGCGGCGTTTCCGTTGCCGCTTTGATTGCTTTTCAAGGGAATGATCCCTCATTGCGCCCTTTTGATCCTCGTCTTTCTTTCTTTTAAGTGTGTCCACCATATATACATCGTGAGATGAGGTGGTTGTCCAGTGCCCTATAGGCGCTGGTTCTTGGTTGTCTCCTTCCTCGGCGTCCATACCGTCGATGTCTTCGGAGTTGAAGTCGAGCGTGTCAGTTAAATCATCAACAGTGGCTATGAAGTGGGTGGTGGGTGGGCGTCGAATTTCTTTGTCGTCCGCATCCCAACCTGGCCGACCATAGTCCGGCCAGGGCTCTCCTGATAAAGAGAGAGATTTTAGTGAATTCAGGATGTCGCCAAAGGGTGAGTGCTGAAAGACGTCCGTGGCGGTAAACTCCATGATCGGAGCCCAATTGGGTTCGATCGGAAGGGTATGGAAGATCCGGAGTCCGGGAAGGAGTCCGGCACCTTGGTGTCATAGGGATCAGAAAGGACTAGGTTGGTATTTGGCTCGATCGTCATAGAGATTGCAGCTTCCGGGGCGGCGTCCAACCATCCATCCCCGATTGGCGCGGTCGGCTCCGAGCTAAGGGTCGGAGCGGACACCTGAGCGGCGCTCTGAGCGCTATCCGGTGACAGAGCTAGGTCATGCCCATCGTGACAGTGCGGCGCGCTCGGCCATGGCTCGAATCCGTCGAAGATCAACTCCCCGCGTATGTCAGCCGTGTAGTTTAAACTTCCAAATTTGACCTGATGGCCAGGGGCGTAGCTGTCGATCAGCTCCAGATGTCCAAGCGAATTGGCCCGTAGTGCGAAGCCGCCGAACACGAAGATCTGTCCGGGGAGAAAAGTCTCACCCTGGACCGCGTCGTGGTTGATAATCGAAGAAGCCATCGAGCCTAAAGGTGATGACATAGAGGAACTCTCAATGAAAGCACCAATGTCGGTGTCAAAACCGGTGGATCTCGGGTAGGGGGTCCCGAACTGTGCGTCTAGGCGGATGGTAATAGGAGACAAGGGACACAATGTTTTTACCCAGGTTCGGGCCCTCTCGATGGAGGTAAAACCCTACTCCTGCTTGATTAATATTGATGATATGGGTAATACAAGAGTTGATCTACCATGAGATCAGAGAGGCTAAACCCTAGAAGCTAGCCTATGGTATGATTGTTGTTCGTCCTATGGACTAAAACTCTCCGGTTTATATAGACACCGGAGAGGGCTAGGGTTACACAGAGTCGGTTACATTGGAAGGAGATCTACATATCGTATCGCCAAGCTTGCCTTCCACGCCAAGGAAAGTCCTATCCGGACACGGGACGAAGTCTTCAATCTTGTATCTTCATAGTCCGGGAGTCCGGCCAAAGGTCATAGTCCGGCCATCCGGACACCCCCTAATCCAGGACTCTCACCTATCCTTATATGATCATTCACTTTGCTTGGTGATGAGTGCATGTATTCAATCTTTATTATTTTGAGCGCTCCACCAAGATGTATGTGACATGGAAGAGTAACCCATGAGCCTAATTCCTTGTGCATTTGCAGTCCAAAGCAAATCTTAATCCATGCACAAATTTAGGGGAAGCTCTTGCTTATCACATACTTCTCAAAGGACGATGTTTTACAATCTTATTGTCTTTTGTCGAAGCTTTGATCTATATGTTGTCATCAATTACCAAAAAGGGGGAGATTGAAAGTGCAACTATCCCTAGGTGGTTTTGGTAATTCATAACAACATATAGCTCATTGAGCTAATGCTATTCCAAGACTATTATTTCAGGAAAGCTCAATGAATGGCATGGCATGTATTATGAAAGTGGACCCCTCAAAATATCAAGGACAAAGGATTGGCTCAAGCTCAAAAGCTCAAGACTCTTCATTTTACATTTTAGTGATCCAAGATCACACTGAGTCTATAGGAAAAGCCAATACTACCAAGGAGGGATGAGGTGTTGCTTAATGAGCCTCTTGCTTCAAGTGCTTAGTGATATGCTCCAAATACCCTCAACTACTTTCTCACATCCTCATATGACCTAAACCTAAAGCCAAAATCAGTCACACCGATTCTTTCTATCCGGCCCCACCGAGTTCAGATGTCATAGCCACTGCCACAAACCCTAGGCAAATCGGTCTCACCGATAGGGATCTCGGTCTCACCGAGATGGGATTGTAATCTCTCTGTTTCCCTTTGTAACATTTCGGTCTAACCGAAGTGAGCGATCGGTCCCACCGAGATTGCAATGTGAACTCTCCATTTCCCTTTTGTAACATTTCGGTCTCACCGAAAAGAGCAAATCGATCCCACCGAGTTTACCTGACCAACTCTCTGGTTAGCTAATTACCAAAGTCGGTCTCACCGAGTTTGTGTAATCGGTCTCACTGAGATTACGTTATGCCCTAACCCTAACCATATCGGTCCTACCGAGTTGCATGTCGGTCCCACCAGAAATCCTAAAGGTCACTAGGTTTACTAAATCGGTCTGACCGAGTTTGTTGATTCGGTCCCACCGAGATTGGTAAATTGTGTGTAACGGTTAGATTTTGTGTGGAGGCTATATATACCCCTCCATCTCCTCTTCATTCGTGGAGAGAGCCATCAGAAAAAACCTACACTTCCAATTTACCAGTTCTGAGAGAGAACCACCTACTCATGTGTTGAGGCCAAGATATTCCATTCCTACCATATGAATCTTGATCTCTAGCCTTCCCCAAGTTGCTTTCCACTCAAATCTTCTTTCCACCAAATCCAAATCCTATGAGAGAGAGTTGAGTGTTGGGGAGACTATCATTTGAAGCACAAGAGCAAGGAGTTCATAATCAACGCACCATTTGTTACTTCTTGGAGAGTGGTGTCTCCTAGATTGGCTAGGTGTCACTTGGGAGCCTCCGACAAGATTGTGGAGTTGAACCAAGGAGTTTGTAAGGGCAAGGAGATCGCCTACTTCGTGAAGATCTACCGCTAGTGAGGCAAGTCCTTCGTGGGCGACGGCCATGGTGGGATAGACAAGATTGCTTCTTCGTGGACCCTTCTTGGGTGGAGCCCTCCATGGACTCGCGCAGACGTTACCCTTCGTGGGTTGAAGTCTCCATCAACGTGGATGTACGATAGCACCACCTATTGGAACCACGCCAAAAACATCCATGTCTCCAACTGTGTTTGAATCCTCCAAACCCTTCCCTTTACTTTCTTGCAAGTTGCATGCTTTAATTTCCGCTGCCTATATACTCTTAGCATGCTTGCTTGATTTGAGTGATGATTGCTTGACTTGTCCAAAGATTGCTAAAATCTGTCAAACTCTAAAATTGGGAAAAGGTTAAGTTCTTAATTGGTCAAGTAGTCTAATAACCCCCCTCTAGACATACTTCAAGGTCCTACACTACTCATTGCTACAGCTCGGAGCCTAAAGAGGAAGCAGCAGCAGCTCAGAGAAGAGCAAGACACGTTGAACGAAAGATGAACTAAGGTCGTGGCCGCTGAGGAATACGACCAAGAGCGACCAGTCAAAAGTTACCGTAGGCGCAAGCTGCAGCCTCAATTCGACGATGAAGTCCTTGTCCCAATACCATCAAAATGCAATCAGGCAGACCAACCAAACCGACCACCACGTGGACGGGATAAAGCGGCATATCAAGTCGAACACCAACCCGCACCCCTTCGCCGAAGAGGCAGGGAGACTGCAGCCTCGGGATATACATACGACTTGCAACATGACCTAGCCAATAAAGCTGGTCAAACCAGATCAATCTATGGATCAAGGGGGCGTGCCCCGGTGCGAGATAATGGCCATGAAACCCGGCATGACGACCGTTACTATGTTCGGGATCAGTATCAAACTTAGATGTCAGCCGATCTCCGCCACGACATTGTGAGATACAGAGGGGCCGCACACCCCCTATGCTTCACAGATGAGGTTATGGAACATCAGTTTCTGGAGGGATTTTAACCCGTAAACATCGAATATTACGATGGTACGATGGATCCGGCCGTCTGGATTGAGGATTTTCTTCTCCACATTCATATGGCTCGAGGAGATGATCTCCACGCCATTAAATATCTCCCTCTAAAGCTGAAGGGACCAGCACGGCACTGGCTAAACAGCCTCCCAGAAAACTCCATTGGAACCTGGGAAGACTTGGAAGATGCCTTCAGGGCTAACTTCCAGGGCACTTATGTCCAGCCTCCGGATGCTGACGACTTGAGTCATATAATCCAGCAGCCAGGAGAATTAGCCCGCAAGCTTTGGAATCAGTTGCTCACTAAAAAGAACCAGATTGTAGACTGTCTGGACGCCAAATCCTTAGAAGCCTTTAAGCATAGCGTCCGAGATGAATGGCTCACCCGACACCTTGGGCAGGAAAAGCAAAAGACCATGGCAGCCTTAACAGCACTCATGACCCGCTTCTGCACGGGTGAAGACAGCTGGTTGGCTCGTAGAAGCAATAGCTGAGGTGACCCCAACACCTCCAAGGTACGGGACGGCAACGGTAAACCCCACCGCAATAAAAACAAACATCAGAATAACAACAACGACGATGCAGACGATACGATAGTCAAGTCCGGTCAGCGGAAGAAACCTTCCAAAGGCAACAAGGACGGGCCATCCAGTTTAGACAAAATTTTCGAGAGGCCTGATATCCCACAAGTATAGGGGAACACAATAGTTTTCGAGGGTAGAGTATTCAACCCAAATTTATTGATTCGACACAAGGGGAGCCAAAGAATATTCTCAAGTATTAGCAGGTGAGTTGTCAATTCAACCACACCTGGATAACTTAATATCTGCAGCAAAGTATTTGGTAGCAAAGTAATATGGATGTAACAGTAACAGTGGCAAAAGTAACAGTAGTAGTTTTGTAGTAATCATAACATGGCAACGGTAAAGTATCTAAGCAAAGATCAATATGTGAAAAGCTCATAGGCATTGGATCAGTGATGGATAATTATGTCGGATGCGATTCCTCATGCAATAGTTATAACATAGGGTGACACAGAACTAGCTCCAGTTCATCGATGTAATGTAGGCATGTATTACGAATATAGTCATACATGCTTATGGAAAAGAACTTGCATGACATCTTTTGTCCTACCCTCCCGTGGCAGCGGGGTCCTATTGGAAACTAAGGGATATTAAGGCCTCCTTTTAATCAAGTACCGAACCAAAGCATTAACACTTAGTGAATACATGAACTCCTCAAACTATGGTCATCACTGAGAGTGGTCCCAATTATTGTCACTTCAGGGTTGTAGGATCATAACACATAACATGTGACTATAGACTTGCAAGATAGGATCAAGAACTCACATATATTCATGAAAACATAATAGGTTCAGATCTGAAATCATGGCACTCGGGCCCTAGTGACAAGCATTAAGCATAGCAAAGTCATAGCAGCATCAATCTTAGAATATAATGGATACTAGGGATCACCGTCCAGCAAGCCTATGATGGAATTACCCACGCACGGCGGTGAGCATCATGAAATTGGTGATGGAGGAAGGTTGATGATGACGACGGTGATGGATTCCCCTCTCCGATGCCCCTCTCGGACTCCAGATAAGCCCTCCCGAGAGAGTTTAGGGCTTGGCGGCTGCTCCGTATTGTAAAACGCGATGAATCCTTCTCTCTGATTTTTTTATCCCCGAACGTGAATATATGGAGTTGGAGTTGAGGTCGGTGGTGCTCCATGGGGCCCACGAGGCAGGGGGCACGCCCCAAGGGGGTGGGCGCGCCCCCCACCCTAGTGGATAGGGTGTGGGCCCACTAGTGTTGATTCATTCGCCAATATTTTCTATTAATTCCAAAAATATTCTCCGTGGAGTTTCAGGTCATTTCGAGAACTTTTATTTCTGCACAAAAATAACACTGTGGCAGTTCTGCTGAAAACAACGTCAGTCCGAGTGAGTTCCATTCAAATCATGCAAGTTAGAGTCCAAACAAGGGCAAAAGTGTTTGGAAAAGTAGATACGATGGAGATGTATCAACTCCCCCAAGCTTAAATCTTTGCTTGTCCTCAAGCAATTCAGTTGCAAACTGAAAGTGATAAATAAAAACTTTCACAAACTCTGTTTGCTCTTGTTGTTGCAAATATGTAAAGCCAGCATTCAAGTTTTCAGCAAAGATTATGAACTAACCATATTCACAATAACACTTAGGTCTCATGTTTACTCATATCAATGGCATAATCAACTAGCGAGCAATAATAATAAATCTCGGATGACAACACTTTCTCAAAACAATCATAATATGATATAGCAAGATGGTATCTCGCTAGCCCTTTCTAAGACCGCAAAACATAAATGCAGAGCACCTCTGAAGATCAAGGACTGACTAAACATTGTAATTCATGGTAAAAGAGATCCAGTCATAGTCATACTCAATATAAATTAATAGTAATGCACGCAAATGACAGCGGTGCTCTCCAACTGGTGCTTTTTAATAAGAGGATGATGACTCAACATAAAGGTAAATAGATAGGCCCTTCGCAGAGGGAAGCAGGGATTTGTAGAGGTGCCAGAGCTCGATTTTGGGATAAATATAAATAATATTTTGAGCGGTATACTTTCATTGTCAACATAACAACCGAGAGATCTCGATATCTTCCATGTGTTCGCACACAAACATGTCACGTGTACCCTCGACACCGAGGGTGATGCACCACAGCTCACGTCGAAGGAGACCCGTCTGGAAGCGCGGTACGCAAGCAATCCGGCGGGCGCTTTTAAGGACCCGAAACCCCACATGCCCGGGAGGGACCCCATCAGGGAGTGCGTCGGCTATGGGCTGCTCCAAGTCGATTCGCTCGCCCCTAGAGCCTCATGGATCTAAAGCCCTCCATCATGAAGAACTAGCGAAGAACGTGAAGAAAGGTACAAGGGAGAGATAAAAAGTAGATGTACACGAAAAAGTAGAAGATGTGTTTGTTCGATTGTGTGTTGTTCAATCGGCCGTCACCTCTCATCTATTTATGAGGCGGCTGGACTTCCCGTACAAGAAAAGGTCTAAAAATTCCGTCCAAAACATCAAAAACCCTAACCTAACTCGGAGATGAATCTTTGGTAATTTCCCGGACCAACTCGGTCTCACCGATTTGTTCATTTCGGTCCCACCGAGTGAACATTGCCAACTCTCTGTAGCAGTTTTTTTTCTCGGATCAACTCGGTCTCACCGATTGGTTTGATTCGGTCCTACTGAGTGAACATTGCCAACTCTCTGGTAAATTTTTGGACCAACTCGGTCTCACCGATCAAATCAACTCGGTCGGTCCGAAATGACTCTACAACTTCTGTTTCTGACCTTGTTTTGCCTCCACAGGTTGCATACAAACTCGGATTAAGACGATTTTTACATAAAAATCAATCGTTTCAATGAGATGCACAACTTTCATGTTGAAACAGTTTCCATTAGAGGCCATCTTGATTGAGTTTTATGCCTTTATTTACTCTGGTGTCAACATGAGCATCTCTGAACTTGTCTTAACTTTTAAGTCCGAGCTCCGTTTTAGACCATCTTCATATCCATCTTGATCTTCTCAAAGAGAGACATTCCAAGGTGACTTCCAATCATAAGTTTGAATTGGTCTTGATATAACCTATGCTAATTTTATAACCGTGCCAATTTTGAGCGTCAACACATGCCCCCCTGTTTTTCGGCATAGCTAGTGTGCCAAAAAATAACTTGTACCATGTTGGTTCTAAGGACGATGTCAACACTCCATCGGTCATTCTGCATTTTCTTAGGATGATAACTATATATTGGCCATTACTTGTTTGAATCCTTGATGCAAACTTGGGTGAAACCGTTTCAATTTCATTAACAATCCGGTGATAGATTTCCATAGATATGTATTTCAAAGTCATCCTCCGAACCATATTGTTCACCCTTTCGCTAGGATTTTGCAGACAATTAAGAATGAATTCCCTCTAATCCTTTCTTTCACCTGCATACAAATTTCATTAGTGGCCGAAGCAATGGGCTTTGGTTCGGCCTTACCTATGTCGGTGAGATCAAGCATCGGCTATTGATAGATGTGCAATACACCATGATCAACATGGTAGTCGAATGCTTGTTGCGCCAACTTATTTGCTCTTCACCGAAAATTTATTTACCTGTTCAATTTCTAACGAATCAAGATATCCTCTTGTTTTTCATGTCTAGATATATGAGAAATATTAAAGCAACCCAAGGTAAATTTTATATCTAGAGATACCTCAAGGTAAACTATAAGCGATTCGTCAAAACATTGATGACCCTTGGATATTTGTTGCACTACTCATAACGAATCACCCAAAGCCTCAATGTACGTAGCACCTATGGCACCCAAAAGATCCAAACTGAATAACATTGCATATTCGGCTTTGATTATTGTGCAAAAAATATTTTAAGTGGCATGAGGCTTCACAAAATAGCACCATAAGGAGATATATAAACAACACCAACACCTTGGCTATTGTTATGAATTCAACCATCAAAACTTAATCTCCATAGTACTAGAAAGACAAGGCTAATATCAATATTATGCATGTCATAAATCCGATGGTCGATAATAAAACAACAATGATTTGGCCTCTCATATTCGTAGGCCAAATCATATACATTAAATCAAAATATAAACCCACTCAATTTCTATGAATTGCTCTATGCAACATATTTTGAATGGCATCGGTCATAATGTTTCATCTCCATGCAAGCATAATATAAGTATATGTATATATTTCCATGAACATGTACCTTGTCTTGCTCTCCAATCAAACTAAGGACGATGTTAGAATGGTACACCGGCCATGCTTTGTCATATTCATAGGACGATAAATAAATATCGGCCACCTTGATAAGGTTCATGTAGAATTCATCCACCAAAGCATGTATAGCCAAAATAAACAAATGAAATGACAAATCAAGTATTTCGGCTCTTTGGATCAGCAACAAACTTGTAGCTAATCAAATGTATAGTGATTTGGTAATACCCTCTCATGATATAGAAGATTATGTTGCATCCATGGATGAAAATAAATCCATGGAGGGTAATTGATCATACCTAGGGATGCGTTCCATGGCAAAGTCATCAATGGCATGGTTGAAGGAAATGGATGATGTGCTAACCGAAGATTTTGATGTTGTGATGCACTCCTTCGGCTTAATTGTTTGTTGATTCCATCCTTCTCTCTCTTCACTTTTATTGTACTTCTTGTAATGGAAGCTTGCACATAATTCTTATTTTGAGCACTTCCTTTGGGAACCCATGCCATGTTCCTTTCTTCAAGTTCTTCTGCACTAAGTTTTTGTAATTTCTTCTTTTGCCAATATGATTAGCCGAGCGGGTATCTCGGCTGTGATTCTGTTTTGACCAATGGCAATTCCTTTTTGGCCTTGTGCACTCTCAACTTCTTTTGTTCAGATTTGGCACTCTGACTCTCAATAATTGGTTGCTTTCTCTCATTTCCTTTAGTAGCCAATGTCAACACTTTAATTGGCTCTTTTTCATTTGAGAGAAAATCTGAAGTTGCACTCTTACGACCATCTCTTTTAACACGGTAAACTCGCTTGACCACCTCTTTCTTCTTCCTTGAGCTCTGAACCGATTCCTTATGATTGAAACGGTCTTTAACATGTGATTGTTCAAATGTTGATCTTCTCGGAGCTGCATAATATTGGTGAGATGGTCTAAAATAAGATGGAGAATGTGCCCTTGTATCATACCTGTCCCATGATGGATATGGATCTATATGAGGCATCCGCGGCATTGGCATTGGCGGCCCAAAATAAGGATATGAATATCTTGCATGAAAATTCTCAGTTTGCCAATACCAATCCTCATATTTGCGCCTTGGGGGTGATCTTGGTTTCTTTGCATGATTTGGCCAATAAGTATTCTTCTCTTCACTCTTCTTTTCATATTTATGCAATAGTTCAGCGAAGGTGATTTTTGATCTCTTACACTTGTGCTTATTTCGGCCTTTCTTTTCTTTTGGTTTGCTTTCATCGATCATCGGATTTGCTTGCTGCCCCCCAGTCCTTGGCATCTCAATTGTAGCTTCGATGGAATTCTCGCCCTCAAGATTATGTTCGTTATGCTCTTCAACAATTTCTTTACTTGAAAACTTGATCCCATCACCTGCAGCTTTTACATTCTCTTTAAATGGATCGGCTTGAAGCAGGCGATTCAAAAACTTTTTGCCATCGCGACCAATCAGAATAGACTGGTCATCTCTTGGTGTTTCAACAAACTTCAATCGTCCTTTTTAATGGCCTATTTAACTATTTGACGAAACATGTTGCAATCCTCAAAATTATGCTTGGACGAATCATGAAACTTACAATACATTCGTCCTTGAATTGATGGCTTAACATGGTGATCAAGAATTATAATGTGATTATTTTTCAGCAACAAATCAAATATTTGATCACACATGCTTGAATTGAAGGTATACTTCTTATCGTTTAGCCGGTCTTGCTATGATAACGGCTTTGATCTCTTACACTTGTGCTTATTTCAGCCTTTGTTTTCTTTTGATTTGCTTTCGTCGATCATTGGATTTGCTTGCTGCCCCCCAGTCCTAGGTGTCTCCATTGTAGCTTCGATGGAATTCTCGCCCTCAAGATTATGTTCATTATGCTCTTCAACAACTTCTTTACTTGAAAGCTTGATCTCATCACCTGCAGTTTTTACCTTCTCTTTAAGTGGATCGGCTTGAAGCAGCCGATGCAAAAACTTTCTGTCATCGGGACCAATCGGAATAGACTGGTCATCTCTTGGTGTCTCAAAAAATTTCAACCGTCCTTTATCAATCGCCGATTTAATTATTTGATGAAACATGTTGCAATCCTCAAAATTGTGCTTGGATGAATCATGCAACTTACAATACATTCGTCCCTGGAGAGATGGCTCAACATGGTGATCAAGAATTCTAATATAATTGTTTCTCAACAACAAATCAAAGATTTGATCATACATATTTGAATTGAAGGTAATTTTTTTTCTAGTCAATCTTGCTATGAGAACGGCTTTGGAGTTAAGCAAACGAGTGGTTCGGATTTTGTATCGCCCCATTCGGCTATGATTTTTATTTTGCATTCTTTTACCGATGTCATTGGATAAGATATTATACTAGCATCGGATTTCTGAAAAGAATCTAACCTTGGCTTTATGTTTCTGAAACAAAAATAGTTAGAACATGCATGCCTCAATTGAGACCAAGAGTAAGCCAAGTACGAAATAAGCAAAGCTACCCAACTAGATATGAACTTTACATAAAGCAACGGGGAAAGCTTTGGCTGTAACAATAAGTCATTATCGGTCTTTATAAATGGCGCAATGGGTTGACCGGTATGTTCCATAACAATTTTATTGCTAACAAGTAAATTACCCTTCTTCATTGGTCTTTCAAAATTACTTATGAGATTATTTCTTATAGATGCATCAATAATGAAGTTGCGACCAATTCTGAAAATAGGTAAATTACTCGCTATGCATACCTCTTCAAATACGTTGGGAGAGCATGATGGTGGTGTGACCTGAACAATATTTAGCTTCGTCTTTGGATGACTCTCCAATGCCTTTTCATCATCTATTTCTTTATTCCGTGCACTATTACCTTGACGATCCTTATCAGCCGAACTTTGTTCGGCTACTTGCTCTTGTCCTTGAGGCTTGTCAATTTCTATGGCACGGAACTCATAGGGCAGGAAGTAGGTTCGATTAACTTCAGAAAAATTAAGCACCGTTGTTTTCCTATGCTTGCCATGCCCTTTCTCAGTAATGCTTGCCTCGTTGGATTTCATGGATTCAGAATATATACTACTTGATTCGGTTTTTCAAATGAAGCACTTTCATGTTCCGAATCATCCTTGTTTTCATTGATACTACCAATTGGCAATGCTTCTTTTATCTGAGCCAATTCTTTTTCTATTTGTTTTTGGTGGCGAGCGGCAAAATTGGCTTTAAGCTTTTTCTCAATTTCAGCCCACTCCGGATATGATTGCCCCCCCCCAATGCTTTTATATTCTTTCAGCAATGACACACTAGTGTTGCTGAAATATTGAAATAGTGTAGGGGGTGTATAATATGATGTAGTACTATGTGAAGGCATATGCATTGTTGTAAAACCATATTTTCGCTCGCCAATTTTATCAATTGGCAAAGATTCATCTTCTTGCAAAACTCTAGCTTTTATTGCGGCATAATCAGGAAATAGCCCCTTTTCATGTTGTTCAAGGCAAAGGGCACTAATCCTCTTATTTTGGGATAAACTCTTCAATGCAGCCACCACTACCTCATATTCTACAATATTGGGGACAACCGTTCCTATAGAATTTACGTTTATTCGGCTTTGACCAGAAAGGTGTGAAGCCGAATTATGAGCATCTACAGTTGTGTATGGTGCCAAAAAATTACTAACATGAGGTGTGGCATATGACGGTTGAGAGTAACTGGCCGAACAACTAGTAGTAGCATGACCAATTCTCTCATTCATCGGCATGGTTGGATTCACATATCGCAAATTAGTTGCCGATGAATAAAAAGGTGAAACACTTTCTTGTATGCTATTGGAAATTTTAACATGAGGTGTTCAAATTTGATTAACCAAACCCATCATGTTGTTCATTGGCATATGGATTTGTGGGGTTGCCGATGCATGAGAGTTTGGATACATATGTTGTACGTTGCTAAAATCATAAGAATTTGAAGCATGAATATTACTTTGCATCAGCCCTTGCGCATAATTAGATGAATGATTGATAAAACTAGGGCTAGCCGTTACATTATGCTCATTAGGTGATCCAGCAACAACATATGGATTATTTGCATCTAGAAAGGGGAATTGGATATTCATATTACCTTTGTAGATCACAACTTCTTGATGACGATCTCTTCGTAGCAAGAACGGGTCGGAGATCGTTCGAACTTCATCCCCAGCGGAGTCGCCAAAAAGTGTGTTTGCACATGAACACGTCATGTGTACCCTCTACGCCGAGGGTGATGCACCGCAGCTCACGTCGAAGGAGACCCGTCCGGAAGTGCGGTACGCAAGCAATCCGGTGGGCGCTTTTAAGGACCCGAAACTCTGCACGCCCGGGAGGGACCACGTCAGGGAGTGCGGCGGCTATGGGCTACTCCAGGTCGATTCGCTCACCCCTAGAGCCTCGTGGATCCGAAGCCCTCGAGCATGAATAACTAGCGAAGAACAAGAAGAAAGGTACAATGGAGAGATAAAAAGTAGTAGATGTGTTTGTTCGATTGTGTGTTGTTCAATCGGCCGTCACCTCTCATCTATTTATGAGGCGGTTGGACTTCGCGTATAAGGAAAGGTCTAAAAATTTCGTCCAAAACATCAAAAACCCTAACCTAACTCGGACATGAATCTTTGGTAATTTCCCGGACCAACTCGGTCTCACCGATTTGTTCGTTTCGGTCCCACCGAGTGAATGTTGCCAACTCTCTGTATCCTTCTGTAATTTCTTGGATCAACTCGGTCTCACCTATTGGTTTGCTTTGGTCCTACCGAGTGAACATTGCCAACTCTCTGGTAAATTTTTGGACCAACTCAGTCTCACCGATCAAATCAACTCGGTCGGTCTGAATGACTTTGCAGCTTCTGTTTCTGACTTTGTTTTGCCTCCACAGGTTGCATACAAACTCGGATTAAGACGATTTTTATATGAAAATCAATTGTTTCAACAAGATGCACAACTTTCATGTTGAAACAGTTTCCATCAAAGGACATCTTGATTGAGTTTTATGCCTTTCTTTAGTCTGGTGTCAACATGAGCATCTCTAAACTTGTCATAACTTTTGAGTCCGAGCTCCGTTTTAGACCATCTTCATATCCATCTTGATCTTCTTGAAGAGAGACATTCCAAGATGACTTCCAATCATAAGTTTGAATTGGTCTTGATATAACCTATGCTAATTTTATGACTGTGCCAATTTTGAGCGTTAACACCATGCTACACACATTATAGGCGGTTCCCAAATAGAATGGTAAAGTTTATTCTCCCCCACCACCAACAATCATCAATCCATGGCTTGCCCAAAATAACAGGTGCCTCCAACTAACAACAATCTCGGGGGAGTTTTGGTTGCAATTATTTTGATTTGATTTGAGCATGGGACTGGGCATCCCGGTTACCAGCCATTTTCTCGTGAGTGAGGAGCGAAGTCCACTCCTCTTGAGAATAACCCGCCTAGCATGGAAGATACAGCCAGCGCTAGTTGATACATGAGTTGTTCAAGCATACAAAACAGAATTTCATTTGAAGGTTTGGAGTTTGGCACATACAAATTTACTTGGAACTGCAGGTAGATACCGCATATAGGAAGGTATGGTGGACTCATATGGAATAACTTTGGGGTTTATGGAAGTGGATGCACAAGCAGTATTCCCGCTTAGTACAAGTGAAGGCTAGGAAGAGACTGGGAAACGACCAACTAGAGAGCGACAACAATCATGAACATGCATTAAAATTAATCAACACTGAGTGCAAGCATGAGTAGGATATAATCCACCATGAACATAAATATCATGGAGGCTATGTTGATTTTGTTTGAACTACATGTGTGACCATGTGCCAAGTCAAGTCACTCGAATCGTTCAAAGGAGGATATCACCCTATCATACCACATCACAACCATTTTAATAGCATGTTGGCACGCAAGGTAAACCATTATAAACTCCTAGCTAATTAAGCATGGCATAAGCAACTATAATCTCTAATTGTCATTGCAAACATGTTTATTCATAATAGGCTGAATCAGGAATGATGAACTAATCATATTTACAAAAACAAGATAGGTCGAGTTCATACCAGCTTCTCTCATCTCAATTAGTCCATCATATATCGTCATTATTGCCTTTCACTTGCACGACTGAACGGTGTGCGTAATAATAATAGTGCAGGTGCATTGGACTAAGCTGGAATCTGAAAGCATTCAATTCAAGGGAGAAGACAAGGTAATATGGGCGCTTGGTTAAATCAACAATAATGCATATGAGAGCCACTCAACATTTTCATCATGGTCTTCTCCTCTCGACCCCCGAAGAAAAGAAAAGAAATAAAACCATTTACACGGGAAAGCTCCCATTAAGCAAAAGAACAACGAGAAATATTTTTGGGTTTTCTTTTAGTTACTACTACTACAAGCATGGAAAGTAAACTAGCTAAAAGCTATAGCTAATTATTTTTTGTTTTTCTTAAGGTTATTCAAACACACAAGAAGAAAGCTTAGAAAAGAAAATAAACTAGCATGGATAGTACAATGAAAAAGTATGAGCACCGACAACTACAATGAGTGTGTGAACATGAATGTAATGCCGGTGAGAAATACATACTCCCCCAAGCTTAGGCTTTTGGCCTAAGTTGGTCTATGCCCATGGATTAGAGCTACTCTCTCCGGTGTACTGAGGAGTGTCATCTGAGTGCCACTGGTTGGCAATCTCCTCCGGATCTCACTGATAAAAGGACTGTCGATAAGGGTCAAGTGGTGGTTCCTGCTTAGGCTCTGGAGCTGGTCTCTAGCTCCGGTATGCGTAAACGGCCTCCGGCAAGATGAGGTACGTGCCCGAAGATAAATCAAACAAAGAGGGTGCAGGAAAGATAATAGTCTCACTGTGAGTTTTTTTAAATCTCAAATTATACTTAAGCATCATCTCATTATTTTTAACAATAAATTCATGTGCTACCATACTCTTATAATCTAGAAAAATAGGGGGTAGCAACTTTTCCTCTTTCTCATAATGCCTAACAGGTATCCTAAAGTGTTTAGCAAGGCGTGAAGCAAAGATGCCTCCAAAGATGGGGCCCTTTGTACGGTTCAGACTTAACCGTTCAGCAATAATAGCGCCTAAACTAAAAGTGTTATCGCGAAACAAAGCATGGCACAAAATAACAATATCAGGGGCACTAAATTTTCCACAGTTCCCATGACGAATTAAGCATCTACTAGCAAATATTGCAAAGTAACATAGAACCGGAAAGTGTATGCTAGTAATTCTTGCATCGGAAACCTTCCTCGTTTCCCCTACAACAATCATATTAATAAATCCATCCACATCACTACGATGTGGTTCCTCTATGTTGCCCTTGATGGGTACCTTGCAAACCGCACAAAAATCACATAGTGACATCTCTTAACCTCATCATATGAATGAAACTCCACTGAAGGTGGTGATTTCTTAGCATGAAAGTAACAATTTTGCACGTAAGTATTAGTGAGTAGGAGATACTGATCGAGCTGGCCGTGGAGGAAGTTGGTGAGGCCTGCGTTCTCAGCCAAATGATAAAAATCATCATGAATCCCGGCTGCTCTCAAGAACTCATCACAAGGCCATTCACACAGCTGAACCTCCGTGGTGCGAGGGAGATTAAATTTGGGCTTTTTGTTCTCTTCACTCTGCTTATCCATCGAGCTTCGGCTCGAAGAGCCCCTCAAAAATCTCTTCATCATTTTCTGAAAATTTATGAAATTTTTAGTAACTCAAAATAAAAGTGAACCAAACTCAACAAAATTGATAGCAACTACTCCCACAATTGCCTAGAGACTTTATCATGGATTAGAACTACTTGGGATGAAATAAATTTGACATGCAAGCTCAAGAACAGGGTCACCTCAGCAGAAATTTTTTGCAATGAATAAAGTACTATAACAAAAACTAATTGGACCATTGGAGGAGTCACATACCAAAGAACAATCCCCCAAAGCAGTTTTGTGAGTGGAGCTTTGAGCAAGGAGATCAAAAATGGCAGAAAGATGAGCTAGAACTCGTGCTTGAGCTGGTTGGTGATTTTTTTGGGAGGAAGAAGGAGTGTGTGGGTGCAGGAATAAGTGGAGGGGGCCACCATGGGCCCACGAGGCAAGGGGCACGCCCTAGGGGGGTGGGCGCGCCCTGGACCCTCGTGGCCAGGTGCTTGCCCCCTCTGGTGTGTCTTCAGTGCCATATATTCTCAAATATTCTAGAAAAAACATATTTCATTTTCAGGGCATTTGGAGAACTTTTATTTTCGGGATATTTTTTATTGCAAGGATAATTCGGAAAACAGGCTGAAAATACTAATTTTGCTTTATTTAATCTAAATAACAGAAATTAAAAGGAGGATACAAAGAGTTGTGCTTTCTAAGTTCATCCATCTCATGCTCATTAAAAGGAATCCACTAACAAGGTTGATCAAGTCTTGTTAACAAACTCATTCCGAATCGCAATGAAACCGGAGAAATTTTGAATAACACTAGGTTACCTCAACGGGGATATGTATATCCCAAATTATAGTAATATCATATTTCTTCTTGACAGTAGGAAGAGGAAATTCAAAATGTCCAATAATAATCGATGGATTTTTTCCAATAGAATTGATACTGTGAACTTGAGGTTGTTTCCTCGGAAAAGTGTACCGTATGCTCATTACCATTAACATGAAAAGTGGCATTGCCTTTGTTGCAATCAATAATAGCCCCTGCAGTATTCAAAAAGGGTCCACCAAGGATAATCGACATACTATCATCCTCGAGAATATCAAGAATAACAAAGTCTGTTAAGATAGTGACGTTTGCAACCACAACAGGCACTTCCTCACAAATACCGACAGGTATAGCGGTTTATTTATCGGCCGTTTGCAAAGATATTTCAGTAGGTGTCAACTTATTCAATTCGATTCTACGATATAAATAGAGATGCATAACACTAACACCGGCTCCAAGATCACATAAAGTAGTTTTAACATAGTTTCTTTTAATGGAGCATGGTATAGTTGGTACTCATGGATCTCCAAGTTTCTCAGGTATTCCACCCTTAAAAGTATAATTAGCAAGCATGGTGGAAATTTTAGCTTCCGATATCTTTCTTTTATTTGTAACAATATCTTTCATGTAATTAGCATAAGGATTCATTTTAAGCATATCAGTCAAATGCATACGCAAAAAGATAGGTCTAATCATTTCAGCAAAGCGCTCAAAATCCTCATTATCCTTTTTCTTGGATGATTTAGGAGGAAAAGGCATGGGTTTCTGAACCCATGGTTCTCTTTCTTTACTGTGCTTCCTAGCAATGAAGTCTCTCTTATCATAACGTTGATTCTTGGATTGTGGGTTATCAAGATCAACAACAGGTTCAATCTCTACATCATTGTTATTGCTAGGTTGAGCATCAACATGAACATCATCATTAACATTATCACTAGGTTCATGTTCATCACCAGATTGTGTTTCAGCATCAGAAATAGAAATATCATTGGGATTCTCGGGTGTGTCTACAACAGGTTCACTAGAAGCATGCAAAGTCCTATCATTTTTCTTCTTCTTTTTAGAAGGACTAGGTGCATCTACATTATTTCTCTGAGAATCTTTCTTAATTCTCTTAGGGTGGCCCGCAGGATACAAAGGTTCCTGAGTTATTTTACCACCTCTAATCATAACTCTAACAGCAGTATCATTTCTCTTATCATTTAATTCATTGAGAAAATCATTTTGAGCTTTAAGCACTTGTTCTACTTGAGCGGTAACCATAGAAGCATGTTTACTAATGAGTTTAAGTTCACCTTTAACTCTAGACATATAATCACTCAAGTGTCCAATCATATAAGCATTACTTTTCAATTATCTACCAACATAAGCATTGAAGTTTTCTTGTTTAGCCATAAAGTCATCAAATTCATCCAAGCATTGGCTAGCAAACTTAGTAGACGAGATTTCAACTTTATCATATCTATAGAGAGAATTTACCTTTACTACATGTGTCGGGTTATCAACACCATGTATTTCTTCAATAGGTGGTATATTGAGGCCATGTATTTCTTCAACAGGAGGTAAATTCTTAACATCTTCAGCTTTAATACCTTTTTCTTTCATAGATTTCTTTGCCTCTTGCATATCTTCTGGACTGAGAAATAGAACACCTCTTTTCTTCGGAGTTGGCTTAGGATTTGGTTCAGGAAGTGTCCAATTATTTTCATTTTTCAATATATTATTCAATAACAATTCAGCTTGATAAACTGTTCTTTCCCTGAAAACACAACCAACACAACTATCCAGGTGGTCTCTGGAAGCATCGGTTAGTCAATTATAAAAGATATCAAGTATTTCATTTTTCTTGAGAGGATGATCAGGCAAAGCATTAAGTAATTGGAGAAGCCTCCCCCAAGCTTGTGCCAGTCTCTTCTTCAATTTGCACAAATTATATATTTCCCTTAAGGCAGCATGTTTCTTATGAGCGGGGAAATATTTAGCAGAGAAGTAATAAATTATATCCTGGGTACTACGCACACAACCAGGATCAAGAGAATTAAACCATGTTTTAGCATCACCCTTTAATGAGAACGGAAATAATTTAAGGATATAGTAGTAGCAAGTTTTCTCATCACTAGTGAATAGGGTGGCTATATCATTTAACTTAGTAAGATGTGCCACAATAGTTTCAGATTCATAGCCATAAAATGGATCAGATTCAACCAAAGTAATTATCTCAGGATCGACAAAGAAATCACAATCCTTATCAGTAACACAGATAGGTGAAGTAGCAAAAGCAGGGTCATATTTCATTCTAGCATTCAAAGACTTTTCTTTCAGTTGAGCTAATAATTTCTTAAGATCAGATCTATCATTTCAAGCAAGAAAATCTCTAGCAGTTTCTTCATCCATAACATAACCCTCAGGTACAACAGGCAATTCATATCTAGGGGGAGAATCTTCATCATCACTTTCATCAATATTATCAGTTTCAATAGTTTCATTCTATCTAGCCCTAGCAAGTTGTTCGTAAAGAAATTCACCTATTGGCATAGTAGTATCAAGCATAGAAAAGTTTCATCATAAGTATCATGCATAGCAGAAGTGGCATCATCAATAACATGTGAAATATCAGAATTAATAGCAGAAGCAGGTTTAGGTGTCGCAAGTTTACTCAAAACAGAAGGTGAATCAAGTGCAGAGCTAGATGGCAGTTCCTTACCTCCCCTCGTAGTTGAGGGAAAAATTATGTTCTTTCGTCTTTCAAGTTCCTCATAGTGATCAACAGATATAAATCCCAAGTGATTCAAAGAATAGAGCTATACTCTCCGGCAACGGCGCCAGAAAATAGTCTTGATAACCCACAAGTATAGGGGATCGCAACAGTCTTCGAGGGTAGAGTATTCAACCCAAATTTATTGATTCGACACAAGGGGAGCCAAAGAATATTCTCAAGTATTAGCAGTTGAGTTGTCAGTTCAGCCACACCTGGATAACTTAATATCTACAGCAAAGTATTTAGTAGCAAAGTAATATGGAAGTAACAGTAACAGTGGCAAAAGTAACAGCAGTAGTTTTGTAGTAATCGTAACAGTGGCAACGGTAAAGTAACTAAGCAAAGATCAATATGTGAAAAGCTCATAGGCATTGGATCAATGATGGATAATTATGTCAGATGCGATTCCTCATGCAATACTTATAACATAGGGTGACACAGAACTAGCTCCAGTTCATCAATGTAATGTAGGCATGTATTCCGAATATAGTCATACATGCTTATGGAAAAGAACTTGCATGCCATCTTTTGTCCTACCCTCCCGTGGCAGCGGGGTCCTATTGGAAACTAAGGGATATTAAGGCCTCCTTTTAATCGAGTACCGGACCAAAGCATTAACACTTAGTGAATACATGAACTCCTCAAACTACGACCATCACCGAGAGTGGTCCCGATTATTGTCACTTCAGGGTTGTCGGATCATAACACATAACAGGTGACTATAGACTTGCAAGATAGGATCAAGAACTCACATATATTCGTGAAAACATAATAGGTTCAGATCTGAAATCATGGCACTCGGGCCCTAGTGACAAGCATTAAGCATAGCAAAGTCATAGCAACATCAATCTTAGAACATAATGGATACTAGGGATCAAACCCTAACAAAATTAACTCGACTACATGGTAAATTTCATCCAATCCATCACTGTCCTGCAAGCCTATGATGGAATTACTCACGTACGATGGTGAGCATCATGAAATTGGTGATGGAGGAAGGTTGATGATGACGATGGTGACGGATTCCCCTCTCCGGAGCCTCGAACGGACTCCAAATCAGCCCTCCCGAGAGAGTTTAGGGCTTGGCGGTGGCTCCATATCGTAAAACACGATGAATCATTCTCTCTGATATTTTTTCTCCCCAAACGTGAATATATGGAGTTGGAGTTGAGGTCGGTTGAGCTCCAGGGGGCCCACGAGGCAGGGGGCGCGCCCCAGGGGGGTGGGCGCGCCCCCACCCTCGTGGACAGGGTGTGGGCCCCCTGGTGTTGATTCTTTCGCCAATATTTTTTATTAATTCCAAAAATATTCTCCGTGGAGTTTCAGGTCATTCCGAGAACTTTTATTTCTGCACAAAAATAACACCATGGCAGTTGTGCTGAAAACATCGTTAGCACGAGTTAGTTCCATTCAAATCATGCAAGTTAGGTTCCAAAACAAGGGCAAAAGTGTTTGGAAAAGTACATACAATGGAGACGTATCAAGGCCCTGCCACATTCATGGCACACCCAATAAGCCTGCAAATCATACCAACAGGAACTGTTGGGGTTTTAAACAGACCGGTAAGTTAAATACTGAACATACGGGAAAAGGGCCCCTAAGCGAAGACGATGATGATCCCTGAGGGAGTCCTGGACTAGGGGGTGTCCGGATAGCCAAACTATCATCATCGGCTGGACTCCAAAACTATGAAGATACAAGATTGAAGACTTCGTCCCGTGTCCGGATGGGACTTTCCTTGGCGTGGAAGGCAAGCTTGGTGATACGGATATGTAGATCTCCTACCATTGTAACCGACTCTGTGTAACCCTAGCCCTCTCCAGTGTCTATATAAACCGGATGGTTTTTATCCGTAGGACAACAACAATAAAAACAATCATACCATAGGCTAGCTTCTAGGGTTTAGCCTCCTTGATCTCGTGGTAGATCTACTCTTGTAATACCCACATCATCGATATCAATCAAGCAGGACGTAGGGTTTTACCTCCATCTAGAGGCCCCGAACCTGGGTAAAACATTGTGTCCCTTGTCTCCTGTTACCATCCTCCTAGACGCACAGTTCGGGACCCCCTACCCGAGATCCGCCGGTTTTGACACCGACATTGGTGCTTTCATTGAGAGTTCCTTTGTGTCGTCACCGATAGGCTCGATGGCTCCTTCGATTATCAACAACGACGCGGTCCAGGGTGAGACTTTTCTCCCCGGACAGATCTTTGTATTTGGCGGCTTTGCACTACGGGCCAATTCGGTTGGCCTTCTAGAGCAGATCGAAAGCTACAACCCAGGCCGTCATGTCAGATTTGGAAGTCTTAACTTCATGGATGACATCCGCGGAGACTTGATCTTCAATGGATTCGAGCCACAGCCGAGCGCGCCGCACTGTCACGATGGGCATGAGTTAGCTCTGCTGCCGGACAGTGCCCTGTAGGCCGCACACGAAACCACTCCGACCCTTGATTCAGAGCCGGCTGCGCAGATCGAGGACGGGTGGTTAGACACCGCCTCGAGGGTTGCAACCTCTATGGAGATAGAGCCGAATACTGACTTTATCCCTTCTGAAGCTCGGGACTCTAAGGCGCCGGACTCCTTACCGGACTCTGAACCTCCCGCGCCCCCTTTAATCGAATCCTATCGGGCGTCGATCATGGAGTTCACCGCCGTGGACATCTTTCAACACTCATCTTTTGGCGACATCTTGAGTTCGCTAAAGCATCTTTCGTTATCAGGAGAGCCCCGGCCGGACTACGGTCAGGAAAATTGGGATGTGGATGACGAAACTCAAAGCCCACCCACCACCCACTTAGTAGCCATTGTCGAAGATTTAACCGACACGCTAGACTTCGACTCCGGCGACATCGACGGTATGGACGACGATGTCGGAGACGACCAAGAATTAGCGCCTACTGGGCACTGGAAAGCCACCTCAACTCACGACGTATACATGGTGGATACACCAAAAGGAAGTGATGACGAGGAACAACGGGACGCGGCGAAGGATAATTCCTCCGAAAAACAACAAAAACGGCGACGCAAGCGCCGCCCGAAGTCCCGCCTCGATAACAACGGCACCCATACTGACCCAGTCGTCGAGCAGGGCGAACCAGTGGACGAGCAACCCATTCCCAGCGAAAACAATATCCAGACGATCTCACGCCGGACACATCACCGGAGCATAAGAACCTTCACAGAAGGCTCGTCGCCACTGCAAGGAGTTTGAAGAAGCAAAAGCGGAAGCTCAAAACGGCGGAAGACGTACTCAGAATGAGATGGAGCAAAGTACTCAAGACCGCATATAAATACGGCGATAGTCACCAAGCAAAGAGCTACCCGAAGCGCAAGCTGTTGCCAGAATTTGACGAGGAGGCCGTAGAGCCCCCACAGTCAAAAAAGAAAGAGGCCGCCTGGCCGGATAGACAACCAGATAACAGGCTAAGAGCGGCAAGCGGCGCCGCACATAATCCGGCACACGATCCAAATAAGGATCCTCGCAAAAAGGATGGCCCGGTCAGGTCCATCTATGGGCCAAAAAAGAAGGCTCCAGGAAGCAACACAACCTGCCGAGTGTTCGAAGATAACGGCACACCTAAATACAGGGGCGCCACACACCCACTATGTTTCACCGACGAGGTACTGGATCATGAATTTCCAGCGGGATTCAAGCCCGTAAACATAGAGGCATATGACGGAACAACAGACCCCGGAGTCTGGATTGAGGATTATATCCTACACATACATATGGCTAGAGGAGACGATCTCCACGCCATAAAATACCTACCCCTCAAGCTCAAAGGGCCAGCTCAGCATTGGCTCAAAAGCCTCCCAGAAAATACCATCGAGAGTTGGGAAGAGCTTGAGGATGCGTTTCGAGCAAATTTTCAGGGAACTTATGTTCGCCCTCCGGATGTAGACGATTTAAGTCACATAACTCAACAGCCCAGGGAGTCAGCACGCAAATTCTGGAACAGGTTCCTCACCAAAAAGAACCAAATAGTCGACTGTCCGGACGCCGAAGCCTTAGCAGCCTTTAAACATAACGTCCGAGATAAATGGCTCACCAGACACCTCGGCCAGGAAAAACCAAGAACAATGGCCGCGCTAACAAGCCTCATGACCTGATTTTGCGCGGGGGAAGATAGCTGGCTAGCAAGATGCAGCACTAGCGACCCGAGTACATCCGAGGTCAGGGATGGAAATGAGAAATCACGACGCAGAAAAGATCAGCGCCGGAATAAGGAAAACGGCCCAAATAGCACGGCGGTCAACGCCGGATTCAAAAGCTCTCGGCTGAACAAAACAATGCCCCTTAAGGACAACAGTGACGAGGTATCCAACCTAAACAAAATCATGGATAGGATATGTCAAATCCAGAGTACCCCCGGGAAGCCTGCAAACCATACACACAGAGATTGTTGGGTTTTCAAGCAGACCGGCCGACTTAACACCGAACAAGGGGCTCGACACACCAAGCGAAGACGACGACGAACCCCACAAGCAGCAGACCGGAGCACAGAAGACTTTCCCACTAGAGGTCAAAACTGATAAACTGTGCAGAAGCGATATAAACCTGCTATACCAGGACACCATCCGCAGATTGGGGATAGACCCTACCAAAATTCGCCATAGCAACACTTCCTTCAAAGGAGTGACGCCAGGCCCTTATGCCAAGTGTACAGGCTCTGTACTACTAAAAGTTGTGTTCGGTTCACCCGACAAATTCCGTTGCGAACAGCTAATCTTCCATATTGCCCCATTCAAAAGTAGCCATCAAGCACTACTGGGACACGAAGCTTTTGCCCTCTTTAACGCAATACCGCATTTACGCGTCTCTTGCACTCAAAATGCCCGGTCCACACGGCATCATCCCATTAAAGGGAAACTCTGAGTGTTCCTCGACCACGGAAAATGTGAGACTGCCTTGACAGCCGCACATTAATCCAACCTTGCTGATGAAAGCACCTAAAAACAGGTCATTTAGACCTTAGACACGGTTTTTTCCAAACTAAGTTCTTCTCTTTTACAGATGAATAACGTGCTACACCCGTCCAGGATACAGCACAACGGAGACACAGGCGCAGACGTGTAGCAGGGACCCGTTACAAGGATTCTTTTCAGATTAAGACCCTGCGTAAACCTTTCTTACTCTCTCTTGTTGATACTCATCCCCCGGTTTCCTACCATAACCGAGGAGGAGGCTGGCGTTTTGGCATCGGCCGCGTTAGAAGTTTTCGCCTGTGCCTGGACATTAGGGGCTTAGGGCACTATTCTGCCCGTTATCATAAAGTCCGAATACCTCAGGGAGTGTTCGGCGTCTCGAGTTAGGCCTTATATGCATCAGCTCTGAATCATGTCTTTGGTCAAATGTTGGGTTTGCCCGGCTCCTGTGTTTTGCTGCCTTACGTTCCACTCCATCGGCTAATGCGGCACCTGGAGAACTACTACGATTGTGCCCCGATTCGGCCGGGCGAGCACCTCAGTAGAGAAAGCCGAAAGCTGACTGTCATGATACAGCGAGAGACTGGTCAACCACTCGATCGACTATTGGAATGTTTAGAATTCCTCTGCTTTGACGAAGGACCGCTTCCCGGTCAGGCACACATGCGCCCCGAGTTCGGAGAGTGCGGTGCCTCTAGGGGCTATATCGTAGCCCCACCATCGAGCTCCTATGGCTAAGTGAAAGTGATAAAGCATTATAGTCCGGTTGCCTAGTTTGCTACGCTATCACCTCCTTCAAAGGACCAAGACGTTGGATTAAGTGTGAAAATGCGCTTTTTTTTGCAAACACCCCCGCACTATGTGCGTGGGGGCTGAAGCCAAAGACTGCCATCTTTCAGGTTATATATACATATACATTAACGGCCGCACAGGAGATATTTCAATACTTGAACGCACAAGTATAAAAAGTCGTTATATTATAAATATGATCTCACAAATCATACACGTCATTTGAACATGAAATTTTTCGAGCACTGCGACTCTATTAAACGAGCGCCCTGCAGGACTTCCTCAAAATAGTGCTCGGTGGGTAATCGGCTCTCGTCCGAACCCCGGGACGCAACATCGGTGGCATTCATCTCCGCCCAGTATGTCTTAACACGGGCAAGAGCCATCCGTGCACCCTCTATGTAGGCCGACTGCTTCATCGCCTTGATATGCGGCACCGCCCCAAGGAATTGCTCCAATAAACCAAAATAACTTTTCGGCTTGGGCCTTTCCGACCACAGATAAGCCACCACATCCGTCATGGCTAGTCTGGACAATCTATTCAGCTCATCCTACTCAGCTAACTGATTGGTCAACGGTAGTGGACGCTCCGGACTATGGAATTGATACCAAAACAACTCTTCCATTTGATGATCCTTCTGACTTCGGAAGTGCCGAACTGCGTCCTCCGCACTCACCGCCAAATCCAGATAAGGATCCTCCGCACTCCACAGCTGGCCCAACTGAGCATACCTCGGATCCGTGACTTTCCTACGCAACAGGAAAGGCTTTCCAGCCACCATGTCTCCGGCCTGACGCAATTCCTCCTTTATAGCCCGCATTGCAGAACGGGCATCCTTGGCTTCGGCGGTGGCCTTCTTTAGGTCCTCTTGCTCCGCTTGGCGTTCTCTTTCAAGAACCTCATAGCGGTCGGTAACATCTTTTAATTTCACGGCCATTGCGGCCATTTCCTCCCTGCTTCGGCAGTGAGCAGACTTCTCGGCTTTTAGCTCCTCCGCTGCCTTCAAGGCAGCCGCATCACTTTTTCTGGCTTGGTCCTTGGTTCGAGCAAGCTCCGCCCGAAGGTCTTCCACAGCAGCGGCACCATCTGCATCAAGCATACATGTTTTAAGGAGTGGGCGTCAGTTCCCTTACCAGGTGACCGCGGAAACACCATTTACCTTGCGACTCGCCAAGTCGTTTATTGACCAGCGTGATGTCCGCATCCGCAATGTCGAGTTGCCGCTTCAGTTCGGCAACTCTATCAGTCCGGCAGGCCACCAAATGCTCCGCCACCTGCATAGGAAAGGTGACATTTTGTAACTAAGATTATGATCCCCAGCACGCTGTTGCTTTCGACAACATACCGAGTCTCAGGGGCTACTATCTATACAGGGCGCACCCTATGTGCAACACTGTCACAAGGTATGTCATTTTTTTGCGTACCTCAAACCCCTTCAGTAAACTTCCGACGGCCTCATGTAACCCGCTTTCGGCGGATGAGATCCTTTCAATCACCGCACTCATTAATGCACGGTGATCTTCTGAGAGAGACGCCCTCTCGAGCAAACCCAGCAGCTCCACCGGCCGCACTCCAGTGGGGGCCGAACTCCCAGGCCCCGCCGGACTCGGGGAGACCCTTCGTGACGACACCTCAGGGTCGTCCGCCCTGCCTGATGGGTCGGCAAATGGAGGCGTTTCGCTCTCTATCATCTCCGGACGAAGGTCCCCCGAGGATGAGCTCTGCTGGGAAGGGCTGAGATCCGAACTACAAGGTAAAAACTTCGGTTATCCTTAGAAATAAAATAGGGTTGCCTTTTATTGTAAAACTTCCCTTTTTTCTACTTACGGCTCGCTGGAGGGCTGATTCCTTTGGGGAGACTGTACGGCCGGGACTCCTCCCGGCGCAGGACCTTCCGGTGCAGATTTCTTTCCCCGCTTCGAGGCTTTGGCCTCCGGGTTTTTGGAAGCGGTCCTCTTCTCCCCCTGGAGGGAGGGATTCTTGATTCCCCCCTTACTGAGAGCCTCCTTAACAGAGGTGGTAGCTTCCCTGTTCCCCCCTTCGCCTTCCTCCGAAGGCGCAACCTCCAACATTTTGATTAACATGGGATCCGGCGTGGTCTCAGGGAGGGGGGGGCGGACACCGTATCAATTTCGCTTGCGCTATCCACTCCTGTTCAAGGGATAGCTGGTTAAAAGGCAAGTCCATGATAAATAAATGGATGATATGTCCGGTCATAGGGCTACTTACTTGAGTATCCGGGCGATTGCAGCTTAGGCCAGCGTCCTCGGTCAAGTCCGGACACACTTCTTGTGATCCGAAGAACAGTTTGTACATCTCCACGGGTTTTGTACCCATAAAGTGTTGGAGAGCTCGTGGTCCCTCCGGATTGAATTCCCACAGGCGGAGGGGGCGACGTTTGCAGGGCAGAAGACGCCGAATCAGCATAACCTGCGTCACTACGACCAGATTGATCTCCCTCTCTTGGAGATCTCGAATCCGGCCCTGCAACAGGGGTACGTCCTTGGACGCCCCCCAGTCGAACCCTTTATTGACCCACGATGTCAGCCGTGGTGGAGGTCCCGGGCGAAAGGCGGGCGGCGGCCTCTGCCTGCTGCCCCTGGGAGCGGTGATATAGAACCACTCCTGTTGCCACAAACCGAGCTCCTCCTGAAAAGAGCCCTCGGGCCAGGGAGCATCGGCCCTCCTACTTATGACCGCCCCGCCGCACTCTGCTTGACGCCCCTCAAACATCTTCGGCTCCACATTGAAGGTTTTGAGCCACAAACCAAAGTGAGGGGTAGTGTGGAGGAAGGCTTCGCAGACGACAATAAATGATGAGATATGGAGGATAGACTCCGAAGCCAGGTCGTGGAATTCCAGCCCATAGTAAAACAGGAGCCCCCTCACGAAGGGATCCATCGGGAAGCCTAAACCCCGACGGAGGTGAGGTACGAACACGACGCTCTCGCCAGGCTCAGGGGTAGGAATGACTTACCCTTGGGCAGGCAACCTGTGCGAAATCTCGTAGGTTAAGTACCTGGCATCCCTAAGCTTTAGCACATCCTCTTCCGTGACGGAGGAGGGCATCCACCGGCCCTGAAGGTCGGAGCCGGACATTGTCGAAGGCCCGAAGTACCCGAATCTGGAGCCCTGGGTGTTTGAACTCGGGGCGAGGGGCGGATTCGATTGAGGATTGAAGAAAAGGAACATGCCTTGGTCTCATTATAAAGGGGGAGAATACCAAGAGCCGTCTCCGTGACCGTTTGGAACTCGCCTTCGATGGAGGGGGCGTGGCAACGGGCACGGTTGGGTTACCCACGCCCGTATTGATGCGAATCCCGGAATAAGGGGAACACGATCTCTGCTTCGAACAGACGTGCCAAGGAAACCGCTTCGTTAAAACGCGGTGAGGCGGTATAATAAAAACGATCGAGTAAAGGCTTGGTTGTGGTGTGACGTCATGCCATGAAATACGTCAGCAGATTGGACTTGTGTAAATATTATTCTCTCTACGGTGGTATGTGGAATTTATTTTGCAGATCCGGACACTATCCTAGTGTTCACAATCTTCTACAAATTATTCAGAGAAGGAACCCGCCTTGCAATGCCGAAGATAATATGCGCGCCGGACTCGTCGTCATTGAAGCCTGGTTCAGGGGCTACTGAGGGAGTCCTGGACTAGGGGGTGTCCGGATAGCCGAACTATCATCAACGGCCGGACTCCAAGACTATGAAGATACAAGATTAAAGACTTCGTCCCGTGTCCGGATGGGACTTTCCTTGGTGTGGAAGGCAAGCTTGGCAATACGGATATGTAGATCTCCTACCATTGTAACCAACTCTGTGTAACCCTAGCCCTCTCCGGTGTCTATATAAACCGGATGGTTTTAGTCCGTAGGACAACAACAATAACAACAATCATACCATAGGCTAGCTTTTAGGGTTTAGCCTCCTTGATCTCGTGGTAGATCTACTCTTGTAATACCCACATCATCGATATCAATCAAGCAGGACGTAGGGTTTTACCTCCATCGAGAGGGCCCAAACCTGGGTAAAACATCGTGTCCCTTGTCTCCTGTAACCATCTTCCTAGACGCACAGTTCGGGACCCCCTACCCGAGATCCTCCGGTTTTGACACCGACAAGCCCCGTCAGCCGAACACCAGAGGTCAGAAACAATTTCCCCCCAAGGTGAAGACAGTGAACATGATATATGTCACTCACATCCCCAAAAGGGAGCACAAACGCGCATTACGAGATGTCTATGCCATAGAGCCTGTCGCCCCCAAGTTTAACCCATGGTCAGCCTGTCCGATCACTTTTGATTGCAGGGACCACCCAACTAGTATCCGTCACGGGGGTTCGGCCGCCTTGGTTCTTGATCCAATCATCGATGGATACCACCTTACTAGAGTCCTTATGGATGGAGGAAGCAGTCTCAACTTGATCTATCAAGATACTGTCTGAAAGATGGGGATTGACCCATCACGAATCAAGCCTAGTAACACTACCTTTAAAGGTGTGATGCCAGGAGTGGAGGCCCGCCGTACAGGCTCAATCGCACTGGAGGAAGTATTCGGCTCCCAAGATAACTTTTGCAGCGAAGAGTTAATCTTTGACATCATCCCTTTCTGCAATGGCTATCATGCGCTGCTCGGACGAACTGCCTTTGCCCGCTTTAACACAGTCCCGCATTATGCTTACTTGAAGCTCAAAATGCCCGGACCTCGTGGCATTATTACAGTCAATGGTAATATCGAGCGCTCACTCCATACTGAAGAACACATCGCAACCCTTGCAGTCGAAGTGTACAGCGGCCTTATCAAGCCGACCAGTTCACAGGCCCCTAAAGCCAATGGCACATCCAAACGAGTCCGGTCCGCACATAAATCAGCGGATCCAGACATGGATTAGCATTTCAGCCTCTGCCGATCGCCCCACCAGGTTGCGGCTTATGTACCGTGCATACATAATTATGCACTAAAAATACCTTGGGCGGTGCCGAAGGCACACTGCGGAATAGGTCCATTACATGGCTTGACCATAGTTGGACCACATACATCCTTTTTCTTTTAACGCGGGTTCATCGAGAGCCCTACTTACAAGATGGTTGTCGCGGGAGATCCTTTTAAGGCTAGCATGTCCCAACCATCAAACACTCCCCTCAAAGGACTCACTAGTAAGGAGGAAAGGCGCAAACGTGTGACAGGGCATCATTGGAGTTTCTTTTCTGAACTATTGTTTTTTAGGCCCTGGGTTAGACTTTCCCTTATGTAAATTTTTCTCTTTTTTGGGCATGTAATATGACCTTAGTATTGAACGACATTGTCTGCCATCGAAATATCAATAAAGATATAAAGGGCATAGATGATTACCACCTTCTTGGTTGGGTGTTAGATTTTTTTGTCATCTGCGCTATTCCTTATGTTCGACTGACACACGTGGTTCGACACGGTCTTCATACTAGGGGCCGTATTCGGCCCCGCTAAATTCTCAAGTCCGAACACCCATAGGGAACTCTTCGGCGTCCTAGATATTGCATTATATGCATCTGTGACATTTTGGGCCGAACAAATTTTTTCTATCATACTTATGACACTTCTATGACGATAATTGTGACAAAATCCGGTATCATCATAGATGTGGTGGGCTCCTACTTCTATGACAAAAAATCATGACAGAAAATGGGCTTTTCGTCCTGGGCGGGCCGGAGACGCAGTTGCATGACATTCTTTGGGCCGTCCATGACGGAAGAAACCGTGGTAGAAGCGAGGGCGAGGAAAATTTCGGCGAGTTCCCGGTTACGGTGGGAGGTCGGGGGCCGAGCGATGCGCGCTTCTCTTGTACACGTACGCGCGTGTGTGCGAGGCGTTGGCTCTAACTGAACCCGAGCGAGGCGTTGGGCTCTAATTGAACCCGAGCGATTGCACTGCAGGCTGTGTGTTACTGAACCCGAGCGATCGATCAATGGCTGTTAACTGAACCCGATCGAGCGATTCCTTTGCTACTACTGCTAACTGAAGCCGATCAATGCTGCCTTTGGATGAACAGTGAGTGTTGCAGGGAGGGGGGAGGGGTTGGATGAACAATGAGCGGTGGGGGTGGATGAATAGGACCTTGATCGATCAAGCCGGTTGGGGCTGGATGAACAGGACCCCGTGGAGGGCTGGATGAACAGGACGACCCCATGGAGGGCTGGATGAATAGTGGACATTGGAGGGGTGGATGAACAGTAGCTCTTGGAGGGGTGGTTGAACAGGAGCCCATGGAGAGGGGTGGTTGAACAGTAGCCGATGGAGTAGCGCGTGGTGGAGGCTGGATGAATAGGAGCCCGTGGATGAACAGTCGCATGTGGAGGCTGGAGGAGGTCGATGGTGGATGAACAGTAGCCCATGGAGGCTGGAGGAGGTCGACGGTGGAGATGAACAGTATCCCGTGGAGTCCCGTTTTGCAGTATGCCACACCCCTCCCGATGAACAGGACCCCCGTTTCGATCGTAGCGCTCCAACACAATTCCGTTTCATCCGTTTTGCGGTACGCCACACCCCTCCCGATCAATAGGACCCCCGTTTCGACCGTAGGAGGTATGTTTCCTCCATTTTGTGGTATGCCAGACCTCTCTCGATGAACAAAATCCCGTTTCAAATGTGGCCGGTCGAACACAAGGCCGTTTCCTCCGTTGTGCGGTACGCCTGGCCTCGTTTCCATCGTATGTTCCGTCCAAGCCCTCCCGATGAACATGACGACGCATTCCATTCCGACCCAGCCGGTTGGCTCCCCATGAACACGACGACGACGTTGTTTCTCCGTTCCGACCCAGCCATGTACACGAGCCCTGGCCGTACGTATGCGCGAGTAGGCGTTTGAGACCCCGCCCGTATGTACGTACATGGCTGTATTTTCTTTCTTGCACACTGGCCGCTGTACGTACATGTACATGCTACATGCGCGCCTCTACTACGACACGTGCGCACCTCTATATCCACCAGTATGTACGTACACGTTCGCGACCAGAATGACATCGCTACGTACGCTTCGACCAGGTGGGTCCCGACTGTGAGGCACTTCCTTGCGTGCGAAGATGTAGATGGTGGGTCTCAACAGTCAAGGGGGCGAATCGTTTTTTTGCCTAGACGCACTTCCTTGCATGCGAAGATGTAGCTGGTGGGTCCCAACAGTTAGGGGTGAATCTTTTTTTTCCGGACGCATTTCCTTGCGTGCAAAGATGTAGCTGGTGGGTCCCAGCTGTCAGGGGGGAAACATTTTTTTCATGAAATACAGTGGCCCTTCCGGTGGGTCCCTGCTGTCAGGTGGAGGTATCATTATTTTCCGCGTAATAAGGAGGCACATCCTTGCTGCGGCCGTGGACCTAGCTGTCAGCCTCTCCACATACAGTCCACGTCCGATGGAAGTCGTTCGTTGACCATGTTGACCACGCCGCGCCGAGAGCACCAGGGCGGTGGACGACGGCGAGGCCTAGGAAGGGGACGACGCGAAGCCGGGGAAGACGCGGTAGTGGATGCCCACGCGTAGAGGAGTATGAGGGTTCACTTGTTCGGCTGCGGTGTGAGGCTGCCGTCGTCGCAGAATAACAGGGGGTGTGGGTGAGTAGAGGTATGGCCTGGCAAGTGGTGGGAGTAGTAGGGGGCGGTGAGGCCTCTACGGCATCACAACCGGCCACGGGAGGCAGGAGCATGGGGCACGACCGGCGCTGCTTTGGGCGGTTGGAGCAAGAAGACCAGAGGTTGAAGAAGCACTACGGCCGTTGGATGGACATCGTACGGTCAATGGAGCTAGAATCGTTCATATTGACTAAAGTTGACAAAGGCCTCCGTCCCAGTCAACTTAGTAGGCCCACAAGTCAGCCTCCCACCAAGGTGGGTCCTAGCTGGCAGGGGGTATTCATTTTTTTGTGCATAATAAGGAGGCACTTCCGGTGGGTCCGAGCTGACAGCGGGGGGAACATTTTTTGCGAAATATGGTGGCCCGTCCGGTGGGTCCCAGTAGTCAGAGGGAAACTTTTTTTCGCAAAATACTGGTGGCCCGTCCTGTGGGTCCCCGCTGTCAGGTGGAGGAATAATTATTTTCCGCATAATAAGGAGGCACTTCCTTGCGGCTGCCGTGGACCCAGCTGTCAGCCTCTCCATGTACAATACTCTTATGATGGAACTCGGTTGTTGACCACATTGACCACGCCGCGCCGAGAGCACAATGGCGGTGGACGACGGCGAGGCCTAGGAAGGGGACGATGCGGAGCTGGGGAAGACGCGGCAGTGGAAGCCCGCGCGGAGAGGAGTATGAGGGTTGACTGGTTCGGCTGCAGTGTGAGGCTGCCGTCGCCACAGAATAACAGGGGGTGTGGGTGAGTAGAGGGATGCCCTGGCCAGCGGTGGGAGTAGTAGGGGGCGGTGAGGCCTGCACGGCAGCAGAACCGGCCACGGGAGGCGGGAGCAGGCGGTCCCGCCGGCGTTGCTTTGGCGGCAGGAGCAAGAAGATCAGAGATTGAAGAAACACGACGACCGTTGGATTGACATCCAATGGTTACATCTGCTAGAATTGTTTGTTGACGTATATAATAACTAAAAAAATCTTGCATACACGTCAACTTAGCAGGCCCACAAGTCAGTCCACTCCCTTTAAAAAAAATTATATATAGCTCATTGCAACTTCTTATGCAATTTATTGCAGTCTTTTTTTTGGTTGGCCAGGGCCAATTTCGCATATTTCTGTGGGTTCCAAACTATTTTTAATACCGAAATGTCGAGCCAGATTTAAAGTACTTTGAAGATATATTTAAATTAGGTTAATGCCCAATGAAATTGGAATCTGAGAATGTGAAAAAATTCAGAAATTATAAAGTAATTGCCAATTTGTCATCTGTTTTTATATTTACAACCTATTTCATATTACTTTCAAGATTTGCAGGCGTCTTGAAAGAGTTGTAGCCCATTAGGGCATAGAAAAATAAGTAGGCCTGGGATTGTGTATTCTTCAGAAAAAAATAAACTGGCTCATTTTCACAAAGAAAGAATAGCTGGGCTGGTCACATGGTGAACATAAAATATAAGCCTGGTCTAGACGGGCCACAGTCGAGTTGAAACCCTGCTCCGTCTCCACAATAACAAAAAAAATTCTGCTCGAGCAGCTACGTCCCAGGTGTCAGCCGATCTTGTGTTGTTCTCTTGTCTATTGACTATATACGCTCACAATGTCGTGGGTCCCAGATGTCAGGAAAACACTAGGAGGAAGCATTTTATTTTTCCATACGCTGACATGGTGGGCCCCTACTGTCATCCTCTCCACGTACTTCTGCCAGTTCCTGTTGTTTGTCGACCATGTTGACAACGTGAGAGGGCGGCGCCGCGGCGAGCGCACCAAAGCATGCGGAGGACGTCGGCGTTAACGATTTAGGAGACGGTGGGGCGGCAATGCGTGCGCTGAGGCGCAGCTAGCCATGGGAGGCGGAAGTAGGCGGCCCCACCGGCGCTGGTTTGGTTTTGGCGGCTGGAGGAAGACAGGACTGAAGAAACAAGATAGACTGTAAAAGCAGCAGGAGTACTTAACAACCTTAACTGAAACTAGCAGGGGTACTTAACAACCAAAGCTGAAAGTAGTATGAGCACTTATACAGGTTCAACCGTAAAATCACACCTCGAAAAGTGCTACTTTGCCTACAGATAGCCAAGGGTGAGGCCGCCAAGTCCCAGGACAAGGCCCAGGCGCCACCCCGCGCATCCACAACCTTCTGAAAGCGGCTTCATCTTGCAATGTGGTCAATAAACAGGATATTCGCTTTAGAGCCATGGAAAAGCATGAACATAATCTTCTGTCCTATTCTCCATGATGAACGGGCCTTCATTATTTGAGACCACCCATGAATAAGTATCTTTTCACCTCCAAGGGGAATGGAGTAGGTCGACATAAACATCATGTTGTGACCAAGCGCAAGTCTGACCCGACCATGGTCAGGCATATGTATAGGAACAATAGAACTGGTAGTTTCTGTTTCAAGAAGATCACAACTGTAGAACTGTGTATAAGCAATAGTTTATGAACAACATATATAATAGAAAACAGCTCGTACCATAAGTTTCTCGACACAGTTGGACCTGTTCAACGAGTGCAGCAGTGGCACACATATCCCACGTGACCTTCCACCATTGAAACGCCCCACAAGGACCACAAGACGATCAATAAAGTGTAGGAACTTGTGGATGTCATCCCAGTCAACTTCAGTGCCATCAGTAACAGCCGAGTTATTACAGAATAACAAACGAGCAGCCTGCTTAACTCTGAAAAAACCTACACGTGCCACCAATTATAAGAAAATATTAGTTAGAAGTAGCATCTTCGTGAGAGATTCGTTGCTACTTCTAAAGTTAAATTGTGATTAGTTAGACAGAATAGGTGGATTAAGAAGTAATCGAGGCAACAAGCAAGAACCAGATACAAAACTAACATGGATGAATAATTGGAACAACGTCGGGATGGAAGATCGCAGTGAAGATGAGACCAGGTTCTGCTATTTCCATCAACGTTCGTGCGCCAACTTTCAGTCCGTAACACTTGAGAAATTTTATCCAAGTTTGGCCATAAAAAATCAGCGATCTTCTTGGTTCATGAACCCAACTCAGAACTTATATCCATGGCTTGTCTTCACTGTGACCATTAAACTAGTGTATTCAGTTATGGCAAGGCCAAGCATCTTGAGTACATGTGTTTTGGCAGAGCAAATAATGCACTGCAGGAAAAATAATATGAGAACACAATGTATTCCCTATCCAAATCTAGAAATAACTTCCTCCTTCATGTCAGTGTTGACCATCGTACTAGTAGTACCTTTAATCCATGTATAGCAATCCAAATTTCCAAATTAGTCGACAACATGTTCAAAAAAACCCACCCTCCTAGATAGAAACGAGGATTCTAGGAACATATTGTGCACGTTTTAAAATCCTGTGTTAGGATGAGAAGGAACAAGTGTGGCATCTTGCCGAGGGCGCAAAAACATGTAGGGTCCTCGCACTTTGGGCACTGCAAATGAAACACACTAGATTCAGTAGGAAGAAAAATGCATCAACGGCGGCGGCTGCTATCCTAGGATTACTTGCCACCAAGGGACTTGGATTTATCGGGGATGGATGAACAATTTGTACCAGGTTCTCCATGAGAATACCCTATGCAATCGCCGAGAGGGGGTTTTCTCTGAACAAGCAGACATGGGAGAAGGGGATTGAGGCCCAGTGAAATATTGCCGCTTCGTCCGTCTTGCTTACTGCTAAAGCTGGAAAGGGGGGGTTTGTGATTTGATGGCTCATTGGGCATTACTGTGGCGCTAGGACCGGGGTGTGTCTACCGTGCAATTGTGCACTCTAATTTGTGCATATGGCACGTGGACCCCATTGCCGGTTGCCCCACATATCAGCGAAAGGAAGTAGAAAGACAGGAGTAACTAGTTACACATAAATATATTTTTGACAGAGAGATACTCCCTCTGTAAAGAAATATACAAATCTTTTATATCACAACTTTATACATAAGAAAAATCAAGGGGAATATATATAACATATATAATTATAAAAAATAGAGTTGTTTTTAACACAGTATAGATGAGTTGGTGATGATGGTGTGCCTACCATCCTGCAATATAGGCCGTCTGATTTATATCTGACGGATAGGAAGGAAACTATGGCAATTTTGCAAAAAGGTACCCACACACCTCTCCACATTTGCAAATAAAGCCTTCCCTCGTTCATCCTTTTCTCTCACAATATCTATACCTACTAATAAAGCAAGGTGCGTTTCTTCAATTTTTCATCCGTTCACCTTCGAAAATATTTCTTCTCTCTATCCGAGGTGGTATTGAACTTTTATGCGTCTATCCACAAGAAAAGAAAAAAGATTTGTCCAGAATTTCGTAATTGGGCCGTGCACGCTCCGGCCCAATGAAGCGAGCGCACTTATTATTGCCCACGTAGTTGGCAAGACCTTATTTGTTGTATTGAGCGATAAATAGTTGAAGCTGCCCACAGGACGCCTAAAACTGGGTTGGCCCGTTTCACCTTTTTAGATGTTCTATTTCTTTTTTTCTATTCCTTTCTCTTTCTCTTTTATATTTCCTCTTGCATTTTCCATCTTTATTTTTATTTTTTCTGTCAAGTAAAAAATTACAAAAATATTCAGAATTTCAATTTTTGTTCAAATATGGAAAAAATGGTCAGAGTTCAAAATTTTTGTTTTAGATTTGAAAAATGTTCGAAACTTTTTAAAAAAATCACGTTTTGAAATTTTCTCATTTTTATTTTTTTTGTTTTTCATAAATTCTTAGACATTTTTTTAATGAAGTACATTTTATAAAGTGTTCCATATATAAAACTATTCCTGTTTTAGTGACATTTTCACAAATCCAAAATAATATTTTTGACTAAGAAAACATTTTCTAATTTTAATTGAATGTTCCCCTTTTAAAAATCTATATCTATATCTATATCTATCTATATCTATACCTACTAATAAAGCAAGGTGCTTTTCTCCAATTTTTTCATCCGTTCACCTTCGAAAATATTTTTTTCTCTCTATCCGAGGTGGTATTAAACTTTTATGCGTCTATCCGCTAGAAAAGAAAAAGATTTGTCCAGAATTCTGTAATTGGGCCGCGCACGCTCCGGCCCAATGAAGCCGGCGCACTTATTATTGCCCATGTAGTTGGCAAGATCTTATTTGTTGTATTAAGCGATAAATAGTTGAAGCTACCCACAGGACGCCTAAAATTGGGTCGGCCTGTTTCACCTTTTTAGATTTTCTCTTTCTTTTTTTTGTTCCCTTCTCTTTTTCTTTTATATTTCCTCTTGCATTTTCCATCTTTATTTTTATTTTTTGTGTCCAGTAAAAAATTACAAAAATATTCAGAATTTCAATTTTTGTTCAAATATTGAAAAAATGGTCAGAGTTCAAAATTTTTGTTTTAGATTTCAAAAATATTCGAAACTTTAAAAAAAATCATGTTTTGAAATTTTCTCATTTTTTTTTGTTTTTCGGAAATTCTTAGATATTTTTTAATAAACTACATTTTATAAAGTGTTCCATATATAAAACTATTCCTGTTTTAGTGACATGTTCACAAATCCAAAATAATATTTTTGTCTAAGAAAACATTTTCTAATTTTGATTGAATGTTCCCCTTTTGAAAAGATAAAAAAATCAAAAATCTTTGTATTTTTATAAAATTATCATGTTTTCAAAATATTGTTTGTGAATTTGAAAAACTTTTAATGTTTCTAATTTTTTTGTGTTTTTCCAAAACTATTGGAATTTTCCAAAACCAATTGTCGCTTCTTTTGAAAATTGTATTGCATTTAAAAAATTGTTCACGTTTCCAAGATATTCGCCAATTCATATTTATATTGAATGTTCAAAAAATTAAAAATTATTTCTAATATTACGCTATAGTATTTTCTTAAATATTTGCTGTGGCCATTGATTGACGGTGCATGGTCGTTCTATGCTGGTTGACTATAAATGAAAGAATTTGCGGGCACATGCCAATAAAAGAGAATATGTTGTTTGGCTTTAATTAGAGAAAAATGATGGCACTTGAGCACTAAAATAATCAAAGAGAATAAGTCCTCAAAAAGAAGGGACATTTATGCCTGATCATGCTAATGAATTGGGATTGATGCGTTGCAATTAATGATCCATCTGGTTACGCCATCGTAGGATAGAGTGGTCGAAGCAACCATGTCTCGAAGGTTGCCGCGCACCCACCAAATGAGGAGGCAGGCACAATCCAAAGATAGAGGCACACCCGGGAAAAAAGCATGAGTTGGGTGCTCGCCACCAATCCGAACAACCTCACCACTATAAAGATTTCCCCTGTCATACATGTCCAGCGAGAAGACCATAACTCCTCTGTCGCGCACTATTGTGGAAACCCTTTTTTGGACGACACATCAATTATCTTTCCCGTTGCTTCTCAGAAAAAAAATCTCTCTCCCGTTGCAACGCACAGACATATGTGCTAGTAAAATACTCATACAAATGCATCTTAATGTTACGTGCAACGCACGAGCATTATGGGGGTTCAGCTTTTTCTATGGGGGTTTAGCTGAGAATATAATACTCAGACATGCTCACGGTTCTGGACTTTGGGCCGCAGGCCCATCCTACATGTTTGGGGGCCCATGTGTTCTACCTCAGCGCTTTTCATATTGCAAGTGATCGGTATGACACTGATTTTAGATGTTGTCGCAAGGCGAATACATAAAATTGAATAAAGCACAACAGATGTTGGAATGAAATCGAACGACAGTTCCTAACCAGCAATGAGAGTTGCAATTCTATCAACGATATACCATGTGATAAATAATACTATCGTACTACTTATACACACAGGACACTTGTTTTACCATGCCAGATTATTATATCAAAATCTCTCGGAGGATAGATCAGTTCGTCAGTTGCGTGTTGCTACTGAAGAATTTCAAAGTTGATTTGGACCAGCTCTCCTTGCTGAGAATGTTCAATTTTGACATCATCCCCTACCGCAAGATATGATTTAGACTTGAACCTTGACCATCCTTTAGCATCAATCATCATGCGACCATCCTTTGTACTTACGGTATATTGAGCAGGTTCATTCACACCAAGGCTGCACATGATAAGAGAAACTTGGCCGCGGTCGCCTGGATTGTTGAACGACTCCCTCGTTGCTCTAGGAATTCTCTATTTGCAAACAAGAAGACATACCCAAACAGTTAGATCAACACAGTGAATCATGTGAAACAACATGGAAAGAAAAAAGAACGAAGCACTTGGGCGGCCAATGCTTACGAAGAAGGTGGACATGTCGGTTTTTGTAAGGATTTTGGTATATGAAGTGCAAACTGCAGCCCAGTCTGTTGCTGGTGCAACTGCTCATTCGGTTGCCGCTGCACATGCCGGAGCAGATGCAAGTGCAAGTGTTGGTGTAGGTGCCGAAGCCGTTGCTGCTGCCGGAGATGGTGCTCCTTGTAGAGCTGGTGCCGGTGTCGGAGCAGGTGCCGGTGTCGATGCCCGGTCCTCCGGTAGATCAGACTGATCTGCTGACGCGGTCGGTGCCCAATCCTCAGCTGGATCAAACTGAGCTCCTGCCGCTGTCAGTGCTAGAGCAACTATCGGTGCTCGATCCGTTTCTAAAGGTGTACCGATGTGCGAAACAGCGGCGATCGTGTCTGGTCTGCTACGATCAGCTTTCTAACTTGACTAGGATCCGTGACCGTGATCCATTTTTTCTTCATTTCTTTTAAAGGCGAGAAGGACTAATTGTGGCGTTTTTGTTAAACCAAACTGCAGTTCATCATAGGGATTCAGCTTGTACTCAAACAACAGACTGATCCAATTTTTTCTAGTAATATAAGTGATGGACAGTGCCTTTGTTACTAACACGACATAAGAAGTGAAACCTACAAAAATAGCCATCATAGAGCAAACCAAATTGTTTATTCTGTGATGAATGTCACATGGAAAAACCTGCATCGTAAAATTGCAGGAAAAGAAAGAAAACATGACATTAAATCAATAAGATTTAGATAGTAAATCAATAAGATTTACTTGATGTGACACGAGTGAATCCTTACCAGGAAATCACTATGTTGAAGTACTAAACAAAAGATTGATCATCCAACTACGGGTGGCATGCAGGGGCCCCGCCTACTCCCACAAACAGGACAGTCCAAAGGTCGTGACAAATCGTATGGACCGAACATCCATGGGACTAGAAATCCTGGTGGGTGCGATAAACCCTGCAATGCATACAGATATTGGAGTGTAACCGTAATTGATAAACCGTCCTCACGAAAAAGATGATCTGGATACTTCAAAATATACAGACTGAATTGAGTGGACAGACATTAACATAGACCGTTCTCAGGACTGACCACACACCAAAAGCGGCAGTACTAATAAACAATATAGGGTTCACAAACACAAATCAAGTACTGAACAATAGTACTTACTACAGACAAGCAAAGTTGCACTAATTAAACTCTGCAGACTATTTCTTGCCACCGACCTATGGGATGAACCCCGCATAACTGACTAGGCCATGGACTTCGTGAGAGATGTCTACATGCACCATCACCATCTTGTCAACCTTGGAGAACCTAACAGAGTGGTTTTTCTACTCATAAACATGATGATGAAGACATTCCACATCAGATTTGTTGGGAAGCTTTACAAGAACCACACCCTTCATAATCGAAGGCACAACCAGGAAATTGTTGTGGTCAATTACATCCTCGAGAACACGCCTGCCAACAATGCTACATGAAAACACTAGTTCAGGACACGTGGCGACAAGGACGCGTCAGCTGGATAGTTTAGCAGTAGAACTCATCCTCAGGTCTTCCAGTTCACACGGCATGACTTTGAGAACTTCATCTCCACCGCGGACCTGGTTCTAATTCAAACAGAAACCATATATTATTACTACCTCCGTTCAGAAATATAAGATGATTTTCGATATTATACTCCATATATGACTACATATACACACAGAAATGAGTGAACAAAGACACTAGAACATGTCTTTAAAGGCATGAGAGCAGAGGGATTACTTGGAATATCCATAACACAAGTTACTGAGGCAAGTATACCCTCTTCAAAGGTAGCATTGATGTTCATAAAGTACTCCCTCCGTCCCAAAATTCTTGTCTTAAATTTGTCTAGATACGGATGTATCAAGTAACATTTTAGTATTAGATACATCCATATCTAGACAAATCTAAGACAAGAAATTTGGGACAGAGGGAGTAGTTGAAAGTAATCTATAAGAAATCAGTGTCAACCTCTCGCATGTTTTGGTCAAAAGAGGAATTTAGAACCGTCATTTGGCACATTAAAATCACATGCAAGATCACCCAGAAAGTTGTACTACCAGTACTAGTACTGCGTGTTAGATGAAAAAACACGATCAAGATCGAGAAAAAGATCATCAACAAGAGACATTACCTGGACTTGCTTAATGAGAGATCCCGGAGAGGGGGGCTTGGACAGGGCGATGACTTTGAGCTTGTCTGCGGTAGTCTCGGCGGGGTGCTTGTGCTTCTTCGTACCATGAGCCTCGACGGTTTTGGCCAGAGCCATAGACATCACGTCGGCCAGTGCTCCAGCGTCCATCCAAGAGAGGAAGCTGAGAGAGAAGAGTGAAAGGAGGAACGAGATGAGGGAGAAGCGAAGCGAGTGGGGGTTTTCTTCAAGAGAGGAAGCTGAGAGAGAAGAGTGAAATGATGGTTGCTTCATCCGTCCAACTTACTGCTGGAAAGGAGGGGGTTTTGTGATTTGACGGTTCATTGGGCATTACTGCGGCGCTTCGATCGGGGTAGTCTACCGTCACTCTACTATGGAGTAATTTAGTGCATGGATGGTGGACCCAGGTGCTGGCTGTCCCACACGTCGGCGAAAGTGAGTAATTTAGTGCATGGCTGGAGGAGGATCCGCACAGTAGAGCGTGTCCATTGTTTTTTGAAGAAAAAAATGATTACAGTAAGCATTTCCACTCTTACGATGGAGGAGTGGGAAACACGGCGGCTACTTGAACATACATAGTGCTCCTACTTTTAGGCATGTGCAGTGGTTCATACGTCAGTACTACATAATCTTGTTGCTAGTGTAGTAAGATATGACAATAACAAATGATGTTGTGCGCATGTCAACTATATGTAACATAGTACCGCTTTTTCGACTGTCCGGTCGAGAATGAATGGTGAGGTCTACAACACATGGAGAGTACGGTGCTACAGTACTCCACGAAACATGAACCATATGAAGCATGAATAGTGTTAGGCAGGGTGTATGAAGGGTGCATGGGATGGGAGCAAAAGTTCCTTTCTTGACCCACTTTTGGGTGTTTGGCAGAGTGCATGAAGGGTGCATGAGTCCACACTAGTAGGTTAACAAAAATACACAAATAGGAAACAACTATATTGAGATGAGAATGCAACCAAACACACCCACACGCTTTGTGCTACAGTGACTGATCTGCACCGTCTGAGTTTGATCCAATGGTCATGTTGCGCCAAGGCATGGACATGCCCATGCAGAGGGCGCCTAAACACCACTGAAGTCTCTTTGCTTCTCGAGGTGCACGACGTTGGTGATGCAGGGTGCAACCGCCCGCAGAGCCCGCTCCCGGTCGACGGGAGCCAGCTCATCAAAGACAGCGTCCAATGGCACGAATGGATTCCGGTGATGGAGCCCTGAAAGGATTCGCCCGACAACAGCGACGGCAGCCCACAACCCCTCCTTGTCCAACTCAGCCCCCACCATCGCGCGGAGACGGCTCAGCTCCTCGGAGATATAGGTGAAGAAGGAGACCAGGTCAGGAATCCGCAGCTCGTTGAAGTCGACCGGGTGGTTGAACGGGTTTAGAACGACGGTCGACATCGTCCCGCTGGCACGACGGTAGGCATCGCACAGCCACAACACGTGCGTGGCAACTTGGTTCACCAAGTGGCTGAGGTGATCCTGGACCTCATCACGATCAGCCCGCTCGCGCTCCAGCTGGCTCCCCTGACGGCCTATCGTATCTCCTGCTTTCTGCAGCAATGCCACTGATGCCTCGAGCAACTTTGTGGTGGACGCCTGCCGCTTTTGAAGCTCCATGAACTCCCGCACATAACGGAGGAGGATGGCACTCCTCTCCTCCTTGAGCTCATGGAGCCCCACGTCCTTGGCCTTGAGCTCCGCATGCTTGGCTTGGAGCTCCTGTGTCAGGCATCTCACCTCGGACTCAGTGATCTGTTGCGCCGCCATGGCACCAGGTAGAAGCAATGGGGAGAGGAAGCAAAGGGGGCGAAACGGCTGAAAGGCAATGCAATCTACGGGAAGGCGGAGGGAGCCAGCCGAGGAGTGGGGAATCTTTGGTTTTCACCATGGTAAAACACCAGTCGACGACTTCACACATCAGGGAGCAATGGGGTTAAAGGTGCAGTCATCATGACTAATTGCTGCCGTGCCTGCTCCCGTCAATCAAAAAATTAAAAATCCTACTGCACCCAAACACTAGAGCAACACCACGGTGGATATTTAAATTTACCCACCGACAAGTAGATAAAAAAAGGGGTGAAAAAAAACAAATGTGGCGGCGGCCTAGCTAATCGGTCGAACTAGCCCAACTAGCTAGCCACCGTGCTTCATTGATGTACTCGGCGGGAAAGGTGGTCTTTAGTGATTTGACGACTCATTTACTTGCTTCAGCGCTACGACCGAGGAGGACCCTGAAAACGCGCGGTAGGGCGTCCCACGTCAGGAAGAATATATGCGTGCACCACCCGGGAGGACCCCGAAACGGCGCGGTAGGGTGTGCCACGTCTCGGCATAGAGGAAAAATATGCGTGTAAAAATATATTGTATTAGACGTAGTACCTATGGTTCGACCTCGGGACCCAGCCAGTCGGTTGAAAACACCCCACTAGCCACACAACTTCATCATGCAAACATGGCACAGAGGATAGATGTGGTTAGCTCCGTCTCGACCAGCCACAACGTCTCTTGTTCTAGGCGATTCTTCTATTTTCCAAGCTTTTTTAGTTGTAATAACACCATGGCAAGCTAGCGCCGCTCTTCGTGGGTGCCCGTGCAAAGGTTAGAGGATGGAGAGAAGAGAGATTGAAATCGCAGACCTGGGACCCACCAGTAAGTGAGTCAACAGTCATGCACGTGTTGACGAGGCACTCCCTCTACTCTACTCAACGTAATACTGTATACAATCAAGTTATGGGACAAAGCCAACAACCGTTGTTGTTTCAGGCTATCGACTTACACTTTGTAGTCCAGGTTGCCAGTTCGAATCTCATCTTTCATATTTGTTATTTTTAGGTCCAAATTTGATTAATGACAAGATGGACCCCCGTGTGTTGTTCCGATATTTCAGTGTAGGATGGTTTTTTTGAACAAACACTTTGCACGGTTAGACAAGTAACAGCACGAGTTACACGTATTTTGCAAGTTTACGAACAAAAATGACAGCGGCATAGAATATCACATCCACCCTGCAGCTTAGATGCTATGGTGATACGAGTTTTTACACCGTTGGAAGTGAGATCCAATGGCTTGGGAGCAGTCTTTGTAATTATGGGCAATTTCCAAACTCTCCAAAGTTTTTTTTGCAAATAAAACATTCATGCCTCGTGTGTGCTGCTGCATCTTCGATCCAACGACTCCCCATTGCTCATATTAGGTGCTCCCTATAGCTTAATTACACACTACAATGATATGAGCATCTAGGTCGTATGATCAGTGATTAGATGGCACATGCGTAGTACTTGTACTTTCTACGCATTTCCCAAACTCTCTCAGCCGTATATTGCAAAAACATTCAAACCTCCTACTGTGGGCCGTTAGATCTCAGTGAACTCGTATCACCATAGAATCTACGATGCAGGAGCACCTCATATTCTCCCATGCGAGAAAACATAAGGTGCTATCGCAGCTTGGATGCTACGGTGATACGAGCTTCGAAGTCTTTTGATCTGAGATCCAATGGCATCTGAGCAGTCTTTGTGCTTATAAGCAATGGCCGAACTCTTTTGGGGCTTTTCTGCAAAAAACCATTCGAACCACTGAGGAGGTGTTGGGTCACAAATCCAACGGCTCCGAAGAGCTTGGATCACCAAAGCATCTAAGGTGTGGTAGCACATGATATACTTACATACAGGAGAATATGATGTCCTCCTTCATCTTAGATGCTATCATGATACGAGCTTCGAGGTCGTTGGATATGGGATCCAAGGGCATCTGAGTAGTTTTCGTACAAATTGTGTGCAATTCTCAAACTCATCAAGGTTTCCTGTAAAAATATTAAGACACATCATGTGAGCTGCTATATCTCAGATCTACAAGCTCCAAGCAACTCGTATCGGCATATAGCATCTAAGGTATGGGGGCACATGATATTCTCCCGGGGAGGAGGGGTGGGGGTGCACAACCAATCGGTGGTTGGGAGGGTGGGGACAAATATAATCTAAACAACCCTAAACAGAGCTCCACAATTTTATCTAAGGTCAAGGGGTTGAACACCGACAATCATAGCTCCGCCTAAACACAACATTTGCATGTACTGTAGTACTAGACTTAATATTCATGTTTCAGTTTCATGTTCATTTTAAATATTGAACTGAGGACCATGCATGTCTTACATTTTACTCCCTTCGTTCCTAAATATTAGTCTTTTTAGAGATTTCAAATGGACTGGCACATACGGATGTATATAGACATAATTAGAGTCTAGATTCACTCATTTTGCTTCGTATGTAGTCACTTGTTGAACTCTCTAAAAGACTAATATTTAGGAATAGAAGGAGTATTTTTTGAATTCGTGTCATACATGCATGGTTTGGAAAAATAGATGCACTATACTTATTGGATTGTTGTTCTGTTCGTGCCTGTGTGTGTGTCTCTCTCTCTCTCTGTGTGTGTGTGGTCATATGCTTGATACATACAAAGTTTTCTCACCTCCATATTGTTCATCTTTTAAATTTGAATTTGCATTGGAAAACTTACTAGGGATACCATGAAATGTGAAATCCATGTTGAGATCACTATATCACAAACTCACTCTAATTCAACAACTCATCATAAATCAATTAGCACATTGAGATTAGTATTTGAAAGGAAAATACCAGCATTGTAATACATATAGATTCGTTCAGCAATTTAAAAGGTTCCTTTCGTATTCTCGAATGGTAGGACCCAACGGCGTACCAGCGAGACCTTGGCTCGTGTTGATCCTAACAAAAAAAAACTGGGCTCATGTCCTTCGGTGGCGTGCGTGGTACGCACATTAGTCAACCCCAACCAGTCGAGCCTCAGCGTTTCGAGTCGAAATATCCGGCGGCCAGAATTCCAGCCCTAGGAAATTCCCCTCATGTCCCCAGTCCATAATGACTACCGGTGAACAATGGAGGGATACTTTAGTAACTATACAATGTTACCTACCGTGCCGAGCACGGTTCAATTCCCTCGATCGCCGCTCATCAAGGTCACCCGTCAACTGCATTGCCTAGTACTCTTACTAATACACCAGGATGAGCACAAAATTGAGCCCGTTTGTTCGTGCCTAGTACTTGAGTTAATATATCAGGCAATGCACTGGTACGGAGGGATTATCCTTTTACTCTGCATATATAACTTGTCTGAAGTCTAACTAAGCAAAATGTTTGACCAAATCCTTTCTTAAGAAATACAACAGCACAGATGTACGGCTTGAAAATTTATTGCATGATGCAGGTTATGATATAGTTTCGAATCATGGATCTTAAATTTCGGAAAATCCAAAAGTGAGCATAAATTCTTGAAACTGAGCATGGTCACGTGATATGGCACAAATATTACTTCGTAAGTTTTTTCTTCAATTTGAGACAAGCTGCTTATGACAAGTTGCACAAATGAAGAGCCAAGGTATTTTGGAACAAAGACCTATCACGTTAAGGCGAACGCTTTCACTATTGAAACCGTGGGCGTTTATGTGCCGCCACGAGTCCCCGCTTCTCATCGGCAGGTGCCGTCCGAGCAAGCGTGTGAGTCGACGGGAGGAGTGCGAGCAGACCGCTGCGCCGGCAGACAGGGAGGCGTGCGAGCAGACCGCTGTGCAGGCTCACTGGGAGGCGAGCCCTTTGACCAGGCTCTGCCGCCCACCTTCGTCCCAACTACTCCCACTTTTAATGTCGCCGGTGCCGCAGTTTAAAGTCAACCCCGCACTACCCGGTATCGCTACAATCTTCTCTCTTCCTCTCTGATTCTCCTGTCGTCTACCTCCAACTAGCCTAACCTAAACGTACGCCATGCCGCATCGCGATGGTCTGCCCTTAGTCATCGAATTTCCTGAGGAAGACACCCAGCCAGAGTCTCAAGAACATAAGGCGCTTTGGGACGAGCTTAAACTGGCCTTGCGGGAAGACGCCGCGCCTGTCCCCACTCCCGTTCCGGCTCCCATCGCCCTGACTACGCCAGTGCCCATCCCCATGGCATTGATGGGCTAGGAGCCGCACATTGTCACCGAGCTTGATCCCACGGGGTTCCACGAGGTTCTCGCCGACTTTCACGCACCCGTGCACCTGCCAGCGCCTGCGCCTGCACGTGCACTAATGCGCACGCTCGTGCCGGTGCCGGTGCACCTGCCAGTGCATGCGCCCACGCGTGCACTGACGTGCGCGCTCGTGCCGGTGCCCATGCACATGAATGTCTCCGCTACGCCATTCACAGCGCATGTCCACATGCGGGTGCTAGTGCCCCCCTCAGCGGCATGGATTGCCGCCGTCGACCGCTTCCTTGCACCAACGCCAGTTGCCTCCTCCCGCTAGTTGACTCGCTCCGAAGTCCAGAACATTTTGGCCTTCCTTGAAGCTATGCCAACATCCAGCAGTACGCCAACAACAGCGCAAGACACCGCCGTCACCGTTGGTCAGTGGCCCGACGACACATAGAGTACGACAGAGGAGCCGCTAACCACCGCAGGACGCCCCCGCCGCCACCAAGTAATCTAAATTTGCCATGAAAAACATTCGGGTTTCCATGCTTAAAATCTGAATGTTTATCATTTATGTTTATATTCTATCGATCGTTGTATAATTTAAAGTTGGAGTCAGAATGAACGAAATCTATGGTTTGATCGATTGAATGTTCTGCTAGAGCCGTATCAAATTAAATATAAAACGTCATCAAGCCACATGTATTCCTTGTCATCCAACGACCTAGACCGCTTTAATATCGAGTGCTCAACACGTTTAGCGTGCAGTTAATTTCATGCCAAAAATAGTGCTAATCACATAATAACACGCAAATAATATCCTACTTAATATCCGCATGCATTTAATATACTTCCAAATTAACGTGCATTGCACGTACACACTGACTAGTGATACTAGTACGTGAAACTGGTGCCTTAACTTGTGAACGCTTCCAGATATGGTTAATGGCAACATCGTCCGCGAGTTCTTCATGTTTGCCCGTGCGTCTAAACGCAGAAGGGGAGGGGAGAGAGAGCGCACATGGAACCCACCAGTAAGTGAAGGCCAATAGTACTAAAAATAATATTACATGTTGTCCATTAAATAGGCTGTGGTAATATAAAAACATTATGTGAACAAAGGGGGGTACAACAAACATTGTTGTTCTACGTATGTTGCCTATTGACGTGCGGCTTGAAGACCCTGGTCGCATGTTCGATCCTCGTCCTTTATTTTTTAATTTGTATCTTGGTCCAAATTTGTTTCATGACATGTGGGCCCCTCGATGTGTAGTTTGTAGTACTTTAATTTGTGGGTCGAAATTTGTTCCATTCCAATTGGACTATCGGTGTGTAGTTTTGTAGCTTATTTATAATAATTAAAGAGAACAACAGAGTTTTTTGCAATAATACCATGGTGCAACATTGAAGGCGAGAAAGGACGTGCGAGAGAGCGACGACCGAGCCAGAGGGAAATCAACTAGGGGAGTTGCGGGGGTTGCAACGGTGTTTGGAGTAGTTGTGGGCAGAATGCTATGAAAATATAATCTAAACCGACCGGAATAAATGCCTACACAAATTAATCCAAGGTTGGAGTGCCCCTCGCAATGTAAATAGCTTCGGCTTTGAGAGGGATGGAGAGGTAGCTTAAATGCGCGGAAGATACGGTGTGAGAAAGCCAGGTCAATCGAGAGACATATAGATAGAGAGACAAAGTGAGTGTGGTCCGACATTCATTGAACAG
>NC_041387.1:553027867-553048129 GCF_002162155.2 Triticum dicoccoides
ATGTTTCAATTCAGTGTACATTGTAAGATTTGAACTGAGGACCATGCATACGGGTAATTATTTCGAATTCGTGCCATACTAAGTTTCGAAAAGTTGACATTGACTCAATTTGTTGTGCTATTTTGTAGGTCATATGTTTGAATCCATCCAAAAGTTTTCTCACTACAATGGTGTTCATCATATACATATGAATTTGTATTAAAAAAGTAGCATGGATACAGTGAAATGCGAAATCCACGTTAGAATTGGAGATCGCTACGTGACACACACCCTAATTCAAATAACTAATTATGTGACACACACTCTAATCCATGTTAGCGTGGATACCGTTTCAATTTTTTTTCAAATAACTCCTCATTAATTAATTTATAGTAATCCCTCTATTCACTTTTATAAGACCTTGAAGACATTTCAGACAATGTGCAAAACAGTTCATTTTAAGTTGTCTGAAACGACTTACAAAAGTGAACGGAGGGATTATCTCGTTTTGAATCACTGATTATTGCAAGGAAAACACGGGCATGGTAATACATACATATTCATTTGCAAATGAAAGAAGATTCGTTTGCATTCTCAAATGTAGGTGCACCAGGCAGATCAGGGTCGTGTCGGGGTGGTCGCGTGTGTCGGACGGACGCATAGCACCCAGCCACCCACCCCCCTCCCTCCCTCCCCCACTCCCCCACCCCACCCAGCCACCCATCCCCCTCCCTTCCTCCCTCCCTCCCCCACTCCCCTTCCACGCCCAGATTGCTCAAATCCCTAATTTGTCGCCAACCCAAGAAAGTCCGAATCACCCCTCGTCTTGTCTCTTTCCCCACCTCTGTGCCGGACAACGACGGTCACGCTTCACCACCGCATCGGAGCTACCTCATCTACGCCCTCGTCCACTACACCGGGTGGTCCACCGACAACGTCGGCCGCCGCAACCGACATTCCTCATAGACACCGACTTCCACCGCATGAGGTGCACTTCACCGACGCCGTCTCCCAGCTCACCGGGGCTACTTCACCGAGCACATCGTCGCACCTCCGCCCCTCGAGGCCGTTGGGCTTCACCAATGGTCTCGTCCACCGCAATAGTAGCGCTCCTCTGCCACTCAAGATCTGCATCCGTGCGTGGCCAGCCAATGCCAGCGCATCACCCTCAACGGCTCTAAAGTGACCCGCACTCTAGCTAGGCGAGCATGCCCAAACGTCGGCCTGTACTAGGTATCCACACATCACTTCCTCGTGCACTGTTCCGACAATGTTTGGATATCCTTTCACTGCTCTCTTAGCTTACACGCCTATGCAACTCTGACTTTAACTCTTATTTCTTCTGGAGATATCATTTGAAACAAGGAAATCCATTTTTTTAGCGAAGCATGACGGTGCTACGGGATCTGGTACACATCCTGCACACCCGTATAACCTTGTAAGTATCTGTCCTCCGGTACAACATCAAGGTCGATTCCTTTTATTTGATGAACCATTCGCTGTGTCAAAAATGCAGAGGGGGATGCAAGGAGTACAAGGCCTGCACATCCAAGAAAGTGGTAACATGGACTTGTCCATGGAACATCCCAAGCGCAAGCAGAGCTGCAGTGAGCCTGTACAACGAGCTAGCGTAGGTCCCTGCATTTCATTTAATTCGTACTAGCATTCGTGTATGGTTTGTGTGCAGTGGCGGATCCACGAATTCAAGTTACCAGGGGCGAACATTTAACTTAAAAAATACGAAGGCACTTGCACTCCGGAAATCAACATAACTTGAGAAATGTGAAGCTACATGCACTTTGAAAACCAGCTAATGATCCAAAGTAGTTCAGATTATAAACACTAAATGATGCAAGCACCAAAAAACACAAAATGCAACATGGTGTACAAGGACTACAAACATGGTCTGTACCTGTTTGAATTATTCGTTCTCTGGCTGAAAATATCAAAGTGTAATTGCACCTATAACCAGTGCGCAAACTGCATATCAATATATCTATGCTGCACAAGTATGCCAATAGTTTCAAACAACAGATTAGAAAAGTATTTATGCTATGTTGTCATGATCGGGGGACTTTCTGGTAGATGGTGTCACATCCCTAGTTCTGGTACGCACTAGGCTAGCCCTTCATATGTGCATCATGTTTAAATTTTATTTAAGTTGAAATGGGGATTGCTCAAACCCTAGCACCAGATCAAATCAACTAGGGTCAAATAAAAATATTCTCAATGAACCCAAAATGCCCTCTGAAAATGTTCATGATTTCTGGTAAAGGTGAAAACCTCTGCCAAAAATGATGCACATATTTTTAGGTCATTTATGGATTTTTGAGTTAATTCATAAGTATTTGAATTTGGACATTTAAATCCTATAAATATTTTTAAGTGTCCAAATAATCCTGGAAGTACTTGGGGGCTGTTGGAAATAATTAAACAGTGCCTATAAATTTATTTCAGGATTTTATGAAGTGATTTGGTATTTTTCTAAATCCAGAAACAAATTAGCAGAACAGAAAACAGAAGAAAATTAGAAAAGAAAGGAAACCTCACCTGACTTACCGCAGCCCACCTGGCCGGCCCAGTCGGCCAGCCCAGCCACCTGGCCCAGCCCACCTCCTCCTGTCGTCTTCCTCTTGCCAGAGGGACGGGCGCGCGTGGCCGACGCATGCAGGCGCGCCCCTGCCACCTCCTGCTTCATCGTGTCGACGCCTCGTTCTCCCCAACCCGCGCCAGGAGACGTGGATGAGGCCATGCCGACCTCCCCTTCTTCCCTGGCTATTTCCCCTCTCCCTCTTCGTTTTTCGCCCGAACAGAGAGCCGCCGCCGTCGTTCGCTGCCACCACGCCCACCATGCTCCTCTCGCCTCCCTGTGTAGTCTGCAAGCTCTGCCACCGCCCGTTACGCTGCCTCGAGCAAGCCCCAAGCCCTCGGACGCCCCAACTCAACCGCCTCGACTCCATCTTCAAGCTTCGGTCGCCGGAGATCGCCGTCGCTGTCCCGTCGCCCCAGGCCTTCCCCGAGCACGCCGACCGTCTCATCGTGATCTCCGTGAGCCCCTGCACCGTTCCCCATAATTATGTGGCCTAGTTCTCGCCGTAGTCGTTATTTTCGTCAAGGCCGAGAGTGCGCTGCCGCACGACCTCGTCGCCGACGAAGGTCCCGTGACCTATTGGTCCCGTGGGTGTTCCCGTTGGGTCCGTGAGCACGCGTAGAGTCCGTAGGTGCAAACTGCTTATCCTCCCACGCGCTGTGGCGTCGAATCCGACGACGTTTGAACTTCGGCCGCCGCGATGGTCATTGCCGACACTGTTCCCGGCCATCTCGAGCTCAGCCACCGCCACCAGACGATGTGGCTCACTCCCAGGAGCGCATAGGAGCAAACCGCGCGGTGAATGGCACCCTAAGTAGCGTTTTCACAGCTCGCCGCCGCGTTTGGACTCGCCGGCGGCTACACACTAGCGAGTTTGACCCCGCTGACCGAGTTGACCCAGGGTGGACCCAGTTTAACCCCCTCGGTGTATGACAAGTGGGACCCGTCCGACTAATTAATCTAGTTTAGGTTTAAACTTAATCAGTTTAACCTAGGTTAGTACTATTTAAATTAGGTTAGTTTAGTTAGTCACTGACACACGGGACCCACTGGTCAGGTTTGACCTGGACTGGGTCAGTTGACCTGCTGACGTCACAATGACGCCAGGCTGACGTAGCAAATCATTTTCTGGATTAAACTTAAATCAGGAAATTCCAGAAAATAGTTTAAACTTCTAAAATTCATATAAATTCAACCGTAACTCAGAATGAAATAATTTATATATGAAAAATTATCAGAAAAATCCAATCTATCCATCTGTATCATTATAATGCATGTTAGAACAACTTATGGCTGCTGTTTAGGACAAATCATATAAATGGCATTTGAATTTCACATATGGAGTTTGGATTTGAACTTAGGGTTCAAACCAACTTCATTTAACTTTGTTGCTAGCTGCATTAGCTCAAAACACCAGCATGTTGCCATGTCATGATCATGCATCATAATGTGCATTGCATTGATTGTGTTTCTTCTCTATTACCGGTAATTGTTCCCTCTCAGTAGACGTGGTTCCGACGATGAGATCGATGACACCGATGAAGAGCTATATTATCTTTAGAAGTGCCAGGCAAGCAAAACCCCCTTGTTCATTCCGATACAATCCCACTCTCTCGCTCCTGCTCTCTTTTACTGCATTAGGACAACAACGATTCATCTGTTACTTGCTGCGGTAGCTGAACCCCTTTATCCTCTGCATGACCTGTCATTGCCACAGTAAATAGATGAAACCCACTAGCATGAGTAGGAGTTGTTTGAGCCCTGTTGTGCCTACTCATTCATGCTTGTTTGTCATGCCTGCTATTGCTTAGAGTTGTGTCAGGTCTGATTCATCAGGGATGAATTGGAGGTGTGTGAACATGTCCTACTGTGTGTGAGCTAAATGTGTGAACACGATTTGGTAAAGGTAGCGGTGAGAGGCCATGTAGGAGTACATGGTGGGTTGTCTCATTGCAGCCGTCCTCAGGAACCGAGTTCTGTGTTTGTGATCCATGAACTGTTACTACCACACATTGGGTTCCAGTAACTCGACCCCTCTCGACTTATTAATCAACATGATCTCTGTCCAGGAGTTGCAACTAGTTTCTGGTGTTTGTAGGTAGTGTGAGTACTCTACCAAGTGGCGGATGGAACCCGAATAGGCAATAAACCTGGACGAGAGACTTGTGTGGTTAGTCAGGTCGTGGCCGACTCCCTCGCCAGGCTTCCGCTTGAAGGTTGCCGAGATACACGACGTGTACATGGTGGTAAGTGGCGAGAGCGTGTGTGAAGAAGTACACCCCTGCAGGGTTAATATGATCTATTCGAATAGCCGTGTCCGCGGTAAAGGACTTCTGGGTTGCCTGTACAGTTCATAGACAAGTGAAAGTGGATACTCTAAAATACGCAAGATAAGCGTGAGTGCTATGGATGGCGTTCTCGTAGGGAGACGGGAGCGGATCCATAGTGGTGTATTGATATGGTGAATATGTGGACTCGTGTGCGCCACCTCAAAAGAGTTACTTGCAGTCGTAGTTCAGGATAGCCACCGAGTCAAAGCTGGCTTGCTGCAGTTAAACCCCACCATCCCTTTGTTGATACTGATGCATATGTAGTTAGTTCTGATGTAAGTCTTGCTGGGTACATTTGTACTCACGTTGCTTAATTTGTGTTTTTGCAGAGAGACTTCAGTCTCGCTAGTAGTACCGCGTGGACTTCGACGTTTAGCTTGTTACCTTAGCTACGATCTTGTGCCCTCGGCAGGATCTGGTAGATAGAGATGCATCTCAGGCTTTTTCATTTGTAGATGTCTGTACTCAGACATGTTAAGCTTCCGCTTGTGCTTGATTTGTGTGCTCTGAATGCTGGGTCATGAGACCCATGTTTGTAATATCTCGCTCCTTGGAGCCTATTGAATAAATACTTTGAGTCGTAGAGTTATGTTGTGATGCCATGTTGTATTTGCACATATCGAGCATATTGTGTGTATGTTATTGAAATGCTTGGTATGTGTGGGATCTGACTATCTAGTTGTTTATCCTTGGTAGCCTCTCTTACCGGGAATTGTCTCCTAGTGCTTCCACTGAGCCCTGGTAGCTTGCTACTGCTCCGGAACACTTAGGCTGGCCGGCATGTGTCCTTCTTCGTTCCTGTGTCTGTCCCTTCGGGGAAATGTCACGCGGTGTCTACCGGAGTCCTGTTAGCCTACTACAGCCCGGATTCTCCGGAGTCCTGCTAGCCCAGTTGCTACAGTCTGGATTCACTCGCTGATGACCGACGCATTCATTGCTGGGTCATGTATGCCTGTCCCTGTAAGTTAGTGCCACTTTGGGTTTACGACTAGCCATGTTAGACCGGGTTCTTTGTCATATGGATGCTAGCAACACTATCATATACGTGAGCCAAAAGGCGCAAACGGTCCCGGGCCTGGTAAGCCGACACCCGTGGGAATACCGTGCGTGAGGCCGCAAAGTGATATGAGGTGTTACATGCTAGATCGGTGTGGCATAGGATCAGGGTCCTGACAGATGGCCTCGACGTTTCCTCAAGCTATGAAAGTGCACTATAATTTGCTTGTCATCAATACCGGCAAATCTTAGTCTCTCTCAACATAGCAGATCATCATTAGACAGTAAATCCTTCAATGAGCTTGCAAAATGCTTGCATTAGATCCCTCATTAGACACTATATGTTAATCACCAGGAGCATGTAAAATGTTTGCATCAAATCTTCATTAGCAGTCTATTCATTAGACACTTCAGGCTCAAGAACAACATGAGCTTGTATGTTTGTACTGGAAACTTGATTAGATACATCAGATTCAGTCAGTTTAGTATTGATTGGGGGAGTTATAAAATAAGTAGAAATTTGTTTCATTTTCTCATAGATTCCCTACATACAAGTAGTTTTACAACACCGTCATATTTAACTATTGGCCAGAAATTGAAGAGATGAATTAGATATAATCAGGGATGTGATGTACCTGCTCGTTGCGCATGCTACTCTTGCAAGCTGCGACTGCCCGTTTGCGCAAGCTCGATGCCACGCCCGTGCTGCCGCCTCTGCCTCCCACGCAGGCTACACCCAGGGTTGGATCTTCATCTTCTTGTCCTTCCGTTCGCTTGAAGCCCAGCGACCACCCTCCAATGAGGGCGCGAGGAAGTGTTGTGTCGGTCTGTCCAGCGGCGGCTAGGTTAGGAGTGTCGGTGTCAAAACCGGCGGATCTTGGGTAGGGGGTCCCGATCTGCGCGTCTTAGGGTGATGGTAATAGGAAGCAAGGGACACATTGTTTACCTAGGTTTGGGCCCTCTCGATGGAGGTAAAACCCTACTTCCTGCTTGATTAATATTGAAGATGTGTGGAATACAAGAGTAGATCTACCACAAGATCATAGAGGCTAACCCTAAGAGCTAGCCTATGATGGTATGATTGTAATTGTGATCGGCCTTCTAAGGACCATCCTCTCCGGTTTATATAGACACCGGAGAGCTAGGGTTTACATGAAGTCGGTTACAAGGAAGGAAACATAATATCCGGATTGCTAAGCGTGTCTTCCACGCAAAGGAGAGTCCCATCCGGACACAAGCCGAAGTCTTGAGTCTTGTATCTTGACGCTTCTATAGTCCGGACAATGTGTATAGTCCGGCTGTCCGGATACCCCCTTATCCAGGACTCCCTCAGTAGCCCCTGAACCAGGCTTCAATGACGATGAGTCCGGCGCGCAGTCTTGTCTTCAGCATTGCAAGGCGGGTTCCTCCTCCGAATACTCCAAGGTGATTATCGAACACGTAGGTTGTGTCTGGATCTGCAAGATGACCTTCACATACCCTTAGCATCAATCTGTTCTGCTGGCAATCTTCGCATGTCGTGCCCTTGCATTGTGACCTGGTCCAACACGAACTAGCGTTTCCCGCTCCACCTCGACTCGCGTTGCGAGGTGGTTTTATCGGCACGTCCTGTCAAAAAAGAGATCGTGTCCCTCTTAATATGGGATCTTTCATCAATATGGGCATATGTGACCCCACGGCGACTGTTGGTATAATTCCGTGTTTTTTAGATAAGTCTCAAGCAGCCACACTGAGGACTCTTGGTATTCATCCCTTTTATAAAGGGGTCGAGGCCTACGCCTCGTCTTCACCTCTCCTGCTCCTTCTCACCCCTCGAGCTCCATCGCCCAAAAAACCTAAGCTCCATCCCCCAGATCCTCCAGTATGTATGGATCTGATGCAGCTGGCCGGTGGGTGGCCTCCTTGATTCAGGAGGAGGATATTGCGAAGCTTAGGGAGGTCAGATACCTGACCGCGGATATCCAGCACAGGCTTCCTCCTTTGGGGCAAGTCATCCCCATGCCAGAGCCCAATGAGAGTGTCGTGTTTACTCCTCACTTCCTCCGAGGCCTAGGCCTCACCCTCGACCCCTTTGTGAGGGGGCTTATGTTTTACTATATCTTGGATTTCCATGATCTGGCTCTAGACGCCATCCTCCATATCTCGTCTTTCATTATCGTGTGCGAGGTTCTCCACATCAACCCACACTTCGGCTTATTGCTAAAGACCTTCAATGTAAAGCCGAAGATGATCGAGGGGTGACATGTGGAGTGCGGAGGCGCCATAATAAGCAGGAACGCGGATGCCCCATGGCCAGAGGGTTCTTTTCCGGAAGCATCTGACGTATGGCAACGGAGATGGTTCTATGTCACTGCTCCCAGAGGCACAAAGTGGGCAGCTTCCCCCGAGTTCCGCGCATGCCCTCCATCATAGTTGGCGTCTTGGACCGATGTGGGACGGAGTTATGGGCCTGCTGGCGATGTACCAGAACTGCATAATCGCATCCGGGAGCTTATTAGGAGGGACATAAACCTTGTCAGCATAATTCAAGTAATGCTAGTTCGGCGGATATTGCCGTGCAAACGTCGGCCTCTCTGTATGTGGGAGTTTAATCCGGAAGGTTCGCGGACTATTAAGCACTTCTTCGGCCTGACGCTTGAAGGAATGTGTAAATTATTCTTCGGACCACAAGCAAAGTGTCCAGACACCACCGAGGATGCGGGCCTAAGCTGCAATCGCCTAGATGCCCAAGTAAGTAACCTTAAAGCCGGACACTTCATTTATATTTATCACGATTGTTATTCTAACACTCCCTTCGCGGCCAGGAATGGCTTGACAAGGCAAAAAGAATCAGGTGTCCGGCACCACTTCCCGAAGGCTCGCCTGGTCCCACCATTGCAAAGATGCTGGACCGGGCGCTCAGCAAAATCCCTTCAGAGAAGGATGAAGGAAAGGGCAGTGAAGCCGAACTTCATGCGCTACGCATCCAGACCGGGAAAACCGCTAACCCTCCTATGGAGGATAGTTGGGCAGGGAAGGTCAAAGCCTCCTCCCCACGTGGGAAGAAGAGGGCCGCCTCCGAAGATTTGGAGGCAGAGACGCCCAAGCAAGGGAAGAAAACATCACCAAGGGGCCCTGCCGCGACGGGCGCCCTTACCACATCGTGCCCATCAACGGGCCAGCCCTCCAATGAGCCGTAAGTCATTCATTGATTCTAAGGTGAGATGTTACTCCAAGATCCATAACCAGGACTTCATTTTTTGTAGTCCGGCGAGCAACTCTTCTCAACAGGATTCGTCTTCGGGGGATCTTCGCCCGGAGATGATGGAGAGTGAAACCCCACCCAACTCTCCACCTCATGAGGCGGGCAACACGGAGGTGTCTTCACGGAGGAGTCCGGATATACCGAAGCCGGGGGCTAGTACGTTAGCCGCCCTGAGCCCGAAGCGTTTGGCTCCCACAGGGGGCGATGAGAAGGGTCCGGCGCAGTTTAGTGTCCGGCCGGACGTACTGACGGGCCGTATGGAGCGAGCCGCACTCTCGGAGGAGCACCGCTCTTTAATGAGCATGGTGCTCATGAAGATTTCATCCGCTACCAGCGGCTTGAATGAGGCATTTACAAGCCTGCTCAGAGGCTTTGAGGTATGTAGTGAAAAATGCATAACTTTTTGGTTATGAAGCACGCGCTAGGTGTGCTCCCTATAGATAGTAGCCCCTGAGACTCTGGATGTCCGCCATAGGCGGCAAACGGGGGATCATATACTAATGGATGCACGTGTGCAGGTATACAAGGTTCCGGCAGCCGACCAGTCTGTTGAAGTTGCCGAGCTAAGGAGGCAAATCGGATCCATCGATGCCGATATCACGCTGGTGAATAAACGGCTTGAGGAGTCCAAGGGTATGTGCTTGGTTTTTGTTATAATGTGTAGGAAAATGCCAAAGCGGCATAATATTAATGCAATATGTGTGCACTGCAGATGGTGCTGCTGCCGTGGAGGCCCTGAGGGCGGAACTTGCCCAAGCCAAGGAACAAGCTCGGGCTAGCAATGCGGCTGCCCTAAAGGCGGCCGAAGAGTTGAGAGCCGAACAGGCTGCTCGTCGCCGAAGCGAGGAAAAAATAGCTGAAATGGCTGAAGAGTTAAAAAATGCTGCCGACCGGTACGCACTCCTTGAAAAGGAAAATGAGCCTAGTTCGGTCGAGCTGGAAAAGGCACGCCATGCCACCAAGGAGATGCGGACCGAGATCCAGAGTATGCGGGAGGAGCTCGAACAGGCTGACAAAATCATGGCTGGGGGCTCGTACTTGCTGCGGACGAAGTTCGTGGATCCAAAGTATGCTCCCTTGGCAGGTCGCATGAGTCCTGCAGACGCATATGCGGATTTGGCGAATAGCACAGCTGACGCTATCAGTTCTTCGCGGGTCTAGGCGATCAAGAAGTGGAGAAGCTTTTCTGGTCGCAGTTCAATGCTCCCACTCACCCGTTGCCCCTGAATGAGAAGGTGGCTGCTATGGTGGAGCTCCAAAGGCTGTCCGTACTTGCAATGCGGTCTGTAATAGACCATCTTTGGCCGAAGGGGCCTAAGACGGACAACTACTTTGGTTTGGTGCAGCAATTCCTTGGAGCTGTATCCCGGATTCACGCCATGAGGAGGTCGGCGTGCATAGAGGGTGCGCGGATGGCTCTAGCCCACGTTAAATCCTATTGGACGGATATGGAGGCCACTTCAATAGCTAGCCAGGATCCGGCGGGGGGCCAACATCGAGCCGAGCACTACTTGGCGCAAGTCACAGAAGGTGCCTGCCTGATAGAGGCGTAGTGCTCGAAGAGTGTTTTATTCGAGTGATAAGTCGAACCATTGTAGAAAACAATGTTTAGTATAATTATGAGGCTATGTTTATAGTTTTGCCCGGAAGTATGATTGTCCTCCCTTTGTGGCTATTCTTATATGTATAAGTAGTCTGAAAGATAGCAGTCGTTGGCTTCAGCCTCCTCACAGACAATGCAGGGGTGTTGGCGAAAAAAATATATGCATAATCACACTTCATCCAACGTCTTGGTCCGTTAAGGAGGTGATCGCACGCCGAACTAGGCAACTGGACTATATAGCTGTAACACTTTTGCTTAGCCATGGGAGTCTAATGGTGGGGCTACTATGTAGCCCCTGGTACCTCCACGTGCATCCGAATACGGGCGCGTGTGTACATGGCCAGGAAACGTCCCTTCATTAAGGCGGAGGAATCTTTAGGGATTCCGGTGAGTCTTCGAGTGGTTGAACAGTCTCTCGCTGTATCATGACGGTCAGTTTTTGGCTTTCTCTACTGAGGCGCTCATTCGGAATAACCAGGGCACAATCGTAGTAGTTCTCCTTTGGCCTGCCTTAGCCGGATGATAGCAGAACATAAGGCGGCAAACCCAGGAGCTGGGCAAACCCAACATTTTGATCAAAGACATGATTCGGAGCTGATGCATATACGGCCAAACTCGTGACGCCGAACACTCCCGAGGGTATTCGGTCTTTTGTAAAAGAAGATAGGCTGACAAGAGCTTATTTTGAGCCCTTTATTTCCAGGTACATGCAATTTAGTCTGTCGTGGCCAAATGCCAAAAACGGCAGTATCCTCTGTGGGTATAGGACCCATGGGATGGTTAAACAACAAGAGGCAGTAGAAAAGGTTTACACAGGGGCTTAATCGAAAAAGAAACCTGTTGCACGAGGCCCTGCTGCACGTCTGCGCCTTTGTCTCTGTTGTGCCATGTCCTGGAACGGTATCGCATGAACCTTGTCTGTAAAAAAGAAAAACTCGTAGGAGGGTGCAACATAAGTATGCGATCAATGATAAGAGTATGAGCTGCTGGCCTGCCAATAAGGTCAAGCCAAGCGTGGGGCTGTATTAGGTATAGACAGCCCCTGGTTTCCCTTATGGGATTACATATACAGTGCCCTATTTGAATTTATCCGGGCTGCCGGACTCGTCTAACCGTGTTTGTGGTCGTGATGACCAATAAGGTTTTCTAAAACTGGAGGCCGCTTATAGTTCGCGTATTCCTCTGCGCGTGAAGGGCGCTTTATGATTCCGCTAACGGTGATGATGCCACAGGGACCGGGCATCTTGAGTGTAAGGTGGCCATAGTGCGGCAATGCGTTGAAGCGGGCAAAGGCCGTTCTTCCTAGCGCTGCGTGATAGCTGCTTTGGAAGGGTGCGATAGTGAAGAGCAGCTCTTCGCTTCTTGAGTTGCCTGGGGAGCCGAATGTTACTTCCAGCACGACGGAGCCCCTGGCGCAGGGTGCAATGCCTGGTATCACCCCTTCAAAGGTGGTTTTGATTTGTTTAATTCTGGATGGGTCTATCCCCATTTTGCAGACATTGTCCTCGTATATTAAATTGAGACCACTGCCGCCATCCATAAGGACACGGGTGAGACAGTATCCATCGATTATTGGGTCAAGCACCAAGGCTTGTGATCCTCCGCGCCGAATACTAGTTCGGCCGTCCATGTGATCGAAAGTGATCGGACGAGACATCTAGTAGTGAGACGTAGGTACGACGGGCTCTACATCGTGCGCTTCTATGGGCGCGTGTTTATGCCCTCTCGTGGATGTGCGAGTCGCGTTGATCATGTTTACTGTTTTAACCTCTGGCGGGAATTTTTTCTATACCCCCGTGTTCGGCTGGTGAGGTTCGTCCTCATCTTCGCTTGGTGTGCCCCTCCCCTTGTGTTCGGCATTTAATTTGCCGGCCTGCTTGAAGGCCCAACCGTCTCTATGGGTGTGGTTCGCAGGTTTCTCCGGGGTGCCATGAATTTGGCATAGTCTGTCCAGGACTTTGTTCAGACTGGACGGTCCATCTTTGCTGCCTTTGAATGGCTTCTGTTGCCGATCAGGTCGAGAGCCCCTGAATCTGGCGTTGATCATCGTGTTGTCCGGGCTCTCTTCCTTGTTTTGGCGCTTGTTTTTATTACGCCGTGGCTTCCCGTTGCCATCCCTTAGTTCGGATGTGCTAGGGTCGCTGGTGCCTTTACGGGCCAACCAGCTATCCTCACCCGCGCAAAAGCGGGTCATAAGGCTTGTTAAGGCTGCCATTGTCCTTGGCTTTTCTTGGCCGAGGTGTCGGGCGAGCCATTCGTCACAGATGCTATGTTTGAAAGCCGCTAAGGCTTCGGCGTCCGGACAGTCGACAATTTGATTCTTCTTAGTGAGGAATCTGTTCCAGAGCTTGCGGGCGAACACTCCGGGATGTTGGATTATGTGACTTAGATCGTCTGCATCCGGAGGCCCGACATAAGTCCCTTGAAAATTGACCCTGAAAGCGTCTTCGAGTTCCTCCCAACTCCAAATTGAGTTTTCGGGGAGGCTTTTCAACCAGTGTCGAGCTGGTCCCTTCAATTTGAGGGAAAGGTATTTGATGGCGTGGAGGTCATCCCCGCGAGCCATGTGAATATGCGGGATAAAATCCTCGATCCAGACCCCTGGGTCTGTCGTGCTGTCGTATGCTTCTATGTTCACAGGTTTAAAGCCTTGTGGGAATTCATGGTCCAGTACTTCTTCGGTGAAGCACAGGGGGTGAGCAGCCCCTCTGTATCTGGACGCATTGTGGCATGTAGTCGGCTGTTGTTGTGTCCGGGGTTGATTACGAACTGGTATCTGGCTTTTATGAGCGTTTGGGTGACCATAGTTCTGCGCTAGGGTGTGTCTTCTAGATCCATATATGGACCTGGCTGCAGCGGTCTTTCTATCCGGATGCTCGCATGGATTGTGCGCAGTGTCCGCGGCCGCTCTGTTACGGTCGTGCGGCGGTACGTCTGGTTTCTTGGTCGAATTTTATTTTGGTGGAACGGCCGCGTCGTCGAATTCTGGCAGTAGCTTGCGCTTTAGAGAGCTTTTCGTATGGCAGACATCGCCATATCTTTCCTCGGTGTCTAGCACCTTATTCCATCTGCGACTTATCTTTTCCTGTGCGGCCTTGAGCCGTTGCTTTTGCTTTTCTAGACTTCTTGCGGTGGCCATAAGCTTTCTGTGGAGGTTGTCTCGTTCCACTTGTTCGTCCGGGATGATGAATGCATCATCGTCCGGACTGTCTTTCTGTTCTGGGGCGGCATTATGAGCTCGTCCCTCCAGATCATTGTGATCGGGTATTTGCTCCGAACTTGATTTGGCGTGACCTGGCTCGTCCTGCTTTCGGAGTTTGCGGGTATATCAACCCTTCTTGCGCTCTTGTCGCTATTTTTGACATTGCTGGACTTTGAGCGGCGTCTGTGCTGCTTCTTTGGCTTTTGCTCGGGTGTTTTATCGTCCGGGATGCCTTCCTTATTGGGCGTACCTACCATGTATATGTCGTGTGACAAGGTAGTAGTCCTGCGCTCCAGGGATTCTGGAGCCTCTCCTGCATCGTCGTCCATACCGTTGATGTCTTCGGAGTCGAGCATGTCGGCTAATTCTTCGATCGTGGCAATGAAGTGGGTGGTGGGTGGGCGCCGAATTCCTTCATTGCCTGCTTCCCACTCGGGCCGGACATAGTTCGGCCCAGAGCCTCCTGACAAAGAGAGAGACTTCAATGAGTTAAACATGTCGCCAAAGGGCGAGTGCTGAAAGATGTCCGCAGCGGTAAATTCCATTATCGGAGCCCGACCTGGCCCGGCTGGCTCGAGAGTGAGCGGACCAGGACCAACGGCCGGATATGGGTTGGGTGGTAGCGGCCTCCACAGAGGTGGGACCCGTGTTCGGCTCCACCGCCGATAAGTGTGCGGCCTGCGGAGCGGGGTCCAGCCCTCCGTCCATAGGCACCGCAACCTGTCCTGGATTTAGATCCAAGGCTGCTTCGGGGATAATGTCCCAGGCACTGTCCGACAGCAGGTCTAGGCCGTGCTCGTCGTGGCTGTCCGACACTCCTGGCGCAAGCTCGAATCCGTCGAAGATCCGGTCTCCGTGGATATCTGCCGTGTAGTCCAAGTTTCCAAACCTGAACTGGTGGAGAGGGGCGAGGCTGTCGATCTGCTCCAACTGGCCAAGTGAATTGGTCCGCAGTGCGAAGCCGCCGAACACAAAGATCTGTCCGGGGAGAAAAGTCTCACCCTGGACCGTGTTGTTGATGATTGAAGACGCCATCAGGCCTCGAAGCGACGACACAGAGGAACTCTCAATGAAAGCACCAATGTCGGTGTCAAAACCGGCGGATCTCGGGTAGGGGGTCTTGATCTGTGCGTCTTAGGCTGATGGTAACAGGAAGCAAGGGATACAATGTTTACCCAGGTTCAGGCCCTCTCGATGGAGGTAAAACCCTACTTCCTGCTTGATTAATATTGAAGATGTGTGGAATACAAGAGTAGATCTACCACGAGATCGTAAAAGCTAACCCTAAGAGCTAGCCTATGATGGTATGATTGTAATTGTGATCGGCCTTCTAAGGACCATCCTCTCCGATTTATATAGACACCGGAGAGCTAGGGTTTACATGGAGTCAGTTACAAGGAAGGAAACATAATATCCGGATTGCTAAGCTTGTCTTCCACGCAAAGGAGAGTCCCATCCGGACACAAGCTGAAGTCTTGAGTCTTGTATCTTGACGCTTCTATAGTCCGGACGATGTGTATAGTCCGGCTGTCCGGATACCCCCTTATCCAGGACTCCCTCAAGGAGCAAACCAGACTAGAGGCTGGAGCGAATGAATGGGATTTTTCCTGCTGTCGATCGATATGGGAGGCGCTCGTTTGGGCCGCGAGTCTGCTATAGGGCTTGCCTTGCACTTATGTTATTGGCCCATCCAAATTGAAACATTTTTCTTCATTTTTTACATTGCCTGCTCGTGCGTTGGGACGAACAAAACTAGTCTGGGCCAACCTAGACGACTCAAACTAGGTGCACACTTTCCATCCACCTGAGGCGGCTTCCCATACTAGCCCCTATGGTGGCGTCGCCCCTTTTTGCGTGTATGATTGGGTAGTGAAAAATATTTTAGTGGCGCTTTTGATTTACCCACATAATGGTTGAATTGCTTGTTTCTATGAACTGAGTTTGCCAATAATGTGAAGGATGCCAGTCTTTTCATCCTATTGTAGATTGCTTAGATCTCGATATGCCAATAGTAATCGCATGAAATATACAGTAAAAGCCAGTGTGATGTGTGTGGATACAACTAGTCTGACTACACGTCCTCATATAACATATCAAGGATGCACCATCTTACCAGATTAACTATTCGACTTACCAATGCAGTGTGGGAAGAAAGAAGTATTGGCACTGCGTATCAAAGCAATTGATGCCATGGACTCATTCGTACAACCTTATAAGCAAAAAAGAAGTTGCAGTGTGCCTGTACAAAGAACTAGCATGTCACGCCCAATATGCGATACTATCCTAAAGAGACTCGAAGGTCCCACCAAGGATAGAATCGCATATTGAAACACTTTTGCAAGGTGGATATCATTACATCAACATTACATAATAGATGGGGATACATACAAGAGGCATACAATGCCACAAGAATACAACATCACAATACATAAGATCAACATCCGACTACGGATGAAACACAAACAGAAAGTCAAACGACATCCACCCTGCTAGCCCAGGCTGCCGACCTGGAACCTATCCCCTGATCAAACAAGAAGCAGAAGAAGTACTCCAAAACAAGCAACCATCGCTCTCGCGTCATGATCATCGCATAACCTGTACCTGCAACTATTGTTGTAGTAATCTGTGAGCCACGAGGACTCAGCAATCCCATTACCATGGGTATCAAGACTAGCAAAACTTAAAGGGTAAGGAAAGGATAAGTGGTGAGGCCGCAGCAGTGACTAAGCATATATGGTGGCTACCATACGCAAATAAGAGCGAGAAGAGAGCAAAAGGAACGGTCGTGAAGCTAGCAATGATCAAGAAGTGATCCTGAACTCCTACTTACGTCAAACATAACCCAAAACCGTGTTCACTTCCCGGACTCCGCCGCAAAGAGACCATCACGGCTACACACACGGTTGATGCGTTTTAAATTCGGATCTGGTGTCAAGTTATCTACAACCGGACATTAACAAATTCCCATCTACCTATAACCGCAGGCACGGCTTTCAAAAGTTTATACCCTGCAGGGGTGTCCCAACTTAGCCCATGATAAGCTCTCGCGATCAATGAAGGATATACCTTCTCCCAGGGAGACCCGATCAGACTCGGAATCCCGGTTTACAAGACATTTCGACAATGGTAAAACAAGACCAGCAAAGCCGCCCGAATGTGCCGACAAATCCTGATAGGAGCTGCACATATCTCGTTCTCAGGGCACACCGGATTTTCCAAACTTCCGGTAGGCCAGCCCAGAGTTGCCCCTGGTGGCCTCCGGCGGTTGACAGGTTGGACCAACACTCACGACGAGCACTGGACCGAGGGGGATAAAAATAAAGATGACCCTCGAGAGCGCGACTCCCAAGGGAAAAAGGGCTAGGTAAGGCAAATGGTAAAACCAAGGTTGGGCCTTGCTGGAGGAGTTTTATTCAAAGCGAACTGTCGAGGGGGTCCCATAAATCACCCAACCGCGTAAGGAACGCAAAATCCGGGAACATAACACCGGTATGACGGAAACTAGGGCGGCAAGAGTGGAACAAAACACCAGGCATAAGGCCGAGTCTTCCACCCTTTACCAAGTATATAGATGCATTAAAATATAAGAGATATTGTGATATCCCAACCAAAATCCTGTCCACCATGGAGCAATCTTCAACTTTACCTACAACTAGCAACGCTATAAGAGGGGATGAGCAAAGCGGTAACATAGCCAAGCAATGGTTTGCATAGGAAATGTGTCAAAGGTTAGAGGTTCATGGCAATATGGGAGGCTTGATAAACAGGTGATAGGTAGCGCAGCAAAGCGATAGAACGAAGCAACTAGCATAGCAATGATAGTAGTGAGATCCAGGGTAGCGGTCATCTTGCCTGAAATCCCGCAAGGAAGAAGAATGAGTCCATGAACAAGACGAACAGATGAAGCCGAACCAAGCGTAGACGAACGAATCCTCACGATCGCAACGAAACGGGAACTATCGAGAAGAAGCACACAACAAGGTAAACACACCACACATATACAAGACATGATGCACAACCAAGCATGATGCATGATAAGGCTAAATGAAGCTACTCATGGCAAGAGATGATGCAAACAAGAGCAACACATCAAGGCAAGTTTAAATGAGGCCGGGAACAACATATAACAATTCCGGTAAGTCCTCATATGCAAATTTCGAAATTGGTCCAGATCTGAATAAAACTTATGTTCAAGTTGTTAAACAGCAAGTTAAGATGCACCAAGATGATCTACATGAGATTCTAGTCAAGTTACATATAAAGTTCATTTAGTTCGGAGCTACGGCCTAGAAGATATGAGCAAAACAAGTAAAACATGGCATTGATGCAAAATGCACCCAAACATCAAGAAAACACCTCAAGACAAGGATGCAACATGATAATATGAAGCTACATGCAAATCTAAGCAAGTTCATATAGAGCACACTCAACACGGAGCAACGGTGCAACACATACACTCCAAACAAGACATAACAATCTGCCCAAAACAGCAACTAGGCATATTGCAAGCATCAAAACAACATGCTACAGGACCTCAACAAGAAAAAAAAGGCATGGACATGATGTACAGGTAAAGCATTACAAAACATGAACACTGAGCTATCTCTAGAAATCACTAGAACATGCTCAAACACACATGGCAAGATTGTAAATAATAACGGTTCAGACTTTGCAGAAAATAACATCAGGTTGCAATGTTTAGAGCTATCAAAAAACATGTTACAAAGAACTTATCATGGCAAACAAAGGCATGGCATGATACTACTAAACGCATAGAACAAAAGTCCTTTACTGACCATAAGCCAAAAAGGATCAGAAGATATGATGGCACCCATGTAAACATAGCAAGTTATAATACAGATTCATACATGGCAGGAACAACAATAAGTAGGCATGTTGGTGAGCTTGTACAGCTCACCACAGAGCAATACATGGCATGGCAAGGCAACCAACAGTAAGAAGGCATGTTTATGAAGCTAAGCATGGCAAGAGCAAGTTCATAGGGTGCATGTATCACTAACAACAAGCATGTCAACAACTAAACTTAATGTTAACAGGCTGACAGCAACATTATTTAGCAACTTTGGAGCAAGATTATAACAATCTACATCAAGCCATAATTTCAACCAGGGGCATGGATGGATATAGCATAACATATAGAACAAAACACCCTTAGTGAACATCTCCAGATTATGCATAGAATGACTTGTAGCAGCAGGTTTACATAGCATCACGAAATAATAGATTCAGCCTAGCAAAACAGTAACAGCAAGTACCCTACTTAACAAGCTCGATTCACTCACCACAAGTCATTGCATGACAAGATAAGCATAGCATCAGCAAGAATACATGTTTATGAAACAACCCAAGGCAAGAACAAGTTCATAGCATGCAAGGATCAACTACAACAACCTTGGCAAAATTGAATAACATGTAAACAATCTGCCAAGAAACATTTTGTAGCAAAAGTAGAGCACGAAAATGACATGCTAGACTACTCCATAATTGCAAACAGGGGCATGAATGGATAGACAAAACCCACATGTTCAAAACATCCTTACTGAAGTATCTCAAAATATGCATGGATCTCTTTGTAGCATCAAGTTTACATGGCATCAAAATAACAACAGAACAGGGACTAAAATCAGCAACATCACGAAGCCTAGTTTGCATGCTTGTGCTAGTCACCACATTGATCACAAAAATACATGGCATACACCACTGTAAAGATGGCAAGGCATAGATCAAAAACATGTAGACATCAACCTCATAGGATGCACACATCAATCATGGCAAAAATGACAAATGAGCACGTTCTGTTAAGAAACAGGAACTAACATTATGAAGCACTCTTGCAACGATGATCCAGGCATCAAGATGAGCTCAAATGAACATGATGCAATGGAATGAAATGAAGTACTCGTTAAGGCGAACAATTTGACATATTACACGCACGAAACGGAGCTACGGATGCAGAGATATGATGCAACGAACATGGCATGATAATGTCAAAATATACGGGACTTGGGCAAAAATATCGGGGTCAACCTCGGGCTGCGCGGATTCGAGGTTCGCCGGAGATGTTGGGGACGGGGCCGGGGAGGCTGAAATGGGACGGAGAAGGGGCGGATCCGGGCGGTCCTGCCCGGATCTGACCGGGGCGACGCCGGAGACGGCCGGCGAGCTCGTCTGAGGGGCTCGGGGCGCGTGCTCCATTGAGGTGGCAGGCTGGACTCGGGGACGCCGGCCGGAGGGGCGCGACGGCGGGGAGTCGGCGGCGGATCCGCGGTATCGGGCGGCGGGAGGCCGGGCGGCGGC
>NC_041387.1:553048402-553132422 GCF_002162155.2 Triticum dicoccoides
CGCGGGCCTGCAGCGGGCCGCGCGGGCCGACGGCGGTGGAGGCGCGGGGCAGGTCCATGTGGCGGCGCGGGATAGGGCCAGGAGGCGGCGGGGTGAAGTGGCGTGACGCTATTGGACGGAGGGACGTGTCCAGCGGACATGTCCGGCGGCGCGGTGGAGAAGGGGCTAGGGTTTCATCCGCGAAAATGGAAGGGGAGGGCCTATTTATAGATTCTGGGAGCTAGGAGAGTCCAAATGAGGAGCGGTTTTCGGCCACGCGATCGTGATCGAACGTCGGAGAGCATGGAGGTGACTTGGATGGGTTTTTGGCCACTTTGGAAGGGCGTTGGGCTGCAACACAAAGAGGGCTTTGTGGGCTACGCGGTTAACCTTTGGAGTATCAAACGACCTCCAAATGGGACGAAACTTGACAGGCGGTCTACCGGTGCTATACCAAGGCCGCTTGGCAAGACTCGGTCCATTCCGAGAATGTTCAACACCCACTCACGAAAAGAGAGAAGAGGGGGACGCCGGAGGACATAGGAGCGCCGGATTGCAAAACGGACAACGGGGAAAATGCTCGGATGCATGAGACGAACACGTATGCAAAATGAGATGCACATGATGACATGATAAAATGCAACACGCAAGCAAATGACATGGCAACTATGGCGAATAACTGGAAGATACCTGGCGCATCGGATCCGGGGCGTTACATAGCATAAGTTCAGTTACCTGCTTCTCGGAATTTTAGTTAGCCACTTATTGCAAAATTGTTCAATTACGTTGCTTGGCTTAATTTAGTTTGCTACTGATTACATAATGCCACAACCTGTTAATCCTATTGTAGACCGCGCCTATCTATGTGTTTGATACATACTGTTAAGAATTACCTATTTGCCTTAACTTAAATAGCTAGTTGTTTGTTTAACTGCTTTGCTGCTGCAACAACGGGTTACAATGATGTTAATAACTACTTTTCAACATCCAATTAAAACTCTTTAATTCCTTCTTTGTTTAACTGGTTTGCTGTTATAGCTCCTAGTTGAGATGTTTTGCTAACTTTAACTTTTCTGAATCCAATCGGAACTTTAATGGCAAAACAGGTTAGCCCAAGATCAAAGAGTGAGGTCCCCATGGACGTTGCATCATTCCACAGCAGTGGCACCGGCCAATCGTGCATTATGAATTGCCAACTGCCGATGCCCTAGAGGCTAAACTAGTGGTAGAAAGAGATTCTGCTTCTGCATTTAGAGATAAAGTCGACATGTTGAGGAAGCAAACAGCACAATCACAAGCAGTACTCAAGACAACCATTAAATATTTGGTGGATTTCAAAACGAAGCAAGCTGAGACTGACCACATTGTTAAGGTCCTGAAGGAAAAAAGGAAATTAAATTCCCACTTGGTAAATCATAGGTCAAATGCTCTTTCCATCCTTGAATAACCTTTGTGTTGTTTGTTCATGTAATCAATCAAACCATTTGTTTTAGAGATCATGTAATAATTGTTTTTTTGTTTTTTGTTTTTTGGTTTGTAATTTTATTTGAGCACAAGTCTGTATTAATTGATAAGACTCAGAGACATTTCATTTGGATTGCTGTGCCGGACCTACAAATATGCCAATCAGGCTGAATGTGTATTCATCAATAATATTAGTATAGATGGACCATAAGTGGCACGCATCGGAAAGGGCCAAGATGCTGGCTAAAAAAAGGATGCTGTTGTAGCAAAAACAAGTACAGCGGCCTGGCTTATGTATGTTAGTTGATATTATTGATCCATATACTCTATAAGTGTTTATATGTCTGTTAGTTTTGTACATTCTTGGTTGATTGACTCGGTATTTGAATCTTGATACATTGCTTGTGTACATATCTAAATGGGAGAACACATTATGCTGCGTGTGACATTTGAGTTGGACATGAAGTGTTCCAAATATTCGAATTCACCTTAAACTGGATTCTAGCTTCTGAATTTGAGTATCGGCATTTGTAAACCATATTCATATATGACAGTGGAATACATCTTTGTCGTCCTTTTGAAGACATATAAAAACACATAGAATGATTTATAAAGATTCATATAGGAATACAAAATGGATTCGAATTTAGTTGCCGGGGTAAACATGGATGCTTATTGTCCCAAAATTCGAAAGAAGCGGAAAAATGTCCACTCCCACGTCGGCTGCCCAAAGCCAAGTGTTTGGGAGATGGAAATTACTGTCTACCCATTACACGGACAATCCATCGGCTCGATTTCCACTTCTCTAAATAGGGGTAGGTTAGTAACTTCAATTAGACGTGACATGACCGCCTCTGAGCCCATTCTGACACGGTGGGCGTCAAACATGGGCAGCAAAACACATTTGATTCAAGCTCGTCCGAAAGACCTCTGTTTCTTCCTCCATTCCCCATTCATACACGGTGGGCGGCAAAACAAACTCGACTCGGCCGAAATCGATGTAGGCAAATATTTTCAATAGGGGAAGGTTTGTAACTTCACTCACACGTGACACAACCACCCTACCTGTCAGCCCCGTTCATACACCGTGGGCACCAACCATGGGCGCCAACCACCCTCTCCTCGCCCGAAATTGCTCTGGGCAAATATTGGCGAGATGCGAGATTACCGTCCTATCTCCAACCGATGAGACGTCCAAATTTCAAATGGGGGCTAAGTTCGTAACTTTCCCATATTTCAGACAGGCGCGTCCCAAAAATAGGGTTCCCCATTGAGGGAGTCCTGGATAAGGGGTATCCGGACAGCCGGACTATATACACCATCCGGACTATAGAAGCGTCAAGATACAAGACTCAAGACTTTGGCTCGTGTTCGGATGGGACTCTGCTTTGCGTGGAAGACAAGCTTAGCAATTCGGATATTATGTTTCCTTCCTTGTAACCGACTCCATGTAAACCCTAGCTCTCCGGTGTCTATATAAACCAGAGAGGATGGTCCTTAGAAGGCCGATCACAATTACAATCATACCATCATTGGCTAGCTCTTAGGGTTAGCCTCTACGATCTCGTGGTAGATCTACTCTTGCATTCCACACATCTTCAATATTAATCAAGTAGGAAGTAGGGTTTTACCTCCATCGAGAGGGCCCAAACCTGGTTAAACATTGTGTCCCTTGCTTCATGTTACCATCAGCCTAAGACGCACAGATCGGGACCCCCTACCCAAGATCCGCCGGTTTTGACACCGACATTGGTGCTTTCATTGAGAGTTCCTCTGTGTCGTCGCTTCGAGGCTTGATGGCGTCTTCAATCGTCAACAACATGGTCCAGGGTGAGACTTTTCTTCCCGGACAGATCTTTGTGTTCGGCGGCTTCGCATTGCGGGCCAATTCGCTTGGCTAGTTGGAGCATATCGATAGCTTCGCCCCTGGCCACTAGATCAGGTTCGGAAACTTGAACTACACTGCAGATATCCGCAAAGACTTGATCTTCGACGGATTGGAGCCTGCGCCAGGAGTGCCGGACGGCCACGACGAGCACGACCTAGACCTACTGTCAGACATTGTTCAGGACATTAACGCTAAAGCAGCCTTGGATCTAAATCCAGGACAGGTTGCGGTGCCTGTGGACGGAGGGCTGGACCCTGCTCCGCAGGCCGCACACTTATCGGCGGTGGAGCCGAACACGGGTCCCACCTCTGTGGAGGCCTGTAATCCCGGACCCCCAGACTCATATATGGCTGTTGGTCCTGGTCCGCTCACTCTCGAGCCAGCCGAGTCAGGTTGGGCTCCGGTAATAGAGTTTACCGCTGCGGACATCTTTCAGCACTCACCCTTTGGTGACATGCTAAACTCATTGAAGTCTCTCTCTCTGTCAGGAGACTCTGGGCCGGACTATGTACGGCTGGAGTGGGAAGCGGGCGACGAAGGAATTCACTGCCCACCCACCACCCACTTTGTCACCACGATCGATGATTTAACCAACGTGCTCGACTTTGACTTCGAAGACATCGACGGTATGGACGACGATGTAGGAGATACTCAGGAGCCATCGCTCACAGGGCGGTGGACAGCCACCTCTTCATATGATATATATCTGGTGGACACTCCGAAAGAAACGAATGGCGAGGAGGCAACGAAGGATAACCCCTCCAAAAAGAAAGCAAAGCATGGGCGTCGCCAGCGCCGCTCCAAGCCCCGCCAAGGCAATACCAGCACCGGAGACGATAATAATCCGGATGGTGCCGATGATGAATACAACCTCGAACAACCCGCCTTTGAGCAGGCCGAACCGGAAAACGAGCATGACAGCCCAGACGAACAGGCGACGGACGGGTATCCGGAGGAGGACAACTACATGCCCCTCTTCGAAGACGAGATTAGCCTTGGCGACGACGAGTTCAGCATACCCGAAGACCCTGAAGAGCAGGAGCGCTTCAAGCGCTGGCTTATTTCCACCGCGAGAAGCCTGAAGAAGAAGTAGCAGCAGCTCCAAGCTGATCAAGATCTGCTCACAGATAGATGGACAGAAGTCCTGGCAGCCGAGGAATACAGACTCGAGCGCCCCACAGCTGACCGACCGCCTTGAGATCGGGAGAAAACGACATATCAGCCAAAATACCAGCCTGTACCTCTGCGCCGGTTTACTACGGCCCGGGGCAACACTCATGACCTGCGCGATAAACTGGATAACGCCGCAGGACAACCAAGATCGATCTACAGATCATGGGGGTGCACCGAAGCACATGACGATGAACGTCATACCGGATACACTAACAACAAATCCGGCCGGGCCGAATAAAACAAGTCAGACGCAGCCGGACTGCGCCGTGACATAGACCGACACAGAGGCGTCGCACACCCCCTATGCTTCACTGATGAAGTGATGGATCATGAATTCCCAGAAGGGTTCAAACCCGTAAACATTGAATCATACGATGGCACCACAGACCCCGCGGTATGGATCGAGGATTTCCTCCTCCACATTCACATGGCCCGCGGAGATGATCTACATGCCATCAAGTATCTTCCCCTTAAGCTCAAAGGACCTGCCCGGCACTGGCTAAATAGCCTGCCCGCAAATTCCATTGGCAGTTGGGAAAACCTGGAAGACGCATTCGTTGATAACTTCCAGGGCACATATGTGTGACCTCCGGATGCCGATGACTTGAGCCACATAACTCAGTAGCCAGGAGAATCAGCCAGGAAATTCTGGACCCGATTCCTAACTAAAAAGAACCAAATAGTCGACTGTCCGGACGCCGAAGCCTTGGCGGCTTTCAAGCATAATATTCGTGATGAGTGGCTCGCCAGACACCTCGACCAGGAGAAACCCAAGTCCATGGCAGCTCTTACGACACTAATGACCCGCTTTTGCGTGGGCGAAGACAGCTGGTTGGCTCGCAGTAGCACTACGCCACATTCTGGAACTTCAGATGTCCGGGATAATAATGGCAAGCCACGGCGCAATAGACACAAGCGACGGAACAACGGCGACAACACTGAGGATACGGCGGTCAATGCCGGATTCAGCGGATCGAAATCCGGTCAGCGGAATAAGCCATTCAAGCGCAACAATCAAGGACCGTCCAGTCTGGACCGTATATTGGAGCGCACGTGCCAAATTCATGGTACCCCGGACAAGCCAGCCAACCACACCAACAGAGACTGCTGGGTCTTTAAACAGGCCGGCAAAATAAACGCTGAAAACAAGGACAAGGGGCTACACAGCAAAGATGACGATGAGCCCCGGCGTCCGAACATGGGGGGCCATAAGAAATCCCCCCCCAGGTGAAAACGGTCAACATGATCTACGCCACCCACATCCCCAAGTGGGAATGGAAGCGAGCACTGCGGGACGTATATGCGATGGAGCCGGTCGTCCCCAAATTAAACCCATCGTCAGCTTGCCTGATCACCTTTGATCGTAGGGATCATCCTACTAGCATCCGTCACGGCGGCTCAGTCGCATTGGTTTTAGACCCAATTATAGACGGATTTCACCTCACAAGAGTCATTATGGATGGAGGCAGCAACCTGAACCTGCTTTATCAGGACACAGTGCGGAAGATGGACATCGATCCTTCAAGGATCAAGCCCACCAAAACCACCTTTAAAGGTGTCATTCCTGGAGTAGAAGCCCGTTGCATGGGCTCCATAACATTGGAAGTGGTCTTCGGATCTCCGGATAATTTCCGAAGCGAAGAGCTAATCTTCGATATCGTCCATTTTCGCAGTGGTTACCATGCCCTGCTCGGACAAACCGCATTTGCTAGATTCAATGCGGTACCACACTATGCATACCTCATGCTCAAGATGCCAGGCCCGCGCGGGGTCATAACAGTCAATGGGAACATGGACCGCTCTCTTCGTATAGAAGAACATACTGCGGCCCTTGCGGAAGAAGTACAATGCGGCCTCCTCCGGCAAACCACCAATCCGGCGATGACATTTTCAAGCCCCGTCAAGCGAGGGCGGAACACCCCGCAGCAAGATCAGCAGGCACGACAAGAGCAGGACTAGCAGTCCAGCCTCCGCTCAAATCCCATCAAAGCAGCATTCGTGCCACGCGTACACAATTGTGCACTCAAAATACCATGGGCACAGGCGGAGGCGTATCAGGGACCCAGTCAACAGTATGGTATCACTTCATAACCTTTCCTTTCACCTTTAAGGACATTGCTTTAGTGCAGCCTCTCCAGAATATCCGGATTGTTGGACTTACATAGGAGAGGAAACCCAGGAGGCAACAGGCTTTGGGCATAGCAGGAAACACCCAGGTGGAATCTATTTACGATCATTTTTCCCACTTTATCTATCAGTACATAGCCTGCCCCTAGATAGGATATGTCAAATCATTCGATTTTGTCTCCGCTTAATGCACACATAGTAAACATACGCTTAAACGTATTATTCATCAATGGGAGACCACATATAGCGTCAGTTTACTTATTTTTACTTGAGCATTTTTTTATAAATGTCTATTTAATTTTGCGTCCGTACACTTTGGTACGTGTAGTTTGCCAGGGGCTCCTTATGGTACCCTATAATACGGCAAGTAAAGTCCGAACAGTTTCAACAGTGCGGCACCCCGAACTTATAGCATTATATGCATCAGCTCTGAATCATGTCTAGGTTACGGTTGGGATAGCCCGGCTCCCTTGCTTTGGTGCCTTACGTTCCATTAATTCGGCTAAGATACCGCAGGGATAACTACTGCGATTGTGCCCTGGTTCTGCCGGACGAGCACCTCAGTAGAGAAAGCACAAAACTATCCAACATGATGTGGCGAGAGACTGGTCACTGTTCGAGAGGTCTTAAAATCCATAAATATTTTTTCTCTTTAGGCGTTAATTCGACTTTGTCCGATATAGGCGTGTATAGCACCCCAATTTGGCCTTCCGGACTCTAGGGGCTTCGCCGAAATTTAAAATCATATACTTCTATGACTAAGTGAAGGTTATAAAGCTGTATAGTCCGATTGCCTGGTTCGCTGCGTTGGACACCTCCTTAAGGGACCAAACATTTGGATAAAGAGTGTCCAGGTTTTCCACGAACACCTAGTACTAGTTACACGGGGGTGGAAGCCGATGACTGGCCTTCCTTCAGAATTTTAAAAACAGCCGCATAGAAGGTAATATTTTGAATCACAAAAGCGCTACATAGCGCAAGTAACTTCGTCTTTATATTACAAACATGACAGAAGTGACTTCATTAAAAAATTATGTCTTTGGTACATTCATCGGCCACGAGGCAAGCACCCTTCATGACGCCATCGTAATACTTCTCGGGGACGCGATGCGGCTTGCCCTCCGGTGGCCCGTCCTTCACCAGCTTCTCCGCATCCAGCTTGCCCCAATGCACCTTGGCGTGGGAAAGGGCCTGGCGGGCACCCTCAATACAAATGGATCGCTTGATGACTTCCAGTCGCGGACAGGAATCCACCATCCGCTTGATCAGGCCGAAGTAGCTGGTGGGCAGAAGCTCGCCAGGCCATATCCGAACTATGAGATCCTTCATAGCCACTTCGGCCGCCTTGTGGAGTTCGACCAACTTCTTCAGTTGATCACTCAGAGGCGTCGCGTGTTCGGCCCCAGTATACTGAGACCAGAACAACTTCTCGAGCTCCCCTCCTGGGCACGGTAGAACTCCGCGGCATCTGATACGTTGCGTGGAAGGTCTGCGAATGCTCTTGGAGAGCTCCGGATTCGAGTAAGTAAAAGAAACGCCTCCTCCACATGTTTGCTTTGCATAAAAAATTTCTTACCCGCCGCTATCTTCTTGGCCTCCTGGATCTCTCGCTCCACAGACTCGAGCTTCTTGCCGAGCTCCTGGAGCTCTTCTTGTACCGCGCCCACTTGGGCCTCTTGCTTTTTGCACTCCTTGAGTTCCAAGGCCGCTTTGTGTTCAGCCTCGGACAACGCCTTCTTGAGAGACGCCACTTCGGTGGCAGCCTCTGTTAGCACATCACGACGTCTCGTCATTAGCATAATCAAATTTTATTTATTATTTATTGTATACGAAAGGGAAATCATTCACCTTTGTTCTCTTCGAGCTGCCTCCTCGCGAGGCCGAGCTCTCCCTGTGCACGCTCTAAATCCTGCGTCAGGCCGGTGATTTCGGCAGTGCGAGCAGCAACGGCCAGCAGCACAGCCTGTTTATTTACATTCAACACTTATTGTTAGATTCCTGCGGATTATAATTGACCCTCCGTTTGGTTTTTCTTTCCGAACACCAAACAGAGTATCAGGGGCTACTACCTATCGGGTGGTGATTTTACACATTTTTACTGCTTACCTCAAAGCTTGTTAGGAGGCTGGTGCAGGCTTCGGTTAGTCCGATCTTGGCAGACGAAATCTTCTGAATCACCGCACTCATGAGAGTACGGTGCTCTTCATCTAGGGAAGCGCCTCGAAGTGCTTCCAGCAGACAATCCGGCGCCTGGGGCGCAGCGGAAGTCCTTGATATAGACGGCCCTCCCTCCATAACGAGGGGTTGCCCGCCTAAGTCCGGAACCACTGAAGGCTCTGGAACAGTGTTTGGCTGAGAGCCCGGCTTGCCGTGGCTCTCATCGACACGATCCGCGGGGACCTTAAACCCCGCGAGTCCGATGCCTGGGACGCCGCCTTGAGGCGCCTCCAGGGCCACCTCCATCATCATCAAGAGCCTTCGGGACAACACCTCCGTGTCGTCCCCAGGACGAGGAGACGTGGCCGTCGGGAGTGAGTTCATTGCTGACTCACTCAAGGACCCGTCCGAAGACGACACTCCCGGATGGGCCCTGGCCGGACTGCATACAAGTTTGGCATTATAAACAAAATTATGAAGCAAAAATTACGACTGAGTGCGGATACTTACGACTGCACAAGGGGCTTCTTCCTGGGCAGCCACCCTTCCTCGCTATCGGCGGCGGTGGCAGAGTAGTCCGGAAGGGACGCCTTTCCCTTCTTGGACGTCCCAGTCTCCCCCACCGGGGCGGCCTTCCTCTTGTTCCCTCCCCTGATACGGGGTGGTGGTGTTTCTCCTTATTTGTCCCCGCCTCCATGGGAGGAATCTGCCTCATCATCGTCAGACGACAAGGGTATGACGGCCTTACGCCGGAGGCCTCTCCTGGCCCCCTGGTTCGCCGTCTCAGGCCCCCATCCTTTCCGTACGGGGTGGCCTCCTCCTCCTCCTCTTCTTCTTCTTCCCCTTCGGGGGAGGAGTGCGCCTCATCATCTTCGGACGAGGCTTGCACAGCTTTACTTCGGAGACCATTTTGGGTCCCCGGGGCCTTCTTATCGGCCTTCTTCTCCGGCCCCTTGTAGGGCAACAGGACCAGCATCTTCTTCAGAAGATCGCTGGCTGGGCTTTCCGGCAACGGAGCCAGACTATCGATCCGCTCCGCGGTCTCCACATACTCCTGAAACAAATGTACACTATCACTTAGGAATTCCCCCATGAGTACATTAGGAAGAACCGGACCCGGTGGCGGCCTGAGAACTTACCTGGGTAGGTTGCCGTGCGGCGTGGAGCCCGCGGTCCTTGGTTATAAGAGGAGGTAGCTCGGTGGCCTTGAACAACGCCTTCCATGCATTCTTATGCTTCATGCCGTAAAGCCTCTGGAGCATCGGTGTTCGGCCGGGAAGAATTCCCACAAATTGAATTCCCGCCTTTGGCACGGCAGTATCAGGCAAATGAGCATGACTTGGATCACGTTGACAAGTTTGATGTTCTTGTCCTTCATGCCTTAGACGTAGGTGATGAGTCCGGTCAGCTCTATAGATTCGCCCCATAGCAGGCCCTTCTGTTCCCAGGAGGTGAGCCGCATAGGGGGTCCATATCGGAACTCGGGGGCCGGCGCCCAATTGGCGTCCCGTGGCTCAGTGATATAGAACCACCCTGATTGCCACGCTTTCACGGTTTTCACAAAGGAGACTTCAGGCCAGGTGACATTAGGCATTTTGCCCACCATGGCTCCTCCGCACTCCGCTTGCTGGCCGCTCACAATCTTCGTCTTCACCTAGAAGGTTTGGAGCCACAAGCCGAAATGAGGCTTGATGCGGAGGAAATCCTCGCACCTGACGATGAACGCCGAGATGTTGAGGACGAAGTTCGGAGCTAGATCATGGAAGTCTAGCCCGTAGTAGAACATAAGCCTGCGGACGAAGGGGTGGAGTGGAAACCCTAGTCCACGGACGAAGTGGGCAAGGAACACGACCCTCTCATGGGGTCCTGGAGTTGGAATGACCTGTCCCGCATCTGGTAGCCGGTGCGCTATGTCTGCGGATAAGTATCCGGCCGCCGAGATATTCGCGATCTTCTTCTCCATCGCGGTGGAAACCACCCACTTGCCTCCTGCTCCGGACATGACTAATTGTGCGGAGAAGACCTGGACTAGGGCACTGGAGCTCGAGGGGGCAAGAGTATGCGATGGGGGGAAGAAGGCGTGGGTAAAAATGAGAAACTCTTTTCCCTTTATAGAGGCAACGAAAGCGGTGCGCCTTCCCACTAGCCTGTTGAGAATCGCTTACTTCCCAAGCACCACGATTGATGGCGTAGGGGGATTACCCATACCCGTATTGATGAGAATCCCGCGATAAGGGGACATGATCTCCGCTTTGATAGGACGTGTCAAGGAAACCGCCTCGCAATACGCGCTGTGGCTGGTTGTGGAAAAATGGTTCGAGTAATGACCTGGCCCTAATGGCATGTCACGTCGTCTAAAAGTTGTCAGCTGGAGTATCATTCTCTCTGCGGTGGTATGTGAAGATCATTTTGCAGATCCGGACACGGTCTATGTGTACAATAATAACCTTGGAGTATTCGGAGGAGGAACCCGCCTTGCAATGCCGAAGACAAGACTGCGTGCCGGACTCATCGTCATTGAAGCCTGGTTCAGGGGCTACTGAGGGAGTCCTGGATAAGGGGGTATCCGGACAGCCAGAATATAGAAGCGTCAAGATACAAGACTCAAGACTTTGGCTCGTCTCCGGATGGGACTCTCCTTTGCGTGGAAGACAAGCTTAGCAATCCGGATATTATGTTTCCTTCCTTGTAACCGACTCCATGTAAACCCTAGCTCTCTAGTGTCTATATAAATCGGAGAGGATGGTCCTTAGAAGGCCGATCACAATTACAATCATACGATCATAGGCTAGCTCTTAGGGTTAGCCTCTACGATCTCGTGGTAGATCTACTCTTGTATTCCACACATCTTCAACATTAATCAAGCAGGAAGTAGGGTTTTACCTCCATCAAGAGGGCCCGAACCTGGGTAAACATTGTGTCCCTTGCTTCCTGTTACCATCAGCCTAAGACGCACAGATCGGGACCCCCTACCCGAGATCCGCCGGTTTTGACACCGACACCCGTACCTCTCCCTCCATTTTCCCATTCATACACCGTCCGCGCTAGAACACCATCCCCACACCAGCCTCCGTCCGCCACCCCATCCATCGCCGCCGTCCTCCACCACATCCATCGCCACCGTCCTCCACCCTGCCGGAGCACCTACCAAGACCGCGTCGTCCACTTCTAGAGATGGACATTTCTCATCCACGGAGATGGACCAATAGCCTTGCATCACGTCCTCTCGCTTCATCGGCACCGTCGTCCTCTTTGTCGGGGCCGCTCACACGACCTTCTCTTCCACCGCAACGGGACTTATCCCCCGATGCACCCGTGTACCATCGCAGATCTGCTTCAATGCCACCGACAGCCATCGCACCCCCGATGCCTACACGATGCTGCAAGACAGGCGGTACTTCATATCTCCTCAACTTTTTGATCTCAACCTGAAAACAGATATTAACTTGGTTACTCTACTTTCTTTTTAGCTCTTAGAATTTAGTTCTTAGTTCTAAGCAAACAATGGATGCTAAATATCATTTCTCCGGTTTGCAGCTTCAAATCTACCATGGCACAGTCATAATATGGTTTAATAGAAATCGGAGGGGAAACCCTCTTTTGCTAAAAAAATATGCTTAGAGTTTCCCCCTTTTATGATCACTATACGATCAGAATACGTGCTTCGTGTCATAATAACACTGCTCCACCCATCAAGCTAAACAAGCTTAGTTGTTCAAATACGAATATGGTATTATTAAAACAGAGTCATTTAATTGGTCAGCTAAATGTTCCTAAATTAGTTTCAAAAATGCATGTTCACCGCTTAGGTGTGTATCTCTACAGGGTGCCCACGGTGGTCCGGCCACCCTGGGATTTTGGGTCGTCCCAGGCCCCGATTCCCCTCTGTTCTGCTGCGCACTTCCGATCTCTACTCGCCCCCAGCCGCTTGCCTCACCAGTGACTTGCCGTCCCCGGACGGCATACGCCGTACTAACACGAGGTCAGGAGCCGCTCGCCCAACAGCGTCACCGCTGCCCGGGCGCGCCGCCGTGCCTACCTTCCCAATCCGTTTAGGGCTCAGGCTTGCAGCACCCACCAAGCCAACCCGATTTATCCTGAGATACGTCCTCAACACTCATCAACCACTCCTCATCACCCATTTTCTAATTGATTCATTACTCATTAGGTAGGACTGTCATTAGGGTTTGTTGTGTGCTCAGTGCTACCTACACTTAATGGTTCAGATGTATTTCGGCAATCTTTAGTACCTCTAAAGTTCACAGGGTTTTCAAAATTCCGGCCCTCGGAATAGACACTAGTCATTTTGGATTGTTGGTCATAGTGACATTAACACAGATTACTACTGCAAGCCAGGTTTGTTGACAATTTTACTTGTCTTCCTTACTCATTCGATATAATATCCAATTATTCATGTCGATTAGTTGCAAACAATAAGTGCTAGACAAACTTCTTCATTCAGATTTTGGATGGTCTCTTACTGCAGTTACAATTCTGCATACTTGTCCTTGTAAGCTCACAAGTAAATGATTGATTCACTACATCTATGCTTGCCTTGCCATATTTTTTGTCAATATTCTTTTAGGGTGGACCACCCTGTTTCTAAATACTAGAACCGTAGAAATGAGTGAATAGTATTTATCTATGTGATCTCTTCCATCATGTGTGGGCAACGAACACTGCATTGTATAGAAAGAAAGTGTTATTTCCAGCTTTTACATAGTTTTCGATCTTTTACATGGAATACAATCTGCCTACTTGCTTTGTGGCGCACTACCAACACTCCACCCTTGAAGCTAAACAATATGCCACTCATAATTCCTTAGTTTATTTGTTCAAATACGAATTTCATATGATTCTAATGTTCCTACTTCAGTTTTGAAATGTGTGTCTGCCTGTTATAGAGATATAAGGGGTTTGTATTTCTGTGTGTGGTCTGGTCAGCACGGTTGGGGGGTGAACTTTGCATATGCAGGGGTTTATATGGAGACACTCTTCAAGTTGAATCCGCAATGCATTCCATAGATAATCTGACTACTTTTTATTTTTTCAAGAATCTCAGATTCTGAACAACATCATAATGATTATGAGCTTGCGCACATGAAAAGAATAAAGCAGAACAATGCCATGGCTGTCAAACTTGGCATTAAGGGACTGAAATCATGTCTGGATGCAATGAAATGCAAACGCTCTCCACCTACAGATTCATGCTCTGAATATGATGATTCTGAGCTAGAGGGAGACCTAAGTCAATGTAGCTCCCTAGTGGAGGAGTCAGAGGAAGATGCCCTATCTTATTCACCCATCAAGGTGCTTGCTCTAACTTTCCAAGGTTACATTGGTCGCACATATCTTGCAACTGATGCTTTTCATTGCTTCTACTTTGTTGAGCTGCCATTAGCTTTGTTTACACATCGTGTATCTGAATACGCCCTGCCTATCCATTTTCAGTACATATTCTATCTGTCATCATACCATATTTATCCATTCAAATGTTGTTCTTGTGTATTAGATGTTCAAAAGGAAGAGGGCGATTGCTCATCATGGAGGAGCACAAGCAAAGTATTTGGAAAAGGTAGTGGCACCTGATAAATCAAATAGCCCATTAGGTGTAGTTGCAATATCACCTGACCCACAAAACACCCCAACTCTAGCAGACTCTAGCCCTACTACACTGGTCATTTATGATGCCCCGACTCAGCAGACCCCAACTGCAGCAAATAGTATGATTATGCCAGTTGACATAGCACCAGCTCTACGATGCAAAACCTCCATTCCAGCAAAGAGTACACCAAATCTAGTTGCCAAATCCCTTTTGGAACCAGAGAGAGCCCCAATTGCAGCAAATAGGATCCCTGTTCCATTTCTTCCCAGTTTAGAAGACGAAGCTTATGTTGTTGTCAGGAACTTTGTGCGCATCTTTCCTTCATGGAAAGATTATACCGCAGACACAGGACAATTTCCAGTCTTCCTCCACAACTTACGCGTAAGTAATGTACTAATGTTGTTCATGGTCATTACTGCATATGTTTCTGCTAATAGAAGACACAAGATTTCATTCTTTTAAATAGGCGAGGAGCAAACTGGATTGTGAAGACGAGCAAGGGTTGGTTGCGCTTTTCAAGCACTCGTTGATGAAGTATCGTTCCTACCCGAGGCAAGCGCACTTCGATGGCAAGCCTCTGAACAAAATTTCTGTAAAGTCTGTGGTGCGACATTTATCCGACGGTGACTAGAATAATATTGTTACACATTGGTCTCGGCTGCAGCGTAAGGTACTGTCTATGATATCACATCACAATTTGAACTACATTTCTGCATTTGCCTTAATGTCTCACTTATACGAAAACTGTTAGCAGAAGGACATTCATTCTCAAGGCACCATAGAATCTCGCAACTATATTGCACACTGCATTGCTCTTGTGAGTACCTCTTGCCTTGTATGACCATACTTACTTTCATAGTTGTTTGATTATGTAGCATCACTGCACATGTTAGCTTCGTAATCGTCCATTTGGTGGACATTATAAGATCCGTATGGACTCTTACATAAATTTAGAATCAACCCAATGCTTTTGAAGAGGTTTAGCTCTGCGGTCCTCTTGTAAGGACTGAACATGGTCTATCACTGTACTTACATTAACAGCTACTCCCTCCGTCCCATAATATAAGAACGTTTTGTACAGTACACCAGTGTTCAAAACACTCTTGCATTATGGGAAGAGGGATTGGTTCATTGTGTAGCATTCTACATCTTATCTCCCTCGCCCACCATTTACTAAAAAGATCATATCTATATTTAATCTTACCAACAAGTAGAATACATAGACAATGCCACTGCAGAAGTGTAGCCCATTGCTCCTGTCAGTACATTTTGTCCTATAACACTTGTACTTCCAGGGATTGGTAGTTGATTATGTAGCATCAATATGCATCTTATCTTCATTATCCTCTATCCCTTCCAGTATTATCATATCTATAATTACTCTCTACAAAATGTAGAGTACATGCAATGCTTATGAATAAGATTTTGTGCTGAAATTCTTGAGTTATCCTTCCCTTGACATGGAGAAGGGCATTATAAAGCCGGTGTTAAATATTAATGTAAGTCAGTCCTTCTAAAGCCTTTATCCTCAATTGTTGTTTAATTTTCTCATACTCCCTATCGTGTACTGTTGTTTAGTTTGCTGTTTCTACCAAAATGCATGTTCACAAGAATTGTAAGTTCTAAGTTTTACTTGTAAAACCAAATTCCTTATTCATACCATGCCCATTACTTAATACTCCCTATATGTATGCTTGTTTCCGTGGATCTATAATCCAGTGTGTGGTGAAGCATCCCACGTTTGCACCTTGTCATCTCCTGTTTTATCTTACTGATGTGGCTGATGATATGAACAACATGCCATGCACATTAACCAAAATAGATACAATGATTTCCTTTGCCCTTCATCTATGCTTGTTATGTTGACATGGTAATCCAGTAGTGTGGTGAAGCTCCCCGCATTATGAATAATGCCAAATTATTCTATTGATATTTTGAACTTACTCTTTATTTTCTAATTTGAAATTGGATGGAATTGACAACACAGTTATCATCTTTGTTTATACACGTGCAAAACTTGTCATCTCTCTGCTTTGTTTTAGGGTGATATGCCTGATGGCATGCACAAGTCTGCTGAAGGCTGTGAGACAAACCCAACATATATTGCAGCAAAGAGGGCAAAACATCTTGAAGATAGCGAGACAACCCCAAAGTCTTGTCTTGATGCAGTGTTCAAGTTACTTGAGACTAGCAGTCAGACAAGCTCACAGAATGCGTTGTCTGAATCAGTTCGACTTCTTCAGTCCCAAGTTCTAGCAAAAAGGCATTCTGCAACTCAACTTCGACTTGAAGTCCTATCTCTAAGAAAGATTGCGGAGAACACCAATGAGAACCTCATCACTAAACAGCTACACCTGGAAGCTATGACCGACATGCTAGGCCGGTCTCACAGCCTTGCTCAGTAGCTTGCGCCCCAGTTCCCTCGCAAGGCTAACCTTTCTTGAACTGTCTTGGAAGTGGTCTCGGTTCAGTATTATTTTTTTTACGCTGCAATTGTGCCCAGTTTTTGTAATCTGCATCTTCGTTGCACTTTATGATCACTGGTGGTGATCTTCGATGCCCAGTGGATGTAATATACCTTAAATCCTCTATTGTATAGTGTAGGTTTATTCTTAGTTACTATGCTATAATTTATTTATTGTATAGAGTAGGATTATTCTTAATTCCTACTAGTTACTGCCATCGTTCGCTATCTGAAAAAAAATCAGATGTAGTCGACCGGGCCAAAACATTCGACTCTAACGGGCCTGGTTTTTAGCGGGCCACAATTGGGCCGGCCTGCATCTTTCTTGTGCCCGAATGATTGGGGCCTTCACATATTGCGCCAGGCCCACTGAGGGAGTCCTGGATAAGGGGGTATCTGGACAGCCGGACTGTATTCATCGTCCGGACTATAGAAGCGTCAAGATACAAGACTCAAGACTTCGGCTCGTGTCCGGATGGGACTCTCCTTTGCGTGGAAGACAAGCTTGGCGATCCGGATATTATGTTTCCTTCCTTGTAAACCGACTCCATGTAAACCCTAGCTCTCCGGTGTCTATATAAACCGGAGAGCATGGCCCTTAGAAGGCCGATCAGAATTACAATCATACCATCATAGGCTAGCTCTTAGGGTTTAGCCTCTATGATCTCGTGGTAGATCTACTCTTGTATTCCACATATCTTCAATATTAATCAAGCAGGAAGTAGGATTTTACCTCCATCGAGAGGGTCCAAACCTGGGTAAACATTGTGTCCCTTGCTTCCTGTTACCATCAGCCTAAGATGCACAGATGTGGACCCCCTACCCGAGATCCGCCGGTTTTGACACCGACATTGGTGCTTTCATTGAGAGTTCCTCTGTGTCGCCGCTGCAAGGGCTCGATGGCTCATCTCATTGTCAAGGACGATATCACTTCTGGGGGAGCGCTGGCTGTAGGCTAGACTCTCCGGCTTGGCGGCTTCATTATGACCGCCCCATCGGCTGTCGTGCCGATGATGGCCTCTCGGGTCATCACGCATAACCTTCGCATTGGTTCGAAGCTTTCTGAACAGATGGATCTGATGGAGCTCTCCTCTCTTAATGAGCTCTTGGATCGCATCGCCGCCTTGGGAGTCGCTACGGACTATGAACGGATTGGGCTTAAACCCGACCAAAGGGACATTAGATCCCCGCCGACCACCCATGAGATAGCGGTAGTGGAGGAATCACACATGGGTCACCCCTCAACTTTGAGGACGAATTATGTTCGGATCACCGAATTCAGTGAGCCAAACACCCACCCAAAGGACTACATGACCCAGGTCCCGGACTTAGAATCGGGCGCTGGGCAGGAGGGATCAGGTAATACTCCAGATCCTGAACTGTCAGGCTCGGTCCTTCCCGTTCCCCCGGGCGTCAGATCGGATCAAAATCCGGCTTCAACCAATGACGCCCGCTCGGACTTAATCTGTCTCTCCCGTGTCCGGCAGGAGCCCCAGGAGACGGTACATTGTTACTGGGCCAGATTTCTCCTTGCTCTTAATACGGTCAAGGACTGCCACGAGGAGGACGTAGTCTCCCTTTTCTGCAGAAACTGCATGAACAAAGGACTCCTTAATGCTATAAGTTGCCGTGACATAGAGCGCCTTACAGACTTGGCAACCATAGTACAAAAGTGCTGTGCGATGGAAAGTGCCTAGAAAACCCAGATAGAATTTTGGGATAGTACGGCCCTCACCGGAACCTTTGTCCGAACGAAACGGCCGAACTCTCGTAAGTCGACCAACTCAATTCCCAAGAAACCAAAGCCCGCCCCAGGGCGTGGAACCGTATTGGAAGGATGGCTCAACGGGCCGTGTAAGCTTCACAGCACGCCGGACGCTACGCCAACCCATACCCTTAGAGCATGTTGGATACTCTGGCAGGTAGCTAAGAGTGGCGAGGATCTCCTCGAGAGCCATAAAGCAGAACCACATCCCGCCAAAGAACACAATACGGTGCTGACAGTCTTCGAGACCTTTGCCTCAAACAATAGGCGCAAGCGAGCACATCGAAGCTCCGCTGAAATTTGCCATGTGGCAAAGGTAAATCCGTGGAATGACACTGCTATAACCTTCAATGCCAGTGACGAACCCCAATTCCAGTCCGTCCGGGCGCCGGCCGCTCTGGTCCTCAGCCCAATAGTTGATGGCTTTCGGCTCACTAAAGTACTCATGGACGGCGGAATCGAATTAAACCTAATCTATGAAGAAACCCTCAAAAAGATGGAGATTGACAAAAGCCGCATTGAACAAAGTGGCACAACCTTCAGGGGAATTATCCCTAGTCGGGAGGCTCAGTGTGCAGGAAAAATTACACTCAACGTGGTATTAGCACCCCATAGAATTACAGGTCCGAAGAAATCACATTCCAAGTGGCTCCTTTCAACAGCGGATAACATGCCCTTCTAGGGCGGGACGCGTTTGCGAGCTTTCAAGCCATACCCCATTACGGGTACATGAAGCTTAAAATGCCCGGACCCAATGGGATCATCACTCTAGCTAGTGATCCAGACGTCGCACTCCGCGCCGAAAACAAAACCGCAACGCTGGCCTTGGAAGCATTATCCAAAGCCCTAGCGGCAGAAGAATTAACCACTCTACGCGCCACCATGGATAGGGACGACGTGATACTTGACAAGCGACCCAAGTCCACCTCATTCAAACCCGCAGATGAGATAGTCAAATTCCAAGTCCACCCAATGGAGCCCATGAAGACAGCTTCCATCGGGACACAGTTGAACCCCGCTATGGATGCTGCACTATGTGACTACTTACGTGAGAATTGGGATATCTTTGCCTGGCACCCATCGGACATGCCGGGCATCCCACGTGGATTGGCCGAACACAGCCTTAACATACTAAAGGGATACAAACCTGTTAAACAGACCCTAAGGCGATTTTCAGAGCCCAAACGGCAAGCCATGGGGGAGGATCTAGCCAAGTTACTTGAGCCCGGATTCATCAAAGATATCAAACATCCGGATTGGCTGGCGAACCTGGTAATGGTACCAAAGAAGGACAAATCCTGGCGCCTGTGCATCGACTTCAAAGACCTTAACAAGGCTTGCCCCAATGATCCCTTTACCTCCCTCGCATCGATCAAATCATCGATGCCACAGCCGGACACGACTCGTTGTGTTTCCTCGACGCATACTCTGGATACCATCAAATAAAGATGGCAGAGTCCGACCAAGCTGCAACAGCTTTCATAACACCATACGACCCTTTCTGCTTCAACACTATGCCTTTCGGGCTAAAGAATGCCGGAGCAACCTATCAATGCATGATTCAAACATGCCTGGAAAAGCAAATCGGCAAAACAGTGGAGGCATACGTGGGCGACGTCATCGTAAAAACTAGACACGTCAAAACTCTAATTGATGACTTGAGGCTTACGTTCGACAACTTACGAACATACGACATCAAGCTGAATCCGAAGAAATGCGTTTTCGTCGTCCCCTCTAGAAAGCTGCTCGGCTTCATTGTTTCCAATAGAGGAATTGAAGCTAATCCGGCAAAAATCCGAGCTTTGTCACAATTGGCTATACCAACAGACCTCAAACACATCCAGAAATTAGCTGGATGCGTGGCGGCTTTGAGCTGTTTTATCTCCAGGTTAGGAGAAAAGGCACTGCCTCTTTATCGCCTCTTTCGGCGCACCGAACATTTCGTGTGGACGGATGCAGCCGCGGCCAGACTAGATGAAATAAAGACCTTATTGGCCAGTAATCCAGTCCTAACAGCGCCAACTATCGGCGAACCTATGCTGCTGTACATAGCTGCAACACATCAAGTTGTAAGCGCAGCATTTGTCGTCGAACGAGAGGTTGACGGATGCAAATTCCCGCTACAGAAGCCGGTTTATTATGTATCCACGGTCCTCACCCCATGCAAATCCCGATACCCACACTATCAAAAAATTGCATATGCAGTCTTCATGGCATCCCGAAAGCTACGACACTACTTTCAAGAGTGTCCGATTACGGTGGCCTCCGAAGTACCACTCAACGATATAATAAATAACCGCGATGCCACGGGCCGGATTGCTAAATGGGCCATCGAACTCCTTCCGTTTGACATAACGTACAAGCCTCGGCGGGCTATCAAGTCGCAAGTATTAGCCGACTTCATTGCCGAATGGACGGAAGCCGAACTCCCTAAAGAGTACGGCGCGTACTCCAACTGGATCATGCACTTTGACGGCTCTAAAATGCTGGCCGGATTGGGAGTAGGTGTAGTCCTGACTTCTCCCACCGGGGACACGGTCCAGTACGTCCTCCAAATATTATACACAGACTCCAACAATGCAGCCGAATACGAGGCTCTGTTGCACGGTCTCCGGATGACAGTCTCTATGGGCATTCAACACCTAGAGGTACACGGGGATTCAAACCTCGCAATATCACAAATAAATGGAGATTTCGATGCCAAGGATCCGAAAATGGCGGCCTATCGCAATGCCGTCCTTAAAATGTCAGCTCAGTTTGAGGGGCTCGAATTCCACCATGTGGCTCGAGAAAACAATCAAGCGGCAGATGTCCTTGCACGCATCGGTGCTAAACATGACCCCGTCCCACCTAACATATTCCTGGAAAGGCTATTCAAGCCATCCGTGGTATGGGAAGGGGAGTCCGGCAATACCAGCACGGATCCGAATACATCCCCAGATTCCGAACTATCAGACATAGTCGAAGGTTCTACCACCGAAATAACATCGTCAACCCACAAAATAATGGCTGTCACCGCCTCGTGGACTGAGCCTTTCTTGGCCTACCTAAATAGGCAGGAGCTTCCTGAAGACGAAAATGAAGCACGCTGCATTGTTCGGCGCTCTAAAGCTTACAAAGTCCATGAAGGAGAGCTCTATAAGAAAAGTACTACCGGAGTGCTCCAAAGGTGCATATCCGAAGAGGAAGGGCGGCAGCTCTTGGCTGAAATCCACGCCGGACTGGGCGGGCACCACGCTGCGGCTCGAGCACTAGTCAGCAAGGCCTTCCTTACAGGTTTCTATTGGCCGACGGCCCGAGCAGAGGCACATGACCTTGTCCAACACTGTGTTGGTTGCCAGCTCTTCGCCAATCAGAGCCATATGCCCCTACCACTCTCCAAACAATCCCCATAACTTGGCCCTTCGTGGTTTGGGAGTTGGATATGGTTGGACCCCTTAAAGGGGGAAGCCATAAGAAAAAAAATACTTATTGGTCATGGTTGACAAGTTCACCAAATGGATAGAAGCCAAACCAGTGAAAACGGACGAATCCAGACTAGTTATAGACTTTATATCCGGGGTCGTACACCGATACGATGTCCCCCACAGCATCATCACCGATAATGGCTCGAATTTCATGGCCGATGAGGTGAAATCTTGCTGCGGCAAAATGGGCATTAAGCTCGATTATGCTTCCGTCTACCATCCTCAAACAAATGGCCAGGTCGAATGGGCAAACGGTCTTATTATGAGCGGCATCAAACCCAGACTAGTGCGATCCCTGACAGAGTCGGATACTTAGTGGGTCTAGGAGCTTGACTCCGTACTCTGGGGGCTGCGGACCACGCCGAATTGCACCACCGAATACACACCCTTTTTATGGTGTACGGCGCGGAAGCAATACTACCATGCGACATAATACATGATTCGCCACGCGTATGCATGTACGAAGAGAAGGAGGCCGAGTTAGATCGACAGGATAATTTGGATGCCCTGGAGGAGGAGCGCGATGTCACTAAGGCCTGTTCCGCATTCTATCAGCAACAGGCTCGACGATACCAAAGCAGAGAAGTGCGGGCCAAAACTTATAATATTGGCGAACTCGTTCTATGCTTACCAGAGAAGAAAAAGGACATGCTCAAACCCAAGTGGGAAGGCCCCTTCATCATCAACAAAGTTCTCATTGGAGGAGCGTACCGCTTACGTAATGCATCCGATAACAGACTCAAGCCGAACCCTTGGAACGCGGCCAGACTCCGGAGATTCTACGCCTAGCGCCGAACTAAGTGTTCGTCTCCTTAACCCTCCTTTTTCAATTATGCTCCCTCCCTTTTTCCTTTCTCGATCCCCTCCTTTTCACACAAGTATTTCATGCAGTGCGGATTCCTGGATTACTCCGGCCGCACTATGTGTGTAAACTTTACCTGGGGGCTTCCTATACGGAAGCTTAATATAAATTACTTTAAGGGCTTCTCGCCCATCACACATGCGTTTCTTTTTCCATGTGTATCTTTTATTCACCATTATATGCATCGATATGACTTAAGACGTGGCCAAGCTGGGCTGCTTGGCTCCTGTGTTTATGCCCTACATTCCCGTTAATTTGGCTAGGGCATAAGGGGAGCACCTCTGCGATTGTTACTACGGTTGAGCCGGATGTGTACCTTAGACTGGGTGAAGCTGAAAGCTAGTTTCCTTAAGAGAATATTCGGTCGTTGAACAAAAGATGTCTTCGTTTATTATAACATTAATCCCCAGATGTTTCGTATCCTGCGCTTTGGTTTGCAGTCCAGACATGTGCCTTGACACATGCTTACCCAGGGAAAGGAACCCTTAACGGAACTATTCTCCCTGGAAGATGTTTCTTGCTAACCATGCAATATAACATAACTAGTTGGGTACTTGTCTGTTCAAGCATTTATGACCCCTACACCTGGTCTCCACGCATACTCCGATTTTATATAACCGAGCGGGTATTTGGACACACCACGGACTTTAGGATCCGGGGGCTGAAGCGAAAAGGTCCGCCACGACAAATGATTTTAAATCTGGCTAGGGGCTACTTATGTCCATCGAATTACACAGTCATTTGGACTGATTATATTCATCCTCTATACCATCCAACAGGCTATCTAACTTACAATCCTGTTGAGAATACTTTGCGGCTAACGCCACCTGGTCATATACCAGACTCACGGGAATTTCTTGCCCATCTGGCCCGGCCGGTCCAACTTTGGCCATATGGTTCGGGTCCAGCTTGGTGTAGCGCGTCTTCACCATCGCCCATGCTTCTCTTGCACCTTGCCGGCAGGCGGATATCTTCCACAAACGGAAGCGCTACCATGCTCCCTGAAGCATGTCCACAAGCCCCCCATGCCCTTTGGCAGGGAGCTTGATGGCCACAAAGACCGCGCAATGCCCTGCATCACCTACCGAGCTCGCTCGTGCAGTTGTGAGAGGTCCTGCAGTAAATCACCTGCAGATGCGGGCATCTCCTCCTCAGGGCAACCCGTCAGCATTCCTGCAAACATAACTTTTTCAATATGCTTCTCTCGCCAAACTATACTACAGTTCGATTAGGCACTTACGATAAATGCCGCGGCGAAGCCTTTTGTTCTCCTTCACGGAGTCCGCCAGCTGTGCGCGGACGTCTTTCAATTCCACGTCCAGCCAAACATTGGCATCTTGGAGCATATTCTTATCATGCTTCACTTGCGTCAGGATGCGCTCATCGGCCTTTAGTTGCCTCTGGAGATGCGATTCGTCCTCCTCGCCGCCCTCCGGATTTACTCCGGGGTTATCTACATAACTCTCTGTTAAATTTGACATACTAGCCGGTTGCCAAGTGGTGCATTTTCATATAATTCAGATAAATCTTACCATACGAGGCCTTCTGGGATTCCTCTAGCTTGGCAACTGTGGCCCTTAGTTGAGTCTTGCACTCCTCTAGCTCCCGAGCCAATTGCTCATTCTTATCAACAAGAACCTGCACAAGAATTGATACTTAAAACTGTTGTTTCAACCGTTTCAAGTCTCAGGGGCTACTACTATATACATGCTCATCAAGCTTTCTTACCCGTATATCTTTGGTATACTGGACTGTCGCCCAGGCGAGTCCGCTTTGAGCAGCTCGGATGTATGCGTCTCCTGAATTGAAGGCATTAAACGCCTCTTCGGAGAAGATGTTGTTGCGAAACACGGCCCGTCGACGCCGATGATCCATGGTGCTCTCTACCTCCGAATTGATAGAGGGGAGCATATCTACTTCCTCTATCGGAGGACTATGTGGCATCGACCCTACGTCCGCCTCCTCCCTTGAAATTGGTCTTGGAGCCCGACTGGTGGAGGCGTGGTTGGCAGGATCTCCAGATACAGTCCGGATACTCCTCTTCCTGCCAAAATGTACGAAGGGCGCTATTATGCTTCAAACGACAGCGAAATTGCATGACAGGTTGTTTTCTTACCTCTGTAGAGGCGTGTCGGTTCTAATCGCCTTCCTCTTGAGCCTACCCAATCCGGACGGCTGTGGCTGACGGGTCCCTAGGGGCTCGGCCCTGTGCTCCGAACGTTGCTTCTGCAAAAGTACGACATATCAGGGATAAGGTGTGACATTAGGAAAGAATTATCTTCGGAGGATCAAGTTTTTGGCTTGGCTTACACGCGACGAAGGTAACCGTCCGAGATAATCGGCGGTAATAGCCACTGGGGTGCTGTCACGACTCGCTCGATAAAATATCCTGTCGACAAGCTCCACGGCCGCATCTAGGTCTTCTTTGAGTCCTGGATCCAGGGCCCTTTCGGGGTCCTCTGGCTGCGGAGAAGGGCTGGTGATTCCTTCCACGTCCCTCCTCATTTCTTGCATGGAAATATCGACGCAGGTGAACTTTAGCAAAGAACGCCACAATGAGTGAAGCGATAAAATAAATAATGACTTACCCAGTTTGGGGGATTGTACATGGAGAATCCGTCTCGCGGTTTGATATGGAGGAATTCCTCCTCTTCTCCTTTGTACAGGTCGGACAGTATCTTTGCCAGAGCGATGGGGCAGTCCGGACCCTTACGGCCGCAGCGGGTGGCATCGTCTGTCCCGTTGTAGTGCCACATGGGATTGCTCCGATATTGAAGCGGCTGCACTCCCCGCATTATACATATTGCCATCACCTCGACTATCGTCAGTCTGGATTTGGCCAGTAACTTTAACTTTATCCTGTTCATCAGGAAATGTACCTCCCTGGGATCCTCTTCTTGGGGGCCTCGGGGGCGCCAGCTTAGACGCGCCCTCGGCGGAGAGTTACTGAACTTGGGGAGTCCCGTCCGGATTGGATCCGAAAGAGGATCATCGTCAATATAAAACCACTCTGAAGCCCAGTTTTCTGGAGCCTTCTTGGGAGTACTGGACAGGTACCGGTCTCAGCAATACGCCATACTTCGGCCCCGCCCACTTGACATAGGGATTCTCCCTGGTTGCGGGGGACAAGGCAGAACAACTTCTTCCACAATCCGAAATGAGCCTCACAGCCTAGAAATAGCTCGCTAAGGGCGACGTACCCTGCTATATGCAGTATGGAGGCGGGGGTAAGATTGTGCAGATGGAGGCCGTAGAACTCCAGAAGCCCGCGACGGAATGGATGAATAGGAAACCCGACGCCCCTTAACAAATGCGGAATTAAGCATATTTGCTCCTCTGGAGACGGATTGGGGGATCTCTCCGCTTGTTCTCCGCCGTTATAGGTGACCACTGCAGCTCTCACAGGGACCATGAATGCCGGCGGGAGGAGCCCTTGGGTTTGTAACTTTATCAAGCGGCTATGAGAAACTGAACACTCTCCCCAGTCTCCCGGCTTGGGGCAACGGGAGCGAGCAGAAGAGTTGCGATGACCGGCCATGCTGGAATGGTTTTTTCTGGGCGCTCTATTGGATGCTTGCTCGAGGAGGGAGAGTGAGGTTATGATCTGGGAATCCCCGTCTCTTCAAATAGGTGGCTAGCCCGAAGGACCAATGGTGGCAAATGCAAAAATGCCTCGACTCCTCACATTCGTTCAACATGTGGAAATGGTCATTATTGATACACAGAAGCCGAGGAGTATAACATTGATGAAGACGCCGGACACTGTTCGTCGTGATGGGAACCTTGGAGTATTCGGAGGAGGAACCCTCCTTGCAATGCCGAAGATAAGACTGCGCGCCGAACTCATCGTCATTGAAGCCTGGTTCAGGGGCTATTGAGGGTGTCCTGGATAAGGGGGTATCCGGACAGCCGGACTATATTCATCGTCCGGACTATAGAAGCGTCAAGATACAAGACTCAAGACTTCGGCTCGTGTCCGGATGGGACTCTCCTTTGCGTGGAAGACAAGCTTGGCGATCCGGATATTATGTTTCCTTCCTTGTAAACCGACTCCATGTAAACCCTAGCTCTCCGGTGTCTATATAAACCGGAGAGCATGGTCCTTAGAAGGCCGATCACAATTACAATCATACCATCATAGGCTAGCTCTTAGGGTTTAGCCTCTACGATCTCGTGGTAGATCTACTCTTGTATTCCACATATCTTCAATATTAATCAAGCAGGAAGTAGGGTTTTACCTCCATCGAGAGGGCCCGAACCTGGGTAAACATTGTGTCCCTTGCTTCCTGTTACCATCAGCCTAAGACGCACAGATCGGGACCCCCTACCCGAGATCGGCCGGTTTTGACACCGACACCCACAACTTACACCGGCCTATATTTTAGTTGGGCCTTTTGTCGACCCAACGCTTAGTTTGGCCCAGGCAACGTTAGACCATTAACATGCTGAGTATTGTACTGGCCTGTTGCCTAGATGAAACCATGGGCCTTTAGTAGGACAAAATGCATGTTGGGCCTCAATTTTCACTAGTCGTCGATGGGCCTTCAGCGGGCTAAAATGTAGACCGGGCCTTTTTGGGCCCAGTTAGCTCACGGGCCGTTACCAGGCTGAAACATATCTCGGGCCTTAGTTGGCCCACTAATATCATGGGCCTTTAAGAGGCCAAAAGCTTAGTACATGCATCAACGGGCCGAATTACGCGATAGGCCTTAAACATGCCCAAAGTCACATTGGGCTTAATTGTTGCCACCTTTAGCACAGGCCGTTAGTGGGCGTGATGTCTTGTCAGACCATATATGGCCCATGGGCAACACGAGCCATTCCCAGGCCGAAAGTCACACCAGGCTGAAATGGGCCCATGTCTACATCAGGCCTCTAACAGGCCGAAAGTCACTGGGCTGTAGTTGGGCCCAAATGGCAAACAATTAACGGGCCAGCTCTGGCTTTGGGCCGTAAATGGGCCCAAATATTGGGCAGACAATTAACGGGCCAGATCTGGCTTCTGGCCGTAAATGGGCCCAAATATTGGGCGAACAATTAACGGGCCAGATCTGGCTTCGGGCCGTAAATGGGCCTTTATTAAGCAGTCCGTTATTGGGCTGGCCCACTAGTACCTGATTAAGTACTACGAGCCTTTGACTGGGCCGGCCTTTTTAACCTATATGTGCCTCTATTGGGCCCAGTCACGTGTCGACGTATCATAGGCATGTCTCCTCCAATGGACAGGCGACATCTGGCCCACTGACGAGCTGACAGGTGTTCCCTCCGGCCAATCAGAATTTTACACGTGGAAATTTCCCATTGGTCCGGGCTGTTAACGGGTTATCGGATCCGAAACCCGACCCGATAGCTTAACGCGTTCCGTTACGGTGGATGCCACGTGTCGGTCACCCTTGACAAAAGCACTTCCGTGACGCGCGATTTATCTCATTGAAGTGGACACTTCCGTGATGATAATTTTGGTAATGTCATGGAACACTTTACGACAGCACATGTATGACTATCTTGATTCTGTCATAAAATCGTCATGGATGTACATGCATGACAAAAAACGCGACCTACTGTGACAAACATGTATCATCACGGAAGTGTATTTTTTGTAGTGAGGCGCCTGGAGAACTCCGAACTCGGGTTAGTAAAATATATCTTCTACTGGCATACCTACCCTGCATAATAAAGGCCTTACCAGCCGCAATCCGCCTCACCTCTTGGATTTCTTGTCGAGTGTCTTGGGCATCAGCCCGGGCCTCCTCCAGGCTCTCATAGGCTTTGGTGAGCTCAGAGGCTTGCTCCGAACTCATCTGCTCTAGGGACTCGCATCTAGCACTAGCGTCCTTGAGCTCTTTTTCAACCTCACCCATGATGTCTACTATGCAACCTTCTTCTTGTAGTCGTTGTTGGGCCTCCAAGTGCAGAGGTTTGTAGGACAGTAGCAAATTTCCCTCAAGTGGATGACCTAAGGTTTATCAATCCGTGGGAGGCATAGGATGAAGATGGTCTCTCTCGAACAACCCTGCAACCAAATAACAAAGAGTCTCTTGTGTCCCCAACACACCAATATAATGGCAAACTGTATAGGTGCACTAGTTCAGCAAAGAGATGGTGATACAAGTGCAATATGGATGGTAGATATAGGTTTTTGTAATCTGAAAATATAAAAACAGCAAGGTAACTAATGATAAAAGTGAGCACAAACGGTATTGCAATGCTTCGAAACAAGGCCTAAGGTTCATACTTTCACTAGTGCAAGTTCTCTCAACAATAATAACATAATTGGATCATATAACTATCCCTCAACATGCAACAAATAGTCACTCCAAAGTCACTAATAGAAAATATGATGGTGGCTTTGCCACAAATACGATGTCAAACATGATCATGCAAGGAAATATGACAATGATGAAACGTGTCATAATAAATGAAACGATGGAAAGTTGCATGGAAATATATCTCGGAATGGCTATGGAAATGACCTAATAGGTAGGTACGGTGGCTGTTTTGAGGAAGATATAAGGAGGTTTATGTGTGATAGAGCGTATCGTATCACGGGGTTTGGATGCACCGGCGAAGTTTGCACCAACTCTCAAGGTGAGAAAGGGCAATTCACGGTACCGTAGAGGCTAGCAATGATGGAAGGGTAAGAGTGCGTATAATCCATGGACTCACATTAGTCATAAGGAACTCATATACTTATTGCAAACGCTTATTAGCCCTCGAAGCAAAGTACTACTACGCATGCTCCTAGGGGAAGGGTTGGTAGGAGTTAACCATCGCGTGATCCCGACCTCCACTCATAAGGAAGGCAATCAAAAGAGCACCCCATGCTACAAATTTGTTACACAACTTTTACCATCCATGCTTTCTATGGGACTTGCCAACTTTAACACAAGTATTTCTCAATTTCATAATTACCCAACTAGCATATCTCTAACATTACCACCTTTATATCTCAAAACAATTATCAAGCATCATTCAATGCAGTTTCTATGATATTTTTATTATACCCAACTTGGATGCCCATTATATTAGGACAAATTTTATAACCATAGCAAATACCATGCTGTTTTAAAAGACTCTCAAAATAATATAAGTGAAGCACTAGAGAAAAATTGTCTAGCTCAAAAGATATAAGTGAAGCACATAGAGTATTCTAATAAATTTTGCGTGTCTCTCCCAAAAGGTGTGTACAACAAGCATGATTGTGGTAAACTAAAAATCAAAGACTCAAATCATACAAGACGCTCCAAGCGAAACACATATCATGTGGTGAATAAAAATATAGCTCCAAGTAAAGTTACCGATAGACGAAGACGAAAGAGGGCATGCCTTCCGGGGCATCCCCAAGCTTAGGCTCTTGGTTGTCCTTGAATATTACCTTGGGGTGCCTTGGTCATCCCCAAGATTAGGCTCTTGCCACTCTGTCGGACTAAATGACCACGGGTAGTCCAACTGGCTCCCCCTGGCTCTTCAAAAAACTTTGTGCCGACTGGGCCCTCAAACATCCAAGACGCAGGGCCGCCTTCTCCCGGCAGGCTGTCCCATCAGCCGACTGCTGGAAGGCGACACTGCTCTATGAGCCTTCTCGAAGTGGGCCGACTCCTAGCAGCCGGCCACCAGAGTGGCCGACTCCTAGCAAACTGCCTGACCTATACCCTCAAAGTTTGCACCCACATAAAAGCGGTGGGACGGGGCATGGCTACAGTGAAGCCTGCCACCCCCGAATCCATGGAGCGAGCGAGGCCACAGTGCATCGTACGGGGCGGCCACTCCCCGTCCGGCGCGACGCTGTTGCCACGCTGACCATGACGTCGCCCATGACAGGATGTCAGTACGGCCAGCAGGCGGCAGGCCCCCTTGCCAGAGAGATACTAGAGGGCGGCAGGACTCGACCAGTCGGCTTGGGGGGAGGCCGGCTCCCAGCAGCCGGCCTGCCCCTGCCCTGAAAGTTTGTGCACCATTAACCAGATGAGACGGGGTAAGATTACAGTGAATGCCCACCAGGCGGCGGTACTGTAGCCATGCTTACCCCGACAAAGCCATCGTCACCAAGAGCGAGGCTATAGTAACTAGCAGCCGACAAGACCCCCGGGCGGTGGGCCAGGCCGCACCAAGAGGCCGGTAGCCGGCGGGGCCCACCAGTCGGCAGGCCCCAGCGGCCAGCGGAGGAGCCGGCGACCACAGACACTAACGATCTGGACCCACGTCCAGCCGAATTACCATTGTACCCTTGGGGGGTAGGCCTATATAAACCCCCAGGGCACCCATAGAGAGAAGAGTACACACCACATAGAGAGAAGAGGACAGCAAAGGGTTGATCTCTTAGAATTTTACACACCACATAGAGAGAAGAGGACAGTTAGCCTTGCCCTTCTTCTTCCTCTAACAAAACAGCTCAAGGAGCATCTTGTAGCTACTTGTTGATCTAGTGATCATGCGGAGACCCCACAGAGCAGGACTAGGGGTGTTATCTCCTAGGAGAGCCCCGAACCTGTGTAAGATTCGCCGGCGTGCATGTCTTCACCTCATCCCGTTTCCAGGCACCGGCGATGTCTTACTGGCTCCCACAATGATTATCCACCTATTGGCATATGTCGCACCTACCACCTGACATTTGGCGCCCACCATGGGGCCACGTGCACCGTCGTCCGGAGACCTGCTCTGGACGGGAACCCTTTTCCTTTCTAGCGAGCGTAGCCAACCTGGCACGCCTGATGGCGCTTGCCCTGACGTGCTGCATGGCATCGATGACGCCTGCGTAGCGAGCTGCCTCGCCGATCTTCTTGGCGAGGTCCGCCTCTCCGACGAGCCCACGCCAGGCGCGCGGTGCTACCAACTCCGAGAGCTGCCTCATCGACTTCCTTGGCAAGCTTGACATCGCCAAGGAGCTCACCTCCGACCTAGAGTCGATCGGCTCCACCGACCCGATGCTCGTCGACTCTGACACGGCATCCCTTGACGCCTTCCCCACCAATGTGGTGGTCATAGACGACCCTCTTCCTCGAGCCGATAGTGGCGGCAGCCCCGTTACTGAGGTGCTCGTCATCAGTCACAGCGCCGCCTCTGGTAGAAACGTCCATGACACTCTGCAGATGGCGCTGCACGATCTGTCCGCCCCCATTCCAACTGACGTCGACATCGACACGCTGGAGGCCCACCGCCTTGCCCTCATCGAGAACGGCAAGAAGATAGCCTCCATGAGACGCCTCACCAAGGCTTATCAGCACGAGGTCAATCGTGCCGCCTCTGTCATGCCGCTTGCTGGCAGACCCAGCCAGATTGGCGCTATCAAGAGGCGCAGCATGATCATTGTCAGCATGCTGGGTGCTGATCGCCCAGTCTATGCAACACCACTCAAGAACCTGCATGCCACCCAGGCGGCAGTGGACAAGCTGGAGGGGCTGGAAGGCGATGAGCTCCATTGCATGACCCGAGCGTCCAACAGCTCATCGACGCGGCCACATAATGGAATGAAGTCGGCGCCCGCGCCGAGAGTCCTCCCCCAAGCCGAGAGCATGGCGCTACCTCCCAGACGTCGACTATAGGTGGCGCCCGCGAGTGAAAAGACAAGGAGCCAACTGCTAGCCGCAGTCGGACGCGCCTCACCATCGAGCGCGACACAAAAGGCCGCCCCCGAGCCATGGAGCAACGAGGCAACGACCTGCCTCCTCCTCTGCCCTGCAGGAAGAGATATCCCACCCTGCCGCCTGTTGAGCACCCGACGCTCAGTGGCCGGCTGGGCCGCCGCGAAGGAATCGACGAGAATGATTCCCGCCATCGGATCGACCGCCTGGCGCGATCCTTGGCGCTAGAAGAAGAAGATGATGTCAGCCTGCCCTGTTTTGGCCCTCGCATCCGCGCCGAGCCTTTCCCCAAAGGGTTCTCGCTCCCAAGAGACACGCCAAAGTATAACGGCTCAGGAAGCCAAAAGACTGGCTAATAGACTACTCCACTGCAGTCAGCATAGCAAACGGCAATAGGCGCGTAGCCGTGAAGTACGTCCCCCTCATGCTCCAGGGCACGACACACACCTGGTTGAACAACCTCAAGCCTTATAGCATCAACAGTTCGCTGGACTTCACAGAAGTCTTCATTTGCAAATTCACCAACACGTACAAGCGGGCACCCAAGCCACGTCAGCTTTCCCTTTGTGTCCAAGGCCCGACCGAGTCCAGCCGTGACTACTTTGACGCGCTGGGCCGAGCTCTGCAACTCCTGTGAAGGGGTGCACAAGGTGTAAGCAATAGAATACTTCATCACGGGTGCTGAGAGGGTACCCTACTCAAGCACCGACTTCTCCTACGACGAGCCGGCTACACTCGACAAGCTTCTGATCATAGCAGACAAGTATGCCACCGCCGACTCCTCAATGAAGACCGAGCTCCGAGTGGATGGCTCTGGAAAGGTGCTTCCTTCGGCTCCAAAAACGCCAGCTGGCAACTCCAATCGGCACCCGCACCAGAACGACAACAAGCGCAAGGCTCCGATGTCGGCTTCCACCAGTCGGCAAGTGGCGACGGTCGAGGACGAGCAGCCTGAAGGACAACTGATAACCCACAAGTGTAGGGGATCGCAACAGCTTTCGAGGGTAGAGTATTCAACCCAAATTTATTGATTTGACACAAGGGGAGCCAAAGAATATTCTTAAGTATTAGCGGTTGAGTTGTCAATTCAACCACACCTGGATAACTTAGTATCTGCAGCAAAGTATTTAGTAGCAAAGTAGTATGATAGTAATGGTAACAGTGGCAAAAGTAAAGATAGCAGTTTTCTAGTAATCGTAACAGTAGCAACGGAAAAGTAAATAAGCGAAGGACAATATGTGAAAAGCTCGTAGGCATTGGATCAGTGATGGATAATTATATCGGATGCGATTCCTCATTTAATAGCTATAACATAGGGTGACACAGAACTAGCTCCAGTTCATCAATGTAATGTAGGCATGTATTCCGAATATAGTCATACATGCTTATGGAAAATAATTTGCATGACATCTTTTGTCCTACCCTCCCGTGGCAGCGGGGTCCTAGTGCAAACTAAGGGATATTAAGACCTCCTTTTAATAGAGTACCGAACCAAAGCATTAAGACATAGTGAATACATGAACTCCTCAAACTACGGTCATCACCGAGAAGTATCCCGATTATTGTCACTTCGGGGTTGTCGGATCATAACACATAATAGGTGACTATAGACTTGCAAGATAGGATCAAGAACTCACATATATTCATGAAAACATAATAGGTTCAGATCTGAAATCATGGCACTCGGGCCCTAGTGACAAGCATTAAGCATAGCAAAGTCATAGCAACATCAATCTCAGAACATACTGGATACTAGGGATCAAACCCTAACAAAACTAACTTGATTACATAGTAAATCTCATCCAACCCATCACCGTACAACAAGCCTACGATGGAATTACTCACGCACGACGGTGAGCATCTTGAAATTGGTGATGGAGGATGGTTGATGACAATGACGGTGACGAATCCCCCTCTCCGGAGCCCCGAACGGACTCCAGATCAGCCCTCCCAAGATAGATTAGGGCTTGGTGGAGCCTCCGTATCATAAAACGCGATGAAACTTTCTCTCTAATTTTTTTCTCCGTGTAATGGAATATATAGAGTTGGAATTGAGGTCGGCGGAGCATCAGGGGGCCCACGGGACAGGGGGCACGCCCAGGGGGAGAGGGCACACCCCCACCCTCATGGACAGGGTGTGGGCCCCCTTACCTTGATTCTTTCGCCAATATTTTTTATATTTTCCAAAATTTATCTCCGTGGATTTTCAGGTCATTCTGAGAACTTTTGTTTTCTGCACAATAAACAACACCATGGCAGTTCTGCTGAAAACAGCGCCAGTCCGGGTTAGTTTCATTCAAATCATGCAAATTAGAGTCCAAAACAAGGGCAAAAGTGTTTGTAAAAGTAGATACGTTGGAGATGTATCAATTCCCCCAAGCTTAAACCTTTTCTTATCCTCAAGGAATCCAGTTGATAAACTGAAAGTGATAAAGAAAAACTTTTACAAACTCTGTTTCTCTTGTTGTTGTAAATATGTAAAGCCAGCATTCAGGTTTTCAGCAAAGATTATGAACTGACCATATTCACAATAACACTTAGGTCTCACATTTACTCATATCAATGGCATAATCAGCTAGCAAGCAATAATAATAAATCTCGGATGACAACACTTTCTCAAAACAATCAAAATATGATATAACAAGACGGTATCTCGCTAGCCCTTTTTGAGACTGCAAAACATAAATGCAAAGCACCTTTAAAGATCAAGGACTGACTAAACATTGTAATTCATGGTAAAAGAGATCCAGTCAAGTCATACCCAATATAAACTAATAGTAATACATGCAAATAACAGTGTGCTCTCCAGCCGGTGCTTTTTAATAAGAGGGTGATGACTCAACATAAAAGTAATTAGATAGGCCCTTCACAGAGGGAAGCAGGAATTTGTAGAGGTGCTAGAGCTCGATTTTAAAATAGAGATGAATAACATTTTGAGTGGCATACTTTCACTGTCAACACAACAACTATGAGATGGCGATATCTTCCATGCTACATACATTATAGGCGGTTCCCAAACAGAATGGTAAAAGTTTATACTCCCCCACCACCAACAAGCATCAATCCATGGCTTGCTAGAAACAATGAGTGCCTCCAACTAACAACAGCCCCGGGGGAGTTTTGTTTAATTATTTTGATTTGCTTTGAACTTTTTGATCATGGGACTAGGCATCCCGGTTACCAGCCATTTTCTCGTGAGTGAGGAGCGGAGCCCACTCCTCTTGAGAATAACCCACCTCGCATGGAAGATATAGACAACCCTAGTTGAAACATGAGCTGCTCGAGCATACAAAACAGAATTTCATTTGAAGGTTTGGAGTTTGGCACATATAAATTTACTTGGAACGGCAGGTAGATACTGCATATATGAAGGTATGGTGGACTCATATGGAATAACTTTGGGGTTTATGGAGTTTGGATGCACAAGAAGTATTCCCGCTTAGTACAGGTGAAGGCTAGCAAAAGACTGGAAGCGACCAACTGAGAGAGCGACAACAGTCATGAATCATGCATTAAAATTAATTTACACCAAGTACAAGCCTGAGTAGGATATAATCCACCATGAACATAAATATCGTGAAGGCTTTGTTTATTTGTTTTCAACTACATGCGTGAACATGTGCCAAGTCGAGTCACTCAGTTCATACAAAGGAGGATACCATCCCATCATACCACATCATAACCATTTTAATAGCATGTTGGCATGCAAAGTAAACCATTATAAACTCATAGCTAATTAAGCATGGCATAAGCAACTATAATCTCTAAACGTCATTGCAAACATGTTTACTCATAATAGGCTGAATCAGGAATGATGAACTCATCATATTTACAAAAAAAGAGGTCGAGTTCATACCAGCTTCTCTCATCTCAATCAGTCTATCATATATCGTCATTATTGCCTTTCACTTGCACGAGCGAACGGTGTGTATAATAATAATAGTGCACGTGCATTGTACTAAGCTGGAATCTGCAAGCATTCAACTCAAGAGAGAAGACAAGGTAATATGGGCTCTAAATTAAATCAACAATCATGAAAATGAGAGCCACTAAACATTTCCAATATGGTCTTCTACTCTCGACCCCCAAAGGAAAGAAAAGAAAAATAAAACTATTTACACGGGAAAGCTCCCAACATGTAAAAGAAGAACGAGAAATATTTTTGGGTTTTCTTTTTAATTACCACTACAAGCATGGAAAGTAAACTAACTAATTTTTTTGGTTTTTCTTAGGGTTAAACAAACACACAAGAAGAAAGATAGAAAAAGAAATTAAACTAGCATGGATAATACAATGAAAGAGTATGAACACCGACAACTAGAATAGTGTGTGAACATGAATGTAAAGTCGGTGAGAAATACATACTCCCCCAAGCTTAGGCTTTTGGTCTAAGTTGGTCTAATGCCAAGGACCGCGGCTACTCTCCCCGGTGTATTGAGGAGTGTCATCAGGATACCACTGGCTAGCAATCTCCTTCGGATCCCACTGATAACATGATGGACGATAAGGGTCCAGTGGAGGTTCCGGCTCAGGCTCTGGAGCAGATGCCTGGCCTCGATGAGCGTACGCCGCTTCCAGCAAGACAAGGTAATTATCTTCAGCTAAATCAAACAACAAAGGCGCAGGCATGATAATAATCTCATTGTGTTTCTTATTAAATCTCAGGTTATACAGGAGCATTTTATCATCATTGTGAACAATAAACTCATGTGCTACCATGCTCCTGTAATCTAAAAAGGAAAGAGGCAGTCTTGTCTCCTCTTTCTCATAATGTCTAATAGGTATCTCAAAATGTTTAGCAAGGCGTGCAACATAGATACCTCCAGCCGGTGCTTTTTAATAAGAGGGTGATGACTCAACATAAAAGTAATTAGATAGGCCCTTCACAGAGGGAAGCAGGAATTTGTAGAGGTGCCAGAGCTCGATTTTAAAATAGAGATGAATAACATTTTGAGTGGCATACTTTCACTGTCAACACAACAACTATGAGATGGCGATATCTTCCATGCTACATACATTATAGGCGGTTCCCAAACAGAATGGTAAAAGTTTATACTCCCCCACCACCAACAAGCATCAATCCATGGCTTGCTAGAAACAATGAGTGCCTCCAACTAACAACAGCCCCGGGGGAGTTTTGTTTAATTATTTTGATTTGCTTTGATCTTTTTGATCATGGGACTAGGCATCCCGGTTACCAGCCATTTTCTCGTGAGTGAGGAGCGGAGCCCACTCCTCTTGAGAATAACCCACCTCGCATGGAAGATACAGACAACCCTAGTTGAAACATGAGCTGCTCGAGCATACAAAACAGAATTTCATTTGAAGGTTTGGAGTTTGGCACATATAAATTTACTTGGAACGGCAGGTAGATACTGCATATATGAAGTTATGGTGGACTCATATGGAATAACTTTGGGGTTTATGGAGTTTGGATGCACAAGAAGTATTCCCGCTTAGTACAGGTGAAGGCTAGCAAAAGACTGGAAGCGACCAACTGAGAGAGCGACAACAGTCATGAATCATGCATTAAAATTAATTTACACCAAGTACAAGCTTGAGTAGGATATAATCCACCATGAACATAAATATCGTGAAGGCTTTGTTGATTTGTTTTCAACTACATGCGTGAACATGTGCCAAGTCGAGTCACTCAGTTCATACAAAGGAGGATACCATCCCATCATACCACATCATAACCATTTTAATAGCATGTTGGCATGCAAAGTAAACCATTATAAACTCATAGCTAATTAAGCATGGCATAAGCAACTATAATCTCTAAATGTCATTGCAAACTTGTTTACTCATAATAGGCTGAATCAGGAATGATGAACTCATCATATTTACAAAAAAAGAGGTCGAGTTCATACCAGCTTCTCTCATCTCAATCAGTCTATCATATATCGTCATTATTGCCTTTCACTTGCACGAGCGAACGGTGTGTATAATAATAATAGTGCACGTGCATTGTACTTAGCTGGAATCTGCAAGCATTCAACTCAAGAGAGAAGACAAGGTAATATGGGCTCTAAATTAAATCAACAATCATGAAAATGAGAGCCACTAAACATTTCCAATATGGTCTTCTACTCTCGACCCCCAAAGGAAAGAAAAGAAAAATAAAACTATTTACACGGGAAAGCTCCCAACATGTAAAAGAAGAACGAGAAATGTTTTTGGGTTTTCTTTTTAATTACCACTACAAGCATGTAAAGTAAACTAACTAATTTTTTTGGTTTTTCTTAGGGTTAAACAAACACACAAGAAGAAAGATAGAAAAAGAAATTAAACTAGCATGGACAATACAATGAAAGAGTATGAGCACCGACAACTAGAATAGTGTGTGAACATGAATGTAAAGTCGGTGAGAAATACATACTCCCCCAAGCTTAGGCTTTTGGTCTAAGTTGGTCTAATGCCAAGGACCGCGGCTACTCTCCCCGGTGTATTGAGGAGTGTCATCAGGATACCACTGGCTAGCAATCTCCTCCGGATCCCACTGATAACATGATGGACGATAAGGGTCCAGTGGAGGTTCCGGCTCAGGCTCTGGAGCAGATGCCTGGCCTCGATGAGCGTACACCGCTTCCAGCAAGACAAGGTAATTATCTGCAGCTAAATCAAACAACAAAGGCGCAGGCATGATAATAATCTCATTGTGTTTCTTATTAAATCTCAGGTTATACAGGAGCATTTTATCATCATTGTGAACAATAAACTCATGTGCTACCATGCTCCTGTAATCTAAAAAGGAAAGAGGCAGTCTTGTCTCCTCTTTCTCATAATGTCTAATAGGTATCTCAAAATGTTTAGCAAGGCGTGCAACATAGATACCTCCAAAGATGGGGCCCTTTGTACGGTTCAGGCTTAGCCGTTTAGCAATAATGGCACCCATGCTAAAACTATTATCACCAAACAAGGCATGGAACATAATAATAATATCAGGAACACTGAAATTTCCACTGTTTCCACGACCAATTAAGCGTCGACTAGCAAATATGGCAAAGTAGCGTAAGACAGGAAAGTGTATTCTAGTGATTCTCGCATCGGAACCCTTCTTCGGATCCCCTACAGTAATGGTGTTAACAAAACCATCCACATCTTTACAATGTGGTTCATCTAAACTGCCCTCAAAGGGTACTCTACAAACCGCGCAAAAATTACGTAAAGACATTTCCTTGAATTCATCATATAAATGAAATGATACTGATGGAGGTGAATTCTTGGGATGATAATAAAAGTTTTGCACGAAAGTATTGGTGAGTAAGAGATACTGATCGATTCGATCGTGGAGGAAGTCGGCGGGGCCCGCATTTTCAATCAAAGAATAAAAGTCTTCTTAAATCCCGGCTTCTCTCAAGAAATTATCACAAGGCCATTCACACGGCTGTACTTTCGCTACGCGAGGAAGATTATACTTGGCCTTTTCCTTCTCTTTAGCTTGTTTGTCCTTAGAGCCTTGGCTAGAAGAGCCCCTCAAAAATCTCCTTATCATTTTCTGAAAATTTCTGAAATTTTAAGTAACTTCATAATAAGAGTGAATTAAACTAAACAAGATTGATAGAAACTACTCCCACAAGTGCCTAGAGCCTATATCATGCATTAGAATTACTTGGGACCTCATAAGTTTGACATGCAAGCTCAAGAATAGGGTCACCTATGCAACAAATATTTGCAATAAATAAAGCACTAGAACAAAAACTAATTGGATCAATTGAGGAGTCACATACCAAGCAACAATCTCCCAAAGCAGTTTTGTGAATGGAGCTTTGAGCAAGGAGATCGAAAATCGCAGCAAAATGAGCTAGAACTCATGCTTGGCCTGGATGGGGATTTTTTTGGGAGGAAGATGGAGTGTGTGGGTGCAGGAATAAGTGGAGGGGGGTCATCATGGGCCCACGAGACAGGGGGCGCGCCTAGGGGGTGTGGGCGCGCCCTCCACCCTCGTGGCCAGGTGCTTGCCCCCCTGTAGTGTTTTCAGTTCCTAAAATCCTCAAATATTCCATAAAAAATCATACTAAATTTGCAGGGCATTTGGAGCACTTTTATTTTCGGGATTTTTTATTGGAAGGATAATTCAGAAAAAAAACAGATAATGCTATTTTTGCTTTATTTATTCTAAATAACAGAAAGTAGAAAGAGAGTACAAAAGGTTGTGCCTTCTAGTTTCATCCATCTCATGATCATCAAAATGAATCCACTAACAAGGTTGATCAAGTCTTGTTAACAAACTCATTCTGAATAACACGGAACTGGAGAAATTTCAAATAACACTAGGTTACCTCAACGGGGATATGGACATCCCCAACAATAAGAATATCATATTTTTTCTTAACAGTAGGAAGAGGAAATTCAAAACCTCCAATAATGATAGTTCGAACTTTCCCAATAGAATTAATGCTATGAACTTGAGGTTGTTTCCTCGGAAAGTGTACCGTATGCTCATTACCATTAACATGAAAAGTGACATTGCCTTTGTTGCAATCAATAACAGCCCCTGCAGTATTAAAAAAGGGTCTACCAAGGATAATCGACATACTATCGTCCTCGAGAATATCAAGAATAACAAAGTCCGTTAAGATAGTGACATTTGCAACCACAACAGGCACATCCTCACAAATACCGACATGTATAGCAATTAATTTATCGGCCATTTGCAAAGATATGTCAGTAGGTGTCAACTTATTCAATTCAAGTCTACGATATAAAGAGAGAGGCATAACACTAACACCGGCTCCAAGATCACAGAAAGCAGTTTTAACATAGTTTCAATGGGGCATGGTATAGTTGGTACCCCTGGATCTCCAAGTTTCTTTGGTATTCCACCCTTAAAAGTGTAATTAGCAAGCATGGTGGAAATTTCTGCTTCCGGTATATTTCTTTTATTTGTAATGATATCCTTCATATATTTAGCATAAGGATTTAATTTAAGCATATCAGTTAAGCACATACATAAGAAGATAGGTCTAATCATTTCATCAAAGCGCTCAAAATCCTCATCATCCTTTGTCTTGGATGGTTTAGGAGGAAAGGGCATGGGTTTGTGAACCCTGGTTCTCTTTCTTTACTGTGCTTCCTAGCAACAAAATCTCTCTTATCATAACGTTGATTCTTTGATTGTGGGTTATCAAGATCAACAGCAGGTTCAATCTCTACTTCATTATTATTGCTAGGTTGAGCATCAACATGAACATTATCATTAACTTTATCACTAAGTTCATGCTCATCACCTAATTGTGTTTCAGCATCAGAAATAGAAATATCATTAGGATTCTCAGGTGTGTCTACAACAGGTTCACTAGAAGCATGCAAAGTCCTAACGTTTTTCTTTTTCTTCTTTTTAGAAGAACTAGATGCCTCTAAATTATTTCTCTGAGAATCTTGCTCGATTTTCATAGGGTGGCCTTCAGGATACAAAGGTTCCTGAGTCATTCTACTAGTTCTAGTAGACACTCTAACAGCAAAGTCATGTTTATTATTTAATTCATCAAGCAACTCACTTTGAGCTTTAAGTACTTGCTCTGCTTGAGTGGTAACCATAGAAGCATATTTGCTAATGAGTTTAAGTTCACCTTTAACTCTAGCCATATAATCACTCAAGCGCCCTATCTCGAAAGCATTATTATTTAATTCTCTACCAACATAAGCTTTAAAACTTTCTTGTCTAGCCATAAACTCATCAAATTCATCTAAGCATGGGCTATGAAATTTAGTAGACGAGATTTCAACTTCATCATATCTATAGAGAGAATTTACATTTACTACCTGTGTCGGGTTATCAAGACAATGTGTTTCTTCAACAGGCGGTATATTAAGACCATGTATTTCTTCAATCGGTAGTAAATTCTTAACATCTTCAGTTTTAATACCTTTTTCTTTCATTGATTTCTTTGCCTCTTGCATGTCTTCAGGACTGAGAAATAGAACACCCCTCTTCTTCGGAGTTGGTTTAGGAATAGGCTCAGGAGTTGGCTCAATTGGCTCAGGAATTGGCTCAGCAAGAGTCCAATTATTTTCATTAGTCAACATATTATTCAATAGTAATTCAGCTTGGTCGACTGTTCTTTCCCTGAAAACACAACCAGCACAACTATCCAAGTAGTCCTTGGAAGCATCGGTTAGTCCATTATAAAAGATATCAAGTATTTCATTTTTCTTAAGAGGATGATCAGGCAAAGCATTAAGTAATCGGAGAAGCCTCCCCCAAGCTTGTGGGAGACTCTCTTCTTTGATTTGCACAAAATTATATATTTCCCACAAGGCAGCTTGTTTCTTATGAGCAGGGAAATATTTAGCAAAGAAGTAATAAATCATATCCTGGGGACTAGGCACACAACCAGGATCAAGAGAATTAAACCAAGTTTTAGCATCACCCTTTAATGAGAACGGAAATATCTTAAGGATGTAATAATAGCGAGACATCTCATTCTTAGTAAACAGGGTGGCTATATCATTCAAGTTGGTAAGATGTGCCACAACAGTTTCAGATTCATAGCCATAAAAAGGATCAGATTCAACCAAAGTAATTATCTCAGGATCAATAGAGAATTCATAATCCTTATCAGTAACACAGATAGGTGAAGTAGCAAAAGCGGGGTCAGGTTTCATTCTAGCATTAAGAGATTGCTTCTTCCATTTAGCTAATAACTTCTTAAGATCATATTCATATCTATCTTTGCAAGCAAAAATAGCTCTAGCAGCTTCTTCATCCATAACATAACCCTCAAGAACAACAGGCAATTCATATTTTGGGGGAGAACCTTCATCATCACTATCTTCAATAATATCATCATTAATCATTTCATTCCCTCTAACCCTAGCAAGCTGTTCTTCAAGAAATTCACCTAATGGCACAGTAGTATCACGCACAGAAGTAGTTTCATCATAAGTATCATGCATAGCAGAAGTGGCATCATCAATAACATGCGACATATCAGAATTCATAGCAGTAGCAGGTTTAGGTGTCGCAAGCTTACTCAAAACAGAAGGAGAATCTAGTGCGGAGCTAGATGGCAGTTCCTTACCTCCCCTCGCAGTTGAGGGAAAAATCTTAGTTCTTTCGTCTTTCAAGTTCCTCATAGTGACCAGCAGATATAAATCCCAAGTGACTCAAAGAATAGTCTATGATCCCCGGCAACGGCGCCAGAAATTTGTCTTGATAACCCACAAGTGTAGGGGATCGCAACAGCTTTCGAGGGTAGAGTATTCAACCCAAATTTATTGATTTGACACAAGGGGAGCCAGAGAATATTCTTAAGTATTAGCAGCTGAGTTGTCAATTCAACCACACCTAGATAACTTAGTATCTGCAACAAAGTATTTAGTAGCAAAGTAGTATGATAGTAATGGTAACAGTGGCAAAAGTAAAGATAGCAGTTTTGTAGTAATTGTAACAGTAGCAACGGAAAAGTAAATAAGCGAAGAACAATATGTGAAAAGCTCGTAGGCATTGGATCAGTGATGGATAATTATGTCGGATGTGATTCCTCACGTAATAGCTATAACATAGGGTGACACAGAACTAGCTCCATTTCATCAATGTAATGTAGGCATGTATTCCGAATATAGTCATATGTGCTTATGGAAAAGAACTTGCATGACATCTTTTGTCCTACCCTCCCGTGGCAGCGGGGTCCTAGTGGAAACTAAGGGATATTAAGGCCTCCTTTTAATAGAGTACTGGACCAAAGCATTAACACATAGTGAATACATGATCTCCTCAAACTACGGTCATCACCGAGAAGTATCCCGATTATTGTCACTTCGAGGTTGTCGGATCATAACACATAATAGGTGACTATAGACTTGCAAGATAGGATCTAGAACTCACATATATTCATGAAAACATAATAGGTTCAGATCTGAAATCATGGCACTCGGGCCCTAGTGACAAGCATTAAGCATAGGAAAGTCATAGCAACATCAATCTCAGAACATAGTGGATACTAGGGATCAAACCCTAACAAAACTAACTTTATTACATAGTAAATCTCATCCAACCCATCACCGTCCAGCAAGCCTACGATGGAATTATTCACGCACGGCAGTGAGGATCATGAAATTGGTGATGGAGGATGGTTGACGATGATGACGGTGACGAATCCCCCTCTCTGGAGCCCCGAACAGACTCCAGATCAGCCCTCCCAAGAGAGACTAGGGCTTGGCGGCGGCTCCGTATCGTAAAACGCGATGAAACTTTCTCTCTGATTTTTTTTCTCCACGAAACGGAATATATAGAGTTGGAATTGAGGTCGGTGGAGCATCAGGGGGCCCACGAGACAGGGGGGCGCACCCAGGGGGAGAGGGCGCACCCCCCACCCTCGTGGACAGGGTGTGGGCCTCCTGGCCTTGATTCTTTCACCACTATTTTTTATATTTTCCAAAAGTTATCTCCGTGGATTTTTAGGTCATTCCGAGAACTTTTGTTTTCTGCACAATAAACAACACCATGGCAGTTCTGCTAAAAACAACGTTAGTCTAGGTTAGTTTCATTCAAATCATGCAAATTAGAGTCCAAAACAAGGGCAAAAGTGTTTGGAAAAGTAGATACGTTGGAGACGTATCAGCAGCCTATGACCAAGCGTCCGAAAGGCGGCAGGCCGGCTTGGCAGCCGGCTTTCTCCTATGAGCAAACCCTTGATGCTCCCTGCTAGTTCCACAGCGGCGCGAAGCCGTCCAACCACATAACCCGGAAGTGCCATTGGCTCACCCGAATTTCCAAGGGCAAAGGACTACTGCCTCCTCCGGCTCCACAACAGTCAGCCGCCCGCCCAGTAGTTGGAGCCATTCAAGACGAGTTCCCTGACGAGCATGCGGCCTACGTCGTCTTTACAAGCCAAGCTGAGGACAGGCGCAGCCGGCACCGACAACACCAAGAAGTCAATACGATCGCCTCCAAAGACATAGAGTTCATGCATTGTTTTGAAATGCCCATCAGCTAGAGCCGAGCTGATCACCCAGAGGTGATGCCGTCTGCGGGCTTCTATGCCTTAGTGTTGGATGCCACCTTTGCAACAGAGAGGCAAGCTGCTCGTTTCTCCCGAGTTCTGATTGATGGCGGGAGCAACATCAACATCCTGTACCACGACACCATGAAGAAGCTGAATATCAAGACAAAGCAGCTCTTGCCCAGTCGGGCCATTTTCCATGGCATTGTACCCGGCCTATCATGCTCACCAATCAGCAAGATCAAGATAGATGTCCTCTTCGGAGACAAAGATCACTTCCGCCGTGAAGCAGTCTGGTTTGAAGTAGTGGATCTAGAGAGCCCTTACCACGCCTTACTTGGCCGACCTGCCCTGGCCAAGTTCATGGCTGTACCCCACTATGCCTATCTCAAATGAAGATGCCGAGATCCAAGGGCATCATCACCATACTCGGAGACTATAAGAAATCCTCTTCTTGCACTTCAGCCAGTAGCCGGCTTGTCGAGTCCCTTGTGATTGCTACTGAGAAAAAGATCCTTGACTGGGTTGTGGCCATGGCCAACAAGCAGCTGGACCTATCGTGTGATCCGAAGGAGTCGGAAGCTCAGGGTTCCTTCCAGCCGGCCAAGGAAACAAAGAAGATACCTCTGGACCCATAGCACCCAGAGAGGTTTGGTGTTCTAGGAGCAAACCTGGACAGCAAATAGGAAAGCGAGTTCGGTGATTTCCTCCGTGAGAATTGGGATATCTTTGCATGGTCCTTGTCATGGTGGGCGCACAGCAGATGCTAAGGGATGGCTAAAGAGAGGAGGAGGCTCGAGGGCGCTGGTGGGCTTCGGACTTGATAATGATATGCGCGGGCGTGGGACGCTGGACATACCCAGGTTTGGGGCTCTCGGGAGAGATAACACCCCTAGTCCTGCCGAGTTTAGTTGGATGGTCGATAGTAAAATGTCGCTCCTGGAGCTATATGGAGGAGGAAGGAGGCTGGCCAAGCTCGGGCTGCTCCTTCCCTCGGGTGTTCCTATGTACTGGCTAGTCCTATCTTTCTTGCTTGCTTTATCTTGTATGGCTTTGCATGCCGGGGATCTCACATATCATGCCCCTATAGGTGTGGACTCCTGGGGGTTTTATAGATCAACCCACCCAGGGTTACAATGGTAATATGCCGAGTCGGTGGGTCCGTATTGTCGATGTCCGGGGTATCGGACTAGGTCCCGCTTGGGAGCTTCTGGTTCGCCGGGTTCCCCTAGGTGCGAGCCCCGCGTGCCTAGGGGGACTGTACACCGTCTTGTCGATCGCCATGGCGTGGCCGAGTCGAGCCATGCACAGTGTTCTCTGTCAGGCTGCCGCTTGCTGTCGTCAGCGGTGAGGACGGGAACACTATTGCCGTGCCAGCACTGGTCAGCGGGTAGGTAAGGGGCACTGTTGCCACGCTCCGGCTGACCACGGGCATGGGCGGGGGCACTATAGTCTTGGTCATCGGTGATTGAGGTCTCGTCCCATCGTACGACCTAGATGGGACGGGAGCTGACCCGTGGCTGGGTTGCCGTGGACGCCACGGGTGGGTTGGCTTGCTGGGGATGCCAAGGTTGCGCCGGGCTGAGCTGCCTTGCGCCAGCCGCTGTGGCCGGGTCGATGTACCTTGCCGAGTTGAGGGTCTTGGCCGGGTTGCGCGCCTTGCCGGGTCAAGCGACCCGGCCTGGCGCATGCCAGTTTGCGGGGCGATGCGGGCCCCGCTGTTTTTGAAATTGATCCGGGTTCCGTTGCCTGCCTGGGGTTCATCCCCCCGACAGTAGTCCCCAAAGCTGTGAAGGTCCATTGTCTTCGTATGAGTGGGCCTTCGCAGCTTCCCCCTTGAGCAAGGCGGAATCTGCGAACGCCGGGTCCGGCAACACCCACTGTGTGCCGGTTTTCTCAGAAACTGGATCGCGGCATCCCGGCCGTGGCGGGAACCGAGGAGTCCATCGAATCTTGAGGCGATCCCTCGGGCTTCGCGCAGGTGCCACATGGTGCCCGGAAGTCGGAGGGGCCTGACAGGCCACGCGCGTGACGGGATTGGGCGACGGGCCGGGGTCCACCGCCGCACGCCCTTGGCCACGCATGCGGATTTATTGCAGCGTCTGGGGGCCAGTTGCACTTCCCCGCGCAGTTAGTGCGTGTGTACGTGCACACTTATTGCGGGGTAGTGGAACGAGCGCGTGCAGACGATCCCACTCCCCCATGTTTGAACCGGGGGTTATAAATTGAGTGGGGCAAGGGGGCGGCGTACATTATTCTCGCTCGCGCCCTCCTGACCCCCTGCTCTCACTCTGCTTCTTGCCACCGACGCACAGCTGCGCCCGCGGCCTTGAGCAGAGACCTTCTCCGTTGTCCTTCTTCCTCTTCTTCTTCCGGTGATGTCGCTGCCGTCGGCTCCTGGATGGGCTCGACCGTCACCCTCGACGACATCACCTACCTTCGGTCCTCGCGGTGCCTGCCACGGGAGACGGACGTCTGCGTCCGTCTGCCGCACGGAGAGCAGAGGCCCCGACCCGAGGGGCAGGAGTGCGTCGTCTTCCTAGAGCATTTTGAGCACGGCTTTAGGCTGCCGGCGATCTCTTTCTTCCGCAGGTTCTTGGAGTTCTTTGGGCTCCAGCTGCACCATCTAGGCGCCGGCGCCATTGTCCAGCTCTCCGGCTTCGTGACCCTGTGCGAAGGGTACCTGGGGGTCGAGCCAACCATTGATCTCTGGGCGCGCTTCTTCTCCTTGAAGCAGCAGGGCCCGTTGGCCGGGGAGTTCGCCGACTGCGGGGCCGCCGTCATCTCGAAGCGGTCGGGGGCGGACTTCCCCAAGATCCCGCTCGAGGATTCTACCAAGAAGTGGCAGAACTCCTTCTTCTACGTCCGCAACCATGGCGCGGACCACATCAACCTTCCCCCCTTTGCCGTCGCGCTGCCGCGGGCGAAAACAAACTGGGGCTACTCGCTCCGGCGCCAGTCATAGGAGATCGTCAACCTCTGCGAGCGGGTCACGGTGATGAGGACGCAGGAGGGGCTCACTGGCACCGACCTCCTTGCTGCGTTCATCACTCGCCGGTCCTCCCACTTTAGAGGCGCTCCTGCCTCATCGGCGAGATGATCGGGCTTCAGGATCCCAACCGGATGGGATCCACGCGGCTTTCTGCGGAGCAGGTCGTGCGAGGCGTGAACGACATCTCCAAGGCCAACCTTGGAGAGGACTGGCGATTCGGCAAGGCTCTGTACAGCCAGGCGAGCCCGGCGCCGCAGGTGAGCATCTGGTCTTGCTACGTTTCCGCCGCGCATCTTCTCATTCATCCCGACACGTCATGGGACATTCTTCTGAATGCGAGCCAACACCCTTACGCCCGGGCTCCGTTGCAGGTGGCACTGGTGGCCCACGGCTCACGGTGGCGAGGAGGTGGCCGAGTCCGACGCCGGCACTGGGCGTCGCGCGGGTAAGCTTCGAATCTTTCTCTTCTTCATTTGTCTTGGATCGTTTGGGCGTGTTGCGGCTTAAGCGACGCTGATGCCAGTTGTTGATGTAGCAGCGTTGGGTGGAGGAGGCGGCGAGGCGGTGGGAGCCGGGTCCTCGCATGGGGCGGCGCAAAGCCGCCCGCACGGGAAGGACAGCGTCGCACCATGACCCGGGGCCTCGAAGCGCACGGCGGACCCAACCAAGCCTGGGAGGCCGGCCAAGAGGAGGCGTGGGAAGCCGACCCCGGTCCTAGTCTTGTCGTGGTAAGTCTTGTTTCTTGCTTGCGCCCTAATTTCTTGGGCCAGCCTTGTCTTTGCTTGCTCATTCTTCTTTTTCTTCAGGTCGCCGATCGCGCTGGCGAGGGCGGCGGCGGAGGCCGCGGCCGCCGTGAGGGCCGCGTTCTGTAGCAGCCGGTCCGACCTCGCCGGCCTGGCCGAGGAGGAGGGACGGGGCAACTCGGACCTCGGCCTGGACCCGGATGACGCTGAGGCCTTGGCCTAGCGGGAAAGGAACCGGACCGAGGCGGAGTTGGAGGCGGCGTCGGTCCGGAATTGGACCGACGCGGCGATGGCATGGGCGCGAGGCGGCACGGAGCCGGCCTGGCACGAGATGCCAGAGGGCACGGTGGTGGTGGCGACGATTTTTTAGGCGTCGACAGTGAGGGAGCGCGGCCGCGGAGGCCGGGCTGAGGTGGTGGTCCTCGACCGGGAGGTCGTGGAGGTGGGGGACGGAACCCCGCCGCGGGCCGATGTGGTCGAGCGCGCGGGGACCGATGGCGGTGGAGGCGGCATCGCTTTAGAGGAGGCACCGCAGGTTGTGGTGCCAGAAGCGCCGCCGGTTGTGGAGGAGGCACCGCAGGCGGCGGTGCCTGAGGTGGCGATGCAGGGCGTCCCGGCGTCCGAGGAGGTGACGACACCGGGAGGGGCGTTGGAGGAGGTGCTGGCCGTGTCGCAAGCGGCTAGTGGTGGGCGTGCCTTGGTGCTCCGTCCGGGAGGGCACCGAGCCGCCGTGCCGCTGCCCGCACGAAGCGGGGGCACGACCGTCTTTGGGCTCCAGACCCAGGAGGAGGTGGCGCTGGACGCCGTTAGCCGTCGCCTTAGAGGTCGGACGGAGCGGCTTGAGGCCTTTGCCCAGGCCGAGGTGGAGCGGACGCGCGACTTGGAACGCGCCATCTTGGTAAGTTCTTGTTTCCTTCTTGCTTTCTTGTGATTTCATCTTTGTGGGGGCGCGCCAGCGCACCCACTGGGTGTAGCCCCTAGGTTCGGGCCAACTATGTAGTAGTTCGGACGAACCTTAGGAGCATTGGCCTTGTGTTGACTTTGGTCTTCTCTTCAGCACCTTGACGCCTTCCGGGTTGCCGCCTTCAACCGGCTCCTGGGAAGCATCGGGAGCTTAAGGAGCAGCTTGCTGCCAAGGAGGAGGAGCTTCGCGTTGCCGCAGGTACTTTGTTGTGTTCTTTTCTTCTAGTGGGGGCGCGCTAGCGCACCCACTGGGTGTAGCCCCCGAGATTCGGGCCAACTGTGTAATAGTTGGGCCAAATCTTAGGTCTTGTCTTTTTCTTTCTTTCTGCTGAGTTCTACTTCTTCGCAGCCGAGGTGCTGTCTTGGCGGACCCGGCTGTTCCGGGCTGGTCATGACTATGACCGGCTTGTTGCTGATTCTGGCCTTCTCGGCGTCGAGGCGGCGCAGGCGAAGGCGGAGGCGGCCGCGGCCCGGCGGTCTCTTGACGAGGCCAACCGGTTGCACGAGCAGCTGTCGGGTCACAAGAGCCGCCTTGAAGCCAAGGTGGAGCTTCTTAAGGCGGAGGTCGCCAAGATGGTGGAGACGCAGCAGGCCCTGGTCGAGGCGGACCAGTAGTGTGGCCAGCTGGTCGACGACAAGGGCCGGCTCCAGGCTGAGGTGGAGCGCCTACGGGAGAAGGCCACCACGGCTGAGGAGGCCCGCCAGGCCGAGGCTCGCTGCCGTGAGGCGGCCGAGAAGGCGGCCGAAGACAAGGACGCCGAGCTGAAGGCGGCCCTTGCTAAGGCGGCCGACCTGGAGAAGGCGCTCGGGGAGCGGGACCGTGTCTTGGAGCGGGAGCGATGTGGTACGTTGCTCGAGGCGCAACACCTGGAAGAGTCGTTCTCCAGTAAGTGCTACTTCTTCCTTGTTTGCCGGGTCGGGACCCGGCCCTTTCTTCTTTGTTGCTCTTCTGACTTGCTTCTTCTTTGGCTGCAGGGGCCTTTCCGGAGACGCAGCGGCTGGTGGAGGAAGCCGTCTGCTATCAGCGCGACCCGACCGGTGTTGTTGGGTCCGGGACGTATCCGCTGACGGCCTGGACCTTCCCGGAGATCATTGCCGCTGCTGAGGCCCGGCTGTGGGTCTTGGGGACGCAGATGGAGCGGCTGTCCCGAGCCGGCACCGCGATGACGGCGTCCTTATGGCCGGACTCTGTCCATTCGCGCAGGTTCTCGCGCCTGGCGTGCTGGTTGGAGATGGGCCCGGATCGCCTTAGCGACTGGCGCGTTTCCGCCGCCCGGGCCGGTGCTGAGATGGCGCTCCGGATCACGCTGTATTGGCATCCGGATCTTCAGCTGGACGCGCTGATGGGTCAGCACGCTGGCTCGGAGGAGTTGCTGCAGGAGCATGCTGGCCGGATCGCCTCCCGGGCCAGCTATATCGCCGAGTTTGCCTTCCACGACGAGTTCCATCCGGAACGGACGGAAGATGGCGCGGTCGTGGTGGGCGATGACTACGACTTGCTTCTTCGTGACCCGGAGGGCAGCTCGGAGGAGACGGGCGTCTACGGCGTCGCGGAAGCCAAAGAGGACACCGGTGCTTCGCTGGACCCGGAGGCCGGCCGGGGGGAGCCGTCGACGTCGCGACACGGCGCTGGGAATGTCTGAGAATCTTTGTAGAAAATTCTGTTAAGTAGAAGGTCCACCCCACCCACTTGGGGTTTTCAGGGTGTAATGAACTTGGGCCGTGGGCCTTTGCTTGAAACATTTATGTGTAAAATGCTGTGAGTGTTTATTTGCTTTTTGCCTTCTGCTCTTTTCGAACTTATTTCATGCGTTGCTCCTCTCTGAAACTTCCCCCCCATGAGTCAGACGGCCGAGGCTCCAGTCCGTGACGAGGAGTTCGGATCTTCAAGAGGCGGCCGCAGGAGTTGGGTCCTTAGAAGCGTTGAGCGTGAGTGAAACACCCACTGGGCTGGCTGGTGGCAATCTGGCTTGGCCGGTTGGTGAGAAGCCGGTCGTGTGGCTAACTTAGTTGACGAGCGTCGGGCCAGGTTGGTCGACCCGGCGGCTTTGACTCATTGTATGAATCGTAGGGAAGCTTTAGCCCGTTGTGCTTGCCCGCCGTCAGCCAGAGCTGGATCTGCGGTTTTAGGGTGAAGTGGGGGACCGCGACATCCTAACTTTATCAGGAATCACCAAGTAAAGCGACGGGGTGATGATCAAGCCGGCCAGCCTCCGAGCCCCCGGGTCGAGCTAGTCGAGCCGGCGACCAGGTTCGGTAGTAAAGTGATGTGAAATATGGACGCAATAAATTGGTCGGGAAAAGGCAGCCCCCGAGTCTCGTTCGGGGACCCCATAGTTTCATATGCTTACAAAAGGCGTTGATACATACGTTCGTGCAGCTAATTGTAAAACAGACGAAGGAGTTCCGCATTCCACGGCCGGGTCGTTTCTTCACCGGCGGTGTCCCTCTTGCGCTTCTTCGATTTGCGTGCGTCGATGAGGTAGTAGGCGTTGCGGTTGCGCACAGTCCTGCTCACGATGAATGGGCCTTCCCATGGAGAGGACAACTTGTGTTGGCCTGCCTGCTCTTGGATGAGTCGGAGGACGAGGTCGCCTTTGCGGAATGCGAGAGGCTTGATCTTCTTGCTGAGGTAGTGCCTCAGACCTTTCTGGTAGATAGCCGAGCGGCTAAGTGCCAGAAGGCGTGCCTCTTCGAGCAGGTCGACGCCGTCTTCGCGTGCTTCTCTTGCTTCTGCTTCGGTGTACATCGTGACGCGCGGCAAGTCGAACTCGACGTCGGTCGGGATGACGGCTTCGGATCCGTAGACGAGGAAGAACAGGGTGAACCCAGTCGACCGGTTTGGTGTTGTGTGCAGACTCCAGAGAATGGTGGGCAACTCGTCAAGCCAACTGCCGGGTGAGCGGACGAGTAGCTCGACGAGTCACGGCTTGATGCCGGACAGGATGAGTCCATTGGCCCGCTCGACCTGCCCGTTGGACTGCGGATGTGCCACGGAGGCCACGTCGAGGCGGATGCCGGAGACAGAGCAGTATTGCTCGAGCGTGCCCTTGGCGAAGTTGGTGCCGTTGTCGGTGATGATGCTGTTCAGCATGCCGTAGCGCACCGCTATGTCCTTGATGAACCGGACGACTGTTGGCCCGTCCAATTTCTTGATTGGTCTTGCCTCGATCCATTTGGTGAACTTGTCCACTGCCACCAGCAAGTGCGTCATGCCGCCTCGAGCGTTTTTGAAGGGTCCACCATGTCGAGTCCCCAGACCGCGAAGGGCCAAGCGATCGGGATGGTGCGGAGTGCTGACACTGGCTGGTGGCTGCGTTTGCTGAAGCGCTGGCATCCTTCGCACTTGAGGACGAGCGACTTGGTGTCTTCGAGGGCCTTGGCCAGTAGAAGCCGTGGTGGAACGCCTTGGCCACGAGGGATCGAGATGCGGCGTGGTGCCTGCACTCGCCCTGGTGAATGTCGAGGAGGATGTCGATGCCGCGGTCCTGCTCGATGCAGCGCTGGAACATGCCAGTAGAGCTACGCTTGACGAGCTCGTTGTTCTTGATGCTGTAGGCGGATGCCCAGTGCTGAACTTGCCGAGCCTCGGTCTCGTCCATGCAGAGAACCCCGTTCTCCGAGCATTCTGATATCGATAGGGCCCAAGATGGGAACGTGACGGCGGTGAAGACAGCCACCTGGGTGGGTTCCGAGTCGCCGGCTCCTGGGCCGGGTTGAGCTGCGCAGACCTCGGGCCGGGTTCAGCAGTCCCCTAGCCGGGTGCAGCAGTCCTTGGGCCGGGTTCAGCAGTCCTCGGGCCGGCTGGCGGCACGTCCGGGTCCTCTGGGACATGGATGTACTCGGAGTCCAGCGACGGCTTGACGGACGGCTTGCGTAGGTGCTCGAGGGAGACACCGGACTGGATGGCTTGACGTGACGAGGCGATCTTGGCGAGCGTGTCGGCTGCCTCGTTCTCCGTGTGTGGGATGTGGAGGAACTCGCAGCCATCGAAGGATCTGGACAGCTTCTGGATGAGGAAGCGGTAGCTTGCCATGTTGGAGTCGCGGGCGTCCCACTCACCGGAGCACTGCTGCACCACCAAGTCCGAGTCGCCGTAGCACAGGATGCCCCGGATGCCGAGTTCCTTGGCAAGCCGGAGGCCGTGCACAAGGGCTTTGTATTTGGCGATGTTGTTGGAGGCGGCAAAGTGGATCTGGAGTGCGTAGCGGAGTCGGTCACCCTTCGGAGATGACAGTACGATGTTGGCCCCTAAGCCGGTCGCATTTTGGACCCGTCGAAGTGCATGCGCCAATGCGTCAAGTCGGGAGGCGGCGGCAGGTACTGGGTCTCGGTCTAGTCGACGAGGAAATCGGCCAGGGCCTGAGACTGGATCGTGGTGCAGGGCTCGTAGAGGATGGTATGGCCGGCTAGCTGGATCGCCCACTTGGCGACCTGGCCAGAGGCATCCCGGCACCCGATGATGGTGACGATGTGCTCTTGAAAGTACTGCTTTAGCTTCTAGGCGGTGAGGTACACGCCATAACACATCTTCTGGTAGTGCGGGTAGTTCTGCTTGGAGGTGGAGAGCACTTCGCTTAGGTAGTAGACCGGGTGTTGGACGGCCTGGATCTTGCCCTTCTCCGGTCGCTCGACCACCAGCACCATGCTGACCGCCCGCGAGGTCACGGCTATGTAGAGCAACAGCGGCTCCTTGTCGGTCGGCGCGGCCAGGACGGGTGCGGTGGAGAGCATGCGCTTGAGGTCTTGGAAGGCTTTGTCTGCCTTGCCGTTCCACTCGAACGGGCTTGTTTTCTTCATTAGCTGGTACAGGGGCAGTGCCTTCTCTCCCAGCCGGCTTAGAAACTGGCTGAATGAAGCCAAGCAGCCTGTGAACTTCTGGACATCGCGCAGCCGGGTTGGCTTGCGCATGCGCTCGATGTCCTTGATCTTCTCCGAGTTCGCCTCGATGCCGCGTTCCGAGATGAGGAAGCCGATAAGCTTTCTGGCTGGGACGCCGAAGACGCACTTTTCCGGGTTGATCTTGACCTTGCATTCGCGGAGGTTGGCGAATGTTTCCTTCATATCATCAAGGAGCGTGAGGTGTTGCTTGGTCTTCACCATGATATCGTCCAGGTACACGTGGATGTTCTTGCCGAGTTGCGGTAGCAGGCATTTCTGCATCCAGCGTTGGAAGGTGGCACCGGCGTTCTTCAACCCGAACGACATGGTGATGTAGCAGTACGCCCCAAAGGGCATGATGAAGGACGTCTTTAGGGCATCGACCGGGTCCAGCTTGATCTGGTGATAGCCGGAGTAGGCATCCAGGAAGGACAGAAGCTCGCACCCGGCGGTCGAGTCGATGACATGGTCGATCCGCGGGAGAGCGAATGGATTCTTGGGACAGGCCTTGTTGAGGCTGGTGTAGTCGATACACATGCGCCAGGTCTTGTTCTTCTTTAGGACGAGGACTGGGTTGGCCAGCCACTCGGGGTGAAACACTTCCATTATGAAGCCGGGCGCCAAGAGCTTGGCGACCTCTTCACCAATGGTTCTTCTCTTATCTTCGGAAAATCGATGGAGGGGTTGACGGACAGGCTTGGCGTCCTTGTGGACATGGAGTTTGTGCTCGGCGTACTTCCTCGGGATACCCAGCTTGTCTTTGGGGGTCCATGCGAAGATATCCCGATTCTCACGGAGGAAGTCGACAAACTCGCCTTCCTATTTGCTGTCGAGGCGGGCGCCTACGACAACGTACTTGCTGCAGCTGTGGTCTTCCGGGTTCAGCTTCACTTTCTTGGTTACCTTGGAGGGCTTGAAGGCGGCCTCATCGGCCGGGTCCAGGGTCGGGATCGACGCGTCAGAAGCCTCGCCGGCCAGGGCAACGATCCGGTCGAGCTGGCGCCGCTCCTCGGCAATGACCAGCGACTCGGCCATCTTGGCACTGTCTCGGGCGCACTCCAGAGACTTGCAGTAGTCGCCGATGGCGGTAATGAGGCCCTTGGGACCCGGCATCTTCATCTTCAGGTACGTGTAGTGGGGGACCGCCATGAACTTGGCGAATGCGGGCCGGCCCAGCAGCGCATGATACGCGCTGGACAGGTCCACCACCTCAAACCAGATTGGTTCGCGTCGGAAGTGGCTGCTGTCACCGAACATGACGTAGAGACGGACCCGGCCAATGGGTGAACAGGAGAGGCTAGGTACGATGCCATGGAAGACGGTCCAGGTTGGCTCCAGGTCCTCAGCTTTGAGGCCGAGCTTGGTCATCGTGTCGCGGTAGAGGATGTTGATGCTACTGCCGCCGTCGATGAGGACTCGGGAGAACTTGCAGGTGCGCCGCGCGACGATGGTAGGGTTGAGGACGAGGGTGTAACCACCCGGACTCTGCATGAATGCCGGGTGATCCTCCCGGGTTCAGGTGATCGGGCGATCCGACAAATGCATGAAATCCGTCTTGGGTGGGACGACGGTGTTCACCTCCTACCGGAGGAGGCGCTCGCTGCGCTTGTCGTTGCTAAGGCTGGTGAAGACGACGTAGGCCGCATTCTAGTCCGGGTAGGCGTCGTTCCGCATCGCGCCACCGGCGGGAGGCGACGGTGGAGGCGGAGGCGGCTGCCCCACGCCCGGAGCCGGAGCCGGAGCCAGAGGAGGCAGAACATCGCCCCTCATGATGCGCTTGGTGATGGAGCACTTCGAAGCGTGTGCATGGAGGGTCTTGCGCCACTGTGGTGCTTGCATGGGGCGTCGAGCATCTCTTCAAAGCTCATGGCGGGTTGCCATGCCATCTTGCCGGTCTGCCGGCGCTTCGCTGCCGGCTCCGCCGCGGGCTCGGCGGCCGCGACGAGCCGGTTGTCGTGACATTGCGCCGGCTGCTCGGCCTTGCGCTTGTTGTTCTGGTGGTGCTGCTACCGACTGCTTTCGCCGGCCGACTTCTATGGAGGGACCGGCTTCGCCTTGCCGGCCTCATCCAGCGCCACCTGGATCTTCATGGCGGAGTCAGCGTTGGCGTACTTGTCCGCCGTCACCATGAGCGCGACCATGGTGGCCGGCTTGGAGCGTAGAAGCTTGTGCTTGAGGAGGGTGCCGTCTCGGCACCCGCTGACGAAGTGTTTGATCGCCTGGACTTCATGGACACCCTCACAGCTGTTCCGGAGCTCGGTCCAGTGTGCAAGGTACTCGCGGCCGGTCTCCGTCGGCCCCTGCACGCACATGGCAAGCTGGCTGGGGCGACCCGACCGCTTGTATGTCCCCGTGAAGTTGCGGAAAAATGCTTCCTTGAAGTCGACCCATGCGTTGATGCTGCCCATCGGCAGGCTATTTAACCATGCGCGAGCCGATCCTTGGAGAATGAGTGGTACGTAGCGCACGGGGAGACGATGATTCACATTGGTGATGCCAATGGCCGTGGTGTAGTCGGTGAGCCAGTGTTCTGGCTTCACGGTCCCATTGTACTTGGGGGTGTCGCCGGGAAGCATGAACCCCTTGGGGAAGGGCTCCTCCCGGATGCGTGGGCCGAAAAACGTCGGCCCGATAGCGCCGCTCTCCTCCACCTCCAGGGAGAGAGCAAGCTGATCGATGCGGTGGCGCGCGTCAGCGTCGTCAATGGCGCGCGGGCCGAGTCGACTGGCGGCCAGGCCCCGAGGGGCCGGGTCGGCTGGAGCCGGACGCCGGCCAGGTTGGTCGGGTCCGTGCTGGGTCTATGGGGCGGGCTCGTTGCCCAGAGCATCGGCGGCGGTGCCGGCCGGGTTGCGCCGGGTCTGGGCTTGGCCGGAGTGCGCCTCGTCGGGCGGCCCTTTGGCCATGTGCAGGAGTTCTCCGGGTTCGCCAAGGCGGGTGGAGCCGGACCCCGCCGGCTTGGCGAGCTGGTTGAGGCGATCCTGCTGGGTGTTGGCGGCATGGAGGAGCTCGTGCATCCGCCCGATGCGCTCCTTGAGCTCCTCACCCGTGAGTTGGTCAAGGCCGACCGCGGCTGCCTCCGCAGCGCGCATGTTCTTGACTGGGGTCTCGTAGACGGTCCGGACGGCGCCGAAGGCCCGGCCGATCTCTCCTCCCCGGGCGCGAGTATCAGCGGCCCGGTTTGGCTCGGTCGCGGCGGGCGTGAATCCGTGGGCGGCGTCATGCTCCATCTGAGCAAGCCAGCGTCTCGGACAGGTCCAGCATTTGCTGGCGCCTGTCCTCGAGCTGGGTTCGGGCTTCAGCGATGGTGGCGTCAATGTCGGTGCCGATGGGGATGCGGAGGCTCTACATCACGGCGCGCAGCAGGTCGGACGGCTCCGTCCGTGCCATGGCACCCGCGGCTTCGGCGACTCTTCTGGCCTTGCTCGACAAGGAAGAGGCGCCATCGCCGGTGACGAAGACCTCCACGTGGGCGTACATCGCCCCGGCAGTGAATCCGCCGCTGAGAGGGAGTGGGGAGTCGGAGTAGCTGAGCACCTCGCTGGGGTACTCGTTAGCCGCGAGTGTGTCAGAGATGCGCAGCGCGGTGAAGGAGGCGGCAAGCGCGCCGATGACATCGTTCGCCAAAGCGATGGACTCATCGGAGTAGGAGAAGGGCCCCGTCTGAAGCATGCTTCCGGCCAGCTCCTCGAGCTGCCCCATGATGGGCGCCAACTGTCGTGGTGGGCGCACGGCAGATGCCAAGGGATGGCTAAAGAGAGGAGAAGGCTCGAGGGCGCTGGTGGGCTTCGGAGGGGAGGTTGATATGCGCGGGCGCGGGACGCCGGACATACCCAGGTTCGGGGCTCTCCGGAGAGATAACACCCCTAGTCCTGCCGAGTTTAGTTGGATGGTCGATAGTACAATGTCGCTCCTGGAGCTATATGGAGGAGGAAGGAGGCTGGCCAAGGCTCGGGTTGCTCCTTCCCTCTGGTGTTGCTATATAGTGGCTAGTCCTATCTTGCCTGCTTGCTTTATCTTGTATGTCTTTGCATGCCGGGGATCTCACATATCATGCCCCTGTAGGCGTGGACTCCTGGGGGGGTTTATAGACCAACCCACCCAGGGTTACAATGGTAATATGCCGACTCAGTGGGTCCGTATTGTCGGTGTCCGAGGTACCGGGCTGGGTCCCGCTTGGGAGCTTGTGGTTCGCCGGGTTCCCCTAGGTGCGGGCCCCGCGTGCCTAGGGGGACTATGCACCGTCTTGTCGATCGTCACGGCATGGCCGAGTCGAGCCGCGCATAGTGTTCTCCGTCAGACCGCCGCTTGCCGTCGTCAGCGGTGAGGACGGGAACATTGTTGCCGTGCCAGCCTTGGTCAGCGGGTAGGTAAGGGGCACTCTTGCCACGCTCCGGCTGACCACGGCCATGGGCGGGGGCACTGTAGTCTTGGTCATCGGTGATTGAGGTCTCGTCCCACCGTACGGCCTGGATGGGACGGGAGATGACTCATGGCTACGTTGCTGTGGACGCCACAGGTGGGTTGGCTTGCTGGGGAAGCCAAAGTTGCGCCGGGCTGAGCTGCCTTGCGCCAGCCGCTCCAGCCGGGTCGACGTACCTTGCCGAGTCGAGGGTCTTGGCCGGGTTGCGCGCCTTGCCAGGTCGAGCGACCCGGTCTGGCACACGCCGGTTTGCGAGGCGATGCGGGCCCCGCTGTTTTTGAAATAGATCCGGGTTCCATTGCCTGCCTGGGGTTCATCAACCCGACAGTCCCCCGAGGACATGCCGGGTGTTCCGACGTATTTCGCCGAGCACAAGCTACATGTCCGAACGGATGCAAAACCATTCAAACAGCCCCTCCGCCGACTTTCGGAGGAGAAGAGAAGAATTGTTGGCAAAGATTTAGCCGGGCTTCTGGCAGCCGGCTTCATTATGGAAGTGTTCAGAATGTCTTGCCAACCCAGTCCTTGTACTAAAGAAGAACAAGAAATGGCGCATGTGTATAGATTATACCAGCCTCAACAAAGCTTGCCCCAAAGATCCGTTTGCTTTGCCCCGAATTGACCAAGTGATAGACTCCACAGCCGGATGCGAGCTGTTGAGTTTTTTGGATGCCTACTCAGGTTACCATTAGATCAAGTTGGATCCATCCAACCGCTGGAAGACCACCTTGATCACACCATTTGAAGCTTTCTGCTACCTGACTATGACATTCGGCTTGAGAAATGCCGGTGCTAATGCCTCCTCAAGCAACTCAGCAGAAATGCCCACGTCTACGTAGATGATATTGTGGTGAAGACGGAGAAGCACGGCACCTTGCTGGAAGATCTCAAGGAAACATTTGACAACATGCACCGATTTCAGATCAAGCTCAACCCTGAGAAATGCGTGTTCAGAGTACCAGCCGGCCAGCTCCTAGGCTTCCTGGTCTCTGAACGCGGCATCAAATGCAACCCAGTGAAGGTCAAGGCCATAGAGAGGATGGAAATTCCCACACGGCTTTGAGATGTCCAAAAGTTCACCGGGTGCCTAGCCTCCCTTAACCGCTTCATCAGTCGGCTAGGGGAGAAAGCTCTCCCCTGTATCAGCTCATGAGGAAATCCACTCACTTCAAGTGGAACGACCAGGCAAAAGAAGCTTTTCACAAGCTGAAGAAGATGTTGACCATGCCGCCTGTCCTGGCGGCACCGACTGAGAAAGAGCCCATGCTCCTTTACATTTCCGCAACTAGCCGGGTGGTCAGCACTGTCATCGTGGTTCAGCGCCCAAAAGAAGGTAGAGCTCAGCTGGTCCAGAGGCCTGTGTATTACCTGAGTGAAGTACTCTCAAACTCAAAGTAGAATTACCCCCACTGCCAGAAGATGTGCTATGGTGTGTACTTTGCTGCCAAGAAGCTCAAGCCCTACTTTCAAGAGCACCCCATCACGGTCGTTTGCACTGCCCCACTTGTCGAGATCATGGGCAGCTGGGATGCATCTGGCCAGGTGGCCAAGTGGGCCATTGCGCTGGCTCCTTACACCATCTTCTACCGGCCCCGCACCGCCATCAAGTCCCAAGTGCTGTCCGACTTCCTCGTCGATTGGGCCGAGACCCAGTACCTGCCACCAGCACCCGACTCCACCCATTCGCGGATGCACTTTGATGGATCCAAGATGCGCACCGATTTGGGAGCCAGCATCGTCCTCACCTCTCCCAAGGGACACAAGCTCAGATACACATTGCAAATTCATTTTGCCACCTCCAACAACATGGCCGAGTACGAGGCGCTCATACATGGGCTTCGGCTGGCCAAAGAACTCGACATCCGCCAGATCCTGTGCTATGGCGACTTGGACTTGGTGATCCAACAGTCGTCTGGTGATTGGGATGACAAGGATGCAAACATGGCGAGCTACCATTTCCTTGTTCAGCAACTCATCGGATACTTTGAAGGGTGCAAGTTTCTGCACGTGCCACGGGCCGACAACGAGCAAGCAGATGCCCTGGCACAAATCAGCTCCACCCGGCAAGCTATACCAACCGACGTCTCCCTTTAGCGCCTCCTTAAGCCGTCTGTCAAGCCGTCTCCAGAATCAGACTCCATCTTCGTGCCGCCTGACCCTGATGTAGTTGGATCTGACTCAGGGACTTTGGTAGGCGGCTCGGGGACTGCTACAGTCGCACCCAACCCGGGGACTTCAGAACCCGGATTGGGGATTGCAGCAGTCGGCCTAGGGACTTCAACGGCACAACAGGCGGTGGCCGACTCCAACCCGTCACCTCCCAACCCAACCGCCCTGGTCGCAGTAGCCATGTTGGCAATAGAAGAAGTCGAAGCTCCATCATGGGCCCAGCCCATTCTCAACTTTTTGGTAAATAGAGAGCTGCCGACCGACGAGATCTCAGCAAGACAAGTTCAACGCCAAGCCAGAGCATACACAGTAGTGAACAGAGAGCTCATTAGTCGCAGTGTGACTGGAGTTTTCCAGCGCTACGTCGAGCCAGAGAAGGGTATTGCAATCCTCAAGGACATCCACCAAGGCGACTGCGGTCACCATGCGGCCTCAAGATCACTCGTCGCCAAAGCTTTCCGCCATATTTTCTTCTGGACAACTGCTTTGGAAGACGCCAAAGAGTTGGTCAAACACTACAAAGGGTGCCAGGTTTTTAGCTCCAAGCAACACCTGCCGGCTTCCGCACTCAAGACCATCCCCCTCACCTGGCCCTTTGCCATCTGGGGGCTGGATATGGTGGGCCCATTCAAGATGGCGCGCGGCGGCATGACACACTTGCTTGTTGCCATAGACAAGTTCACCAAGTGGAGAAGCAAAGCCAATCAAGAAGTTGAATGGGCCGACTGCTGTGACATTCATCACAGACATCACCACCCGGTATGGCATACCACACAACATCATCACCGACAACGGCACGAATTTTGCCAAAGGAGCATTGGCACGTTTCTGCGCGACATAGGGCATCTGACTGGACTTAGCATCCATTGCCCATTCGCAGTCAAACGGCCAAGTCGAGCAAGCAAATGGCCTCATCCTGTCCAGCATCAAGCCCCGACTGGTTGAGCCACTGGAGCGTTCGGTCGGCTGCTGGCTCGAGGAGCTATCGGCCATCCTCTGGAGCTTGCGTACCACCCCGAACAAGTCAACCGGCTTAAATCCTTTCTTCCTTGTGTATGGTGTCGAGGCTGTCATCCCAACTGACATCGAGTTCGACTCACCTCGAGTCACCATGTACACGGAAGCGGAGGCAAAGGAAGCGCGAGAAGACGGTGTTGACCTGCTGGAAGAGGGTTGGCTGTTAGCACTCATCCGGTCCGCCATCTACCAGCATGGTTTGCGCCATTACCACAATTGGAATGTCAAGCCAAGATCCTTCCAAGACGGCGACCTTGTGCTCTGGCTGATCCAGCGAATAGCTGGCCAGCACAAGCTCTCGGCCCCTTGGGAAGGCCCCTTCGTCATCAACAAGGCATTGGGAAACGACTCCTACTACTTGATCGACACGCAGAAGCCCAAGGCACGCAAGAGAGATGATTCCGGCAAGGAGTCGGAACGCCCATGGAACACCAATCTCCTTCAAAGATTTTAGAGTTAGTGCAGTATGTACCATGCTATCTTTTGTATTAAGTACAAGACATCGGGTCCCCCGAAGAGCACTTGGGGACTACCCTCTTTTTATCTATATGATGAGTATCATGCCTATGAATGTGTTACTACATTTGTTCTTTTGTCCGGCACCGGGTTCGATAAGTCGGCCCGGGGACTGGTCGCCTTGAATTATGTTAAGCACCACCTGTAGTCAGACAAGTAGTGTGTCGGCACCTAAGCCCTCTCTTGCCGAAAGTCGCAGCTCGCAAAGTCAGTTGTTCGACTGGCCAGAGTTAAAGGCAGGAAAAGATGCCCACACGAAAAACAGCTAATGACCAATGGGCTTACATAACACAAGCCGGCTCCCCACCCTGCCAACCGACTGCTAAGCAGCCGGCTGGCCGGCTTCCCACTCAACTTGCCACAATCTAAGAAAGCTAAAGTACTTGCCCTCCCACATGGCCAAGTATTTTCCCAGCCACAGACTGCAGAGCAGCTGTTTGGCTGGGAAGGCGGCAACCAAGGGAGGGCGACAACGGAAACAACCGGAAAAAGATTTAAAGCAAGCACAGTCGGAAGTTGACACTAGCATAGCACATGCAAGATCATATTTACACAAAAGGCATTCGAAGGCCAGCCTTCAACATTAGTTTGAATACACCCCTAGTGGGTGGAACTGCGCAAATTTAACAAGTATTGTTCAAAAGACTGACGAGCAGGAAAACAAAAATAAAAGTGGCGACTCAGGCCAAGGGTGCAACTGGCGAGTTCGGCAGGTCGGTGGACATGGCGGCGCTGGCTGGAGGAGTTGCCCGCTGGCAAGTTTTGGCTTGATCATCGCCAGCAGCAGGCGGCGTGTTCGCACGTGCCTCGTTGCTGGAGGCACGGTCAGGCTGAGGCTGGCCGGCCGCTCCATCATCTGGCGCGGCGTCTTCACCGTCCTCTTCCTCCTCTTATTCACCCTCGTCGTAGGAGTCGATCTCCTCCGCCGAGTCTTCACCGTCCGTCGGGTTCAGCCCAAACCAGTCCACTGGCAACGCAGCACCGTTGTCCTTCAGCTCGGGGATGAAGACGCTGGTGTCGGTGTACTCGACAATCACAGCAGCATGATGAAGGATAGCCGGTCGCACCGCTGCCAGCTCCTCGTGGGCCTCCTGCCGAAACGTGGCCAGCTAGGACAGGTCCAGCCTGGGGTACCACGCTCGGACAAACTCCAACACTCGCCTGGCGCCTACTCGGGCTGTAGACGCCTTCCATGCCTCGAGGCGGCCGACTGCCACCTCCAGCTAGTCGGCACTCTGACTAGGGGTGCGAGGAATCGCCTCGTCAGGCCAAAGGGCGGAAAACACCTGAGCTCCAACGTGCTGAAGGTGGCGGAGCATTCGGTGGGCTGGCGGGAGACGAGCCTGGATGGCCAAGAGCTGCTCCTCAAGCGTCCGGCGAGCATTTGGCGCAATCTCAACACCAGCCTGCCTCTGCGCGTTGCGGTGGGCCTCGATGACCTGGCTGGCGGCAACAGAGTAGCCGGGGAAGTACTCTGCGTGAAGAAGAAAAGAGAAAATGCAAAGTCAGAAGTCGGACCAAGTAACAGGTGGCAAACAAAGGGACGAAGAGGAAGGCAGCTTACCGTCAACCATGTCTTCGATTTGGTCGTAGCCGTTGTTCAGTGCCCGCCTCGACTCGGCCCAGTTTGTCGCCTCGGTCTCGTACTCGGCTTGGAGGGTGGCCTCGCTGTCCTTCACTGCCTTCAGAGCCGCCTTATGACTCTCCTCCTGGTCGGCCAGCTTCTTGGCCACGCGGTCGCACTCCCGAGCCGCGGCACTACACTAGGCCTCCTTGGCACGCAGCGCGGTGTGGGCCTCACCCAGTTGCTGCTGCAGGGTGGCGTTGGTCTCTGCAAAGACATCAAAGAAGAACAAATAGTAAGAAAGAAGCCGCCAGAATAGATCCGGCCCGACTGCTCAGCAGTCGGCCCGAATCTCGAGGACTACACCCAATGGGTGCGCTGACGTGCCCCCATGAGAGATAGAAGGTGGAACACATACTCCAGCTCTCAGACAAGTCGGCGGTCTTCTGAGTCAGCTCCCGGACATGGGAGTTGAAGGCGGCCGCACGGAGCTTATGATAGTACTACAAAAAGGACATACGAACAAATAAAGACAAGTCAGCACCCGAGTCTACTTAGAAGTTCCAGGCCGCCTGCTCAGGAGCCGACCCAGAACTCAGGGACTACATCCAGTGGGTGCGCTGACACGCCCCAGGGAAGAATACAAGAGCAAATAGCAAAAAGTAAGAGGCTTACCCAGATGGCCGTCCACGTTGCCAGGAACTCCTGGTTGTCGTTCTTCAAGGTGGCGGCCTGAGCCTGAAGCCGAGTCCGGACGTCCTGCGCCGCCTCATTCGGCACGGCCGTCCCACCTCCCGGCGTCCAGTTCGGCAAGCTAACGCTCGCCGTCTCTAGCTCTTGGGTCGACGAGCTTGAACCCCTGGCCTTCTGTGGGTACAGCGCCGAGGCCGCCTTCCCCGCGCACTGGCATGCTGCAGATCGGACCACGAGGTCTGCCCTCGCAGCCGGCTCGCCTCCAGCCGGTGGCACGGGTGGCGCACTTGGCTGGCCGGCTTGGTCCGCCGCAGCCGGTGCCGGCAGAGTCACCTCCTTCTCCGGGGTGACGGCGTCGCCCTCCTCCCTCTCCATAACCGGCTGGTAGCTGCCGGCTCCGTCTGGTAGCACCACCAGGACCTCAGGTGCCACGGCGCGGAAGGGAATGACAAACTGTGGGGGCTGGTTGCGTAAGGCCTCCTCTGCCTACGCCGTAGCTGTGGCATCCGCCTGGGCCTTGGCTGCAGCGTCGGCTTGCACCCTCGCGGCCTCGTCCGCAGCCTCCTGTGTTGCCTTGGTGGCTGCCGCCCTCTGCTGCTCCGCCTCCCGCTCCTCACGCGCCTCCCGCGCATTCCTCTTTGTCGCCGCCTGAAGCTCGGCGCGAGGGTCCACACGGTGGGCGCTGGTGGAGCCTCCCACCGCCCGAACCACAGAGGCGGCGACCGATCACTCAAGAGAGAGCGAAGCTCTATTTTTGAGCAAGATGAAGAAAAATCAAAAGAACCTTGGCAAGAAGGAAGAAAGAATGCACAGGGAATCGGCACTTACGCGGAAACCATCTGTACCTCCTTCACCACCTTGCGGAAGAGGGTTGCCTTCACGGCCGCCTCGTCCCGCTTGGTCGCCACGGCCGAGCTCTTGGGTTTCTTCGGCCGGCTGCCGAAAATGGACGGCACGGCCCGGCGATTCTGTGCGCCTCTTCGGGCAGCCGACGCGGCAGACGAGCTCGTGCCCTGCTGATCAGACAATGGCTGGCGGCGCGGGGCAACCTCTCCCTCGTCGTCGTCTGGCCAGTCCTCTAGGCCGGACCCGAGTCTCCTGCATCGCCACCTCCTCCTATGGCGTCGTCGTCCAAGGCGGCCGCCCGCAAGTTGGGGTCATCCACATCACTCTCCTCCCGGTCAGGGGGGAACTAACGCTCCAGCCCCGTGGCGCCGGCTGCCGGCTGGAGGAGGATGCTCTGGTTTATAGCCGATTGGTCAAGCCGGCCAAGGAGAACTCGGCAACTAAAGAAAAAAGAAGAAAAGAAGACTTACCATAGGCAGCGGTTTAGCGTGCGAGTACGACTCCTTGTCGAACCGCCACTCTTCCTCCGAGAGCTTGCAATTCGAGAAATAGTTCACCAAGTTAGCCACCTTCGCTTGAGGCATATCCTTGGTGCACAGCCGGCTTGGGTCTCGATGCCCGCTCATCCGACATATCATGTGAGGGCCGCCCTGGAGCGGGAGCACCCGGTGCGCCATGACGGCGGTCAGTAGGTCGGGCCCGGTAAGGCCCTACGACCTCACCATCATCCTGAGCCGCGAGACGGCGACGACTTCGGAGGCCAACAACGACCTGGCCCGATATGACCAGTTAGACCGCTTCCCAGTCGGCGGGCCGGTTACGTAAGCCGACAGATTGACCCAGTCGCCCTCCGGGAAGACGCTCTTCATATAGAAGTACGACTACTGCCACATCTTCACCGACTGTATCAGCATGATGGGGGGAAACGGATTCTCAGCAGCCGGCCTCCGCACCGCGACGAAGGCACCACACTGCACCGCCACAGTCTTGACGACGGTGCCGAGCTTTGAGTAGAAGAACTTGTCCCAAAGCTCGACGGTGGGGAGGACGCCGAGGTAGCCCTCGCACAGGCTGACGAAGGAGGACAGCAGCACCGCCGTGTTCGGAGTGAGGTGGTGCGGCTAAAGGCCGTAGAAATCAAGGAAAGCTCGGAAGAAGCCGCTTGCCGGCAGGCCGAGGCCGCGCAGGTAATGCGACCTGAAGATGACGTGCTCGCCCTCCTCCGGTGCCGGTGAGATCTCCCGCTCCGGCGCGAGGCGGACCATCACGTATTCCTCGCCGGACAGCCGCTGCATCCGGCGGAGGAAGTCAATGTGGTCTTCATGGACGTTGGAGCCGTCCCAGGCTCCGGCGCGCGCCATGAAGACGAGAAGCTTGACAAAGAAGGCATAGTGGTGATGCGTGCGCAAGTCCGCGGCGGTGAACCACGGCGCAGCAAGATGGCCAGAGGTGCGGTGCGGCGGCGGACAGTAGCTGCAACGGAGAAGAAGAAGAAGAGGAGGAGGATGGCGGAGGAGGAGGAGGCGAGTGTCCGTGCGTCTGCTGCTTCCCCTCCTCCCCCTATTTATAGCCGCAGAGCGATGAAGCCGAGGGGGCGGAAAGTGGGGGACGTGGGATTAACTGCGCCCACTCCCCCCATGACCCCACAATTATCGCGCCTTAACGACGTGTAATAACTGCCACTGGAATGCCAACCATCCTCCTCGGCCATAGAGGATCCATGCGCGGGCCGAGGCGTGGTAGTGGCGGGCCCCAGCCTGCAGCGATGTTATGTCGCGCGCGTGGGTTGGCAGGCTAGTCCAGCTGGTAGGTGCCGCATGGCGCGCGGACAGCGGGCGGCCGACCCGACGCCCGGGCTTGCGCCATCTGGTTCCCGCCTTCAGACTCCAAAACCTTCTAGACGGCGTGGCTAGTTGTGGCCGACTCCTAGCTGTTGGCTCTTCAGAATAGAAAGCTGCTTGGGCTTCTCGTTCCCCTTTCAGTCGTGAAGCCCAACAAGCTTCGGGGACTACTGTCGGAGTAAATGACAACGTATAGCCCAACTGGCTCCCGCTGGCTCTTCAAAAAACTTCGGGCCGACTGGGCCCTCAAACATCCAAGACGCAGGGCTGCCTTGTCCCGGCCGGTTGTCCCATCGGTCGACTGCTGGAAGGCGGCACGACTCTATGAGCCTTCTCGAAGTGGGCCGACTCCTAGCATACGGAACTTATACCCTCAAAGTTTGCACCCACATAACGACGATGGGACGGGGTGTGGCTACAGTGAAGCCTGCCACCCCCGAATACCGGAGCGAGCGTGGCCGCAGTGCACCGTACGGGGCGGCCACTCCTCGTCCGATGCGGTGTTGTTGCCACGCTGACAATGATGTCGCCCATGATAGGCTACCAGTAGGGCCAGCAGGCGGCGGGCCCCACCTGCCAGAGAGATACCAAAGGGCGGAAGGACTTGACCAGTCGGCTTGGGGGGAGGCCGGCTCCCAGCAGCCGGCCTGCCCCTGCCCTGGAATTTTGTGCACCATTAACCAGATGAGACAGGGTAAGACTACAGTGAATGCCCACCAGGCGGCGGTACTATAGCCATGCTTACCCCGACAAAGCCATCGTCACCAAGAGCGAGGCTACAGTAACTAGCAGCCGACAAGACCCCTGGGCGGTGGGCCAGGCCCGTCGGCCATGAGGCCGGCAGCCGGCGGGGCCCACCAGTCGGCGGGCCCCAGAGGCCGATGGAGGAGCTAGCGACCACAGACACTGACGATCTGGACCCACGTCCAGCTGGATTACCATTGTACCCCTGGGGCGTATGCCTATATAAACCCCCTGGGCACCCATGCAAAGGGTTGATCTCTTAGAATTTTACACACCACATAGAGAGAAAAGGGGAGTTAGCCTTGCCCTTCTTCTTCATCTAACAAAACAGCTCAAGGAGCATCTTGTAGCTACTTGTTTATCTAGTGATCATGCGGAGACCCCGCAGAGCAGGACTAGGGGTGTTATCTCCTAGGAGAGCCCCGAACCTGGGTAAGATTCGCCGGCGCGCATGTCTTCGCCTCATCCCGTTTCCAGGCACCGGCGATGTCTTACTGGATCCCACAATGATTAGCCACTAGTTGTGATATGTCGCACCTACCACCTGACACACTCCTTATTCCATAGTCCATCGAATCTTTACCCAAAACTTGAAAACTTCAAAACACAAAACTCAACAGAAAACTCGTAAGCTCTGTTAGTATAAGAAAATAAATCACCACTTAGGTAATGTTGTGAACTCATTCTAAATTCATATTGGTGTAATATCTACTATATTCCAACTTCTCTATGGTTAAAACCCTCCGATACTACTCATAGATTCATCAAAATAAGCAAACAACACATAGAAAACAGAATCTGTCAAAAACAGAACAGTCTGTAGTAATCTGTATCATTTGAATACTTCTGTAACTCCAAAAATTCTACCAAATTAGTAAAACCTGAGCAATGTGTGTACCAATTGATAGCAAAAATAATCAGATCAAAATCACGTTTCTGCGAATTATCAAAACTACTTTACTGGGCGCAAAAGTTTCTGATTTTTAGCAGGGTCAACACAACTATCACCGTAAGCTATCCTAAAGGTCTTACTTGGAATTTATTGAAACAAAACCTATAAAACATGATTACTACAGTAGCATAATCATGTGGACACACAAAAACAGTAAGGATAAGTATTGGGTTGTCTCTCAGCAAGCGTTTTTCTTTAATGCCTTTCTAGCTATGCATGATGATGACAATGATGCTCACATAAAAGATAAGAATTGAAACATAATGGTAGCAACATGAAGCATATGACTAGCACATTTAAGTCTAACCCACTACCTATGCATAGGTATTTTGTGAGCAAACAACTTATGGGAACAATAATCAACTAGCATAGGAAGGCAAAACAAGCATAACTTCAAGATTTTAAGCACATAGAGAGGAAAATTGATATTATTGCAATATGTAGAATCATATGATCCTCTCTCATAATAATTTTTAGTAGCATCATGAATGAATTCAAAAATATAACCAACACATAAAGTATTCTTTTCAAGATATACTTGCATAGAAATTTTACTATTCTCCATATAAGCAAGTTTATTCTTTATGGCATACGTACCATCACAATAATCATCATAAATAGGAGGCATGCTTTCATCATAATAAATTTGCTCATCTAAATTTGGGGGACAAAAAATATCATCTTCATCAACCATAGCTTCCCCAAGCTTTGGCTTTGCATATCATTAGCATCGTGGATATTCAAGGAATTCATACTAACAACATTGCAATCATGCTCATCATACAAAGATCTAGTACCAAACATTTTAATGCATTCTTCTTCTAGCAATTGAGCACAATTTTCCTTTCCATCGTTCTCACGAAAGATATTAAAAAGATGAAGCGTATAAGACAAACTCAATTCCATTTGTTTGTAGTTTTCTTTTATATACTAAACTAGTGATAAAACAAGAAACTAAAAGATTCGATTGCAAGATATAAAGATATACCTCCAAGCACTCACCTCCCCGGCAACGGCGCCAGAAAAGAGCTTGATTTCTACTATGCAACCTTCTTCTTGTAGACGTTATTGGGCTTCCAAGTGCAGAAGTTTGTAGGACAGTAGCAAATTTCCCTCAAGTGGATGACCTAAGGTTTATCAATCCGTGGGAGGCGTAGGATGAAGATGGTCTCTCTCAAACAACCCTGCAACCAAATAACAAAGAGTCTCTTGTGTCCCCAACACACCCAATACAATGGCAAATTGTATAGGTGCACTAGTTCGGCGAAGAGATGGTGATACAAGTGCAATATGGATGGTAGACAAGGTTTTTGTAATCTGAAAATATAAAAACAGCAAGGTTACTAATGATAAAAGTGAGCACAAACGGTATTGCAATGCTTCGAAACAAGGCCTAAGGTTCATACTTTCACTAGTGCAAATTGTCTTAACAATAATAACATAATTGGATCATATAAATATCCCTCAATATGCAACAAAGAGTCACTCCAAAGTCACTAATAGCAGAGAACAAATGAAGAGATTATGGTAGGGTATGAAACCACCTCAAAGTTATCCTTTCTGATCGATCTATCATAGAGTTCGTATTAGAATAACACCTTAAGAAACAAATCAACCAAAACACTAATGTCACCTAGATACTCCAACGTCACCTCAAGTATCCGTGGGCATGATTATACGATATGCAACACACAATCTCAGATTCATCTATTCAACCAACACAAAGGACTTCAAAGAGTGCCCCAAAGTTTCTACCGGAGAGTCAAGACGAAAATGTGTGCCAACCCCTATGCATAAGTTCACAATGTTACGGAACCCGCAATTTGATCACCAAAACATACATCAAGTAGATCACGTGAATATACCATTGTCACCATAGATAAGCACATACAAGACATACATCGAGTGTTCTGAAATCCCTAAAGACTCAATCCGATAAGATAACTTCAAAGGGAAAACTCAATCCATTACAAGAGAGTAGAGGGGGGAGAAACATCATAAGATCCAACTATAATAGCAAAGCTCGCGATACATCAAGATCGTGCCAAATCAAGAACACGAGAGAGAGATCAAACACATAGCTACTGGTATATACCCTCAGCCCCGAGCGTGACCTACTCCCTCCTCGTCATGGATAGCGCTGGGATGATGAAGATGGCCACCGCTGAGGTATCCCCCCTCCGGCAGGGTGCCGGAACAGGCTCCCGAGAGGTTTTTGGTGGCTTCAGAGGCTTGCGGCGGCGGAACTCCCAATCTATGGTGTTCCTCGATGTTTTCGGGGTATATGGATATATGTAGGTGAAAGAAGTCGGTCTGGGGAGACACGAGGGGCCAATGAGGGTGGGGGCACGCCCAAGGGGGTGGTGCGCTCCCTGGACCCTCGTGGCCACCTCAAAGCTTCCCTAGCGTCTACTCCAAGTCTCTTGGATTGCTTCTGTTCCAAAAATAACTCTCCTGAAGGTTTCATTCCGTTTGGACTCCGTTTGATATTCCTTTTCTTCGACACTGAAATAGGCAAGAAAACAACAATTTGGGCTGGGCCTCTAGTTAATAGGTTAGTCCCAAAAATAATGTAAAAGTGCATAACAAAACCCATAAACATCCAAAACAGATAATATAATAGCATGGAACAATAAAAAATTATAGATACGTTGGAGACGTATCAAGCATCCCCAAGCTTAATTACTGCTCGTCCTCGAGTAGGTAAATGATAAAAACAGAATCTTTGATGTGGAATGCTACCTAGCATATTTCTCAATGTAATTTTCTTTATTGTGGCATGAATTTTCAGATCCAAATGATTCAAGATAAAGGTTTATATTAACATAAAAATAGTAATACTTCAAGCATACTAACAAATAATCATGTCTTCTCAAAATATCATGGCCAAAGAAATCTTATCCCTACAAAATCATATAGTTAGGCTATGCTTCATTTTTGTCACACAAAATACTCCCATCATGCCCAACCCCAGTTCCAGCCAAGCAATTGGTTCATACTTTTTAACGCGCTTCAGCTTTTTTAACTCTCACGCAATACATGAGCGTAAGCCATGGATATAGCACTATGGGTGGAATAGAATATGATGATGGATGTTGTGTGGAGAAGACAAAAAGGGAGAAAGTCCACATTGACGAGGCTAATCAATGGGCTATGGATATGTCCATCAATTGTTGTCAACATGAGGAGTAGGGATTGACATGCAACAGATGCACTAGAGCTATAAATGTATGAAAGCTCAACAAAAGAAACTTAGTGGGTGTGCATCCAACTTGCTTGCTCACGAAGACCTAGGGCATTTTGAGCAAGCCCATCATTGGAATATACAAACCAAGTTCTATAATGAAAAATTCCCACTAGTGTATGAAAGTGACAAAATAAGAGACTCTCTATCATAAAGATCATGGTGCTACTTTGAAGCACAAGTGTGGAAAAAGATAGTAACATTGTCCCCCTCTTTTTTGGGCCTTCCCTTTTTTTATTTGGCCTTTCTTCTCTTTTTTTATTTGGCCTTTCTCATTTTTGGCCTTTCTTTTCAAGGGACAATGCTCTAATAATGATGATCATCACACTTCTATTTACTTACAACTCATGGATTACAACTCGATACTAGAACAAAATATGGCTCTATATGAGTGCCTCCGGCGGTGTACCGGGATGGGAAATGAATCAGAGTGACATGTATGAAAAATTATGCATGGTGGCTTTGCCACAAATACGATGTCAACACATGATCATGCAAGGCAATATGACAATGATGAAACGTGTCATAATAAATTAAACGGTGGAAACTTGCATGGCAATATATCTCGGAATGGCTATGGAAGTGCCATAATAGGTAGGTATGGTGGCTGTTTTGAGGAAGATATAAGGAGGTTTATGTGTGATAGAGTGTATCGTATCACGGGGTTTGGATGCACCAACGAAGTTTGCACCAACTCGCAAGGTGAGAAAGGGCAATGCACGGTACCGTAGAGGCTAGCAATGATGAAAGGGTAGGAGTGTGTATAATCCATGGACTCACATTAGTCATAAAGAACTCATATACTTATTGCAAAATTTTATTAGCCCTCGAAGCAAAGTACTACTATGCATGCTCCTAGGGGAAGGGTTGGTAGGAGTTAACCATAGCGCGATCCCGACCTCCACTCATAAGGAAGGCAATCAAAAGAGCACCCCATGCTACAAATTTGTTACACAATTTTTACCATACGTGCATGCTACGGGACTTGCCAACTTTAACACAAGTATTTATCAATTTCTTAATTACCCAACTAGCATGTCTCTAACATTACCACCTTTATATCTCAAAACAATTATCAAGCATCAAATTGATCATAGTATTCAATGCACTTTCTATGATAGTTTTTATTGTACCCAACTTGGATGCCCATCATATTAGGACCAATTTTATAACCATAGCAAATACCATGCTGTTCTAAAAGACTCTCAAAATAATATAAGTGAAGCACTAGAGCAAAATTGTCTAGCTCAAAAGATATAAGTGAAGCACATAGAGTATTCTAATAAATTCCGATTCATGTGTGTCTCCCCCAAAAGGTGTGTACAGCAAGGATGATTGTGGTAAACTAAAAATCAAAGACTCAAATCATACAAGACGCTCCAAGCAAAACACGTATCATGTGGTGAATAAAAATATAGCTCCAAGTAAAGTTACTGATAGACAGAGACGAAAGAGGGGATGCCTTCCGGGGCATCCCCAAGCTTAAGCTATTGGTTGTCCTTGAATATTACCTTGGGGTGCCTTGGGCATCCCCAAGCTTAGGCTCTTGCCACTCCTTATTCCATAGTCCATCGAATATTTACCCAAAACTTGAAAACTCCACAACACAAAACTCAACAGAGAACTCGTAAGCTCCGTTAGTATAAGAAAATAAATCACCACTTAGGTACTATTGTGAACTCATTATAAATTCCTATTGGTGTAATATCTATTGTATTCCAACTTCTCTATGGATCATACCCTCCTATACTACTCATAGATTCATCAAAAAGAGCAAACAACACATAGAAAACAGAATATGTCAAAAGCAGAACAGTCTATAGTAATCTGTATCATTCGAATACTTCTATGACTCCAAAAATTCTACCAAATTAGGAAAATCTGAGCAATTTGTTTGGCAATCGAGAGCGAAAAACATCAGATCAAAATCACGTTTCTGTGAATTATCAAAACTAATTTACTAGGTGCAAAAGTTTCTGATTTTCAGCAGGATCAACACAACTATCACCGTAGTATCCATGGGGGTTGGCCCTCCCATGTCTTCGGCAGCTGAGGTATTACCCTCTGGAGCCGTCCTGATGGACTCCTGCACCTTTCCATGGCCTGGAAAGGCTATTCAGGACATGACTTCGGTGTCGTCCGGAGCGGTTGGCGGGGAGGCCCGCGGAGGCGTCTCGCTCTCCACCATCACTGGCTCCAGCGAATTCCCCGGAGACGATATTTGAGGGAGATCGCGACCTGGACAGAAACGCACAATACAATGTATTAAAAACTACCAATCATAAAGGCCGATATATGAGAAGGCATCCTCGGATACTTACAAGTTGGCCAGGGGCTTCGACCTGAGGCGTCGTTCGGGGATGACTTTGGCATCCGAATCCGAGTCATCCGGGAGGGATATCTTCTCCCTCTTGGATGCCTCCGCCTCTGGGTCTTCGGAGGCAGCTCTTTTCTTCCTCCTCCCCTTAGGGGAAGAATTTCTCTCTTCCTCCTCCTCCTTGTCATCTTCATCTCCCTCGTGGGAGTAGAAGGCTTCGAAATCCCTGGACATAGCATCCGGAGGACCTTTACGACGGAGGCTGCTTTTGGCCTCCTTGCCCTTCTTCTTGGCTTTCTTCTTCAACGCTTGGTACGGCCCAGAACCAGCATCCTCGTCAGTAGAGGATCAGCTGGGTTTTTGGGCAGTGGAGCCAGACACTTGATCCGCTCTGCCTTCTTCGTCCAACCCTGTTTAAAGTGTGAAAATCTCAATACAACCTTGTGATTTCCGAACTAAGTTATGTTCGGAAACTAAGAAACTTACTGGAGTAGCTGGGTGAGCACAATTGAGGCCGATGTCGTCGGTCGTCCCGGCCATGATTTCTGCTTCTGGGCCTTGAAAAGCAGCCTCCAGATATCTTCGTGCGTCATGCCAAAGAATTGCTGCAGGGTCCGCGACCCTTCTGGATTGAACTCCCACATGTGGAGAGGCGGCGCTGGCAGGGAAGGGTCCGGCGGAATAGCATCACCTGAACCATGTCGGTGAGGTCGGTGTTCCTTTCTATGATGTTTTTGATGCGCATTTGTAGCATCAACACCTCGTCTGCTAACCCCCAGTCCAGACCCTTGTTGATCCATGACGCTAGCCGCATTGGGTCTGGATCTAAACTCAGGAGTGGTCGCCCAGCTGGCGCCACGAGGTTTGGTCATGTAGAACCACTCCTACTGCCATATCTTCACAGTTTCCATGAAAGCCCCTTTGGGCCAGGTGACATTGGGAAGTTTGCTCACCATCGCGCTTCCGCAATCTGCGTGCTCCCCGTCCACCACCTTTGGCTTCACGTTGAAGGTCATGAGCCAGAAACCAAAGTGGGAGGGGGAGGCGGAGGAGTGCTTCGCACACGACGATAAACACCGAGATGTGGAGGAAGGAGTTTGGGGCTTGATCATGAAAATCTAGCCCGTAATAGAACATGAGGCCGCGGACAAAAGGGTGAAGTGGAAACACTAATCCGCAGAGGAAGTGGGGGATAAATACCACCCGTTCGCCAGGCTCCGGGGTGGGGATGACCTACTTCTTGGCAGGAATCCTGTATGCGATGTCCGTACTCAGGTACCCCGCATCCTGGAGCTCCCTTGATGCCCCTCTCCCTCACGGAGGAGGCCACCCACTTGCCCTTAAAGTCGGATCCGGACATGACTGGAGAGGTTGGTGGCACTGGAAGGTGTCGAGGCTCGGGCGCTAGAGCTCAAAGATAGGGAGGAAGAGGAAGGAAGAAGGTGTGGGATAGAAAAGACGAAACTTTACCCGTTTATATAAGCCGTGAATACCGAGAGCCCGCCCCCTAGCCTTAAAACCTTGTCTGTTCCCGATGTGGGTATGCGCCGCAGTCGGTTGGATTATCCAAATGCCATTGATATGCAATCCCATATTAAGTGGGCACGATCTCTGTTCTGATAGGACATGCCAATGAGGCATGGCCTCAAAACACAGAACACGGGGTGTGAAAACAGTTCGAAATGCCGAAAGGTCAAGTATGATGTTTTGTTGAAAAAGTTGTCAGCAGAAGACATTGTTCTCATTTTTTACATATCCTACCTTTGTGGCTAAGGGTTGTGTTTATTGCGAAAAGCCAGATACAATTCTTTAAAGAGAAAATCCAATGTGTATTCTTTAAGGAACCCGCCTTGCAATGCCGAAGACAATTTGAGCGCCGAATATATCATCAGTGAAGAGAGGTTCAGGGGCTACTGTGGGAGTCCTGGACTAGGGCGTCCTCGGGCGTTCGGTCAATTGATGTGGGCCGGACTGATGGGCCGTCAAGATACAAGACAAAAGATTATCTCTCGTCTCCAGTGGGGGCTCTCACATGCGTGGATGGCAAGTATAGGTGTCCGGATATTTCATTCCTTTCTGTAGAACTGACCTTGTACAACCCTAAGCCCCTCCGGTGTCTATATAAACCGGAGGGTTAGATTGGGGGCAGGATCACAACATTGCTAAGCTAGCTATCTAGGGTTAGACGAATCGATCTCGCGGTAGATCAACTCTTGTAACCCCTACCCGAGATCTGCCGGTTTTGACACCGACACCACTCCCGGTGATGGCCATAGTTTGAGGAGTTCATGTATTCACCGTGTGTTAATGCTTTGTTCCGGTTCTCTATTAAAAGGAGGCCTTAATATCCGTTAGTTTGCAATAGGACCCTGCTACCACGGAAGGGTAGGACAAAAGATGTCATGCAAGTTCTTTCCATAAGCATGTATGACTATTTACGGAATACATGCCTACATTATATTTATGAACTGGAGCTAGTGCCATATCGCCCTGGTTATGACTGTCACATGATGAATATCATCCAACAAATAACCGATCCAATGCCTACAAATTTATCTTATATTGTTCTTGCTAAGTTACTACTGCTATCGTCACTGTTGCACTTGCTACAAAATCACTACTATCACCATTACTGTTACTATTGCTACTACTACTATTATCAAAAATATCATACTACTTTGCTACTGATCACTTTGTTGCAGATAATTAATCTCTAGATGTGGTTGAATTGACAATTTAGCTGCTAATACTTACAAATATTCTTTGGTCCCCCTTGTGTCAAATCTATAAACTTGGGTTGAATACTCTACCCTCGAAAACTGTTGCGATCCCCTATACTTGTGGGTTATCAAGACCTTTTTCTGGTGTCGTTGCCGGGGAGCATAGCTCTATTTTGAGTCACTTGGGATTATTATCAATTATTCACTATGAAGAATCTGAAGGATCCTAATACTACTATTTCCCCCTCTAAGACGAGGGGAGGTAAGGAACTGCCATCTAGCTCTGCTTTAGATTCACCTTTTGTTATAAGTAAACTTGCAACACTACCACATCTTATCAATCCTGATATGTCGTAAGTTATTGATGATGCTACTTCTGCTAAGAATGATGCTTATGATGATGCTAGTACCTTTCTTGATTATAATGTGCCTCTAGGTGAATTTCTTGATGAACAAATTGCTAGAGTAAGACAACATGATATTGTTGAATCTGATGATGAGCTTGAAACTAAAAATCTTGAAAACCTGCTAGAACTAGCCTTCCTAGATATGAATTGCCTAAGGTACCAGAAGGTTATGTTATAAATGAGGAGACAACTAGAGATATTATTCCTTTGAAGGATAGAGATGATATAGAGACATTATTATGCAAGTTTAAAGAAAAATCTCTGAATGATAGAATGCAATGATCCTAAGTTTTCTACCTCACCTATCTTTATTGATGATAAGGATTATGAATTATCTGTCGACCCAGAGTTAATTACTGTGGTTGATTATGATCCTTTCCATGGTTATGAAACTGAAACTGTTGTGGCACACCTTACTAAGTTGAATGACATAGCCACCCTTTTTACTCATGATGAGAAAACTCGCTATTACTATATTCTCAAATTATTTCCGTTCTCATTAAGGGTGATGCCAAAGCTTGGTATAATACTCTTACTCCTGGCTGTGTGCGTAGTCCCCAGGATATGATTTACACTACTAGAATTAGCTTCTTTGCCATCCACCATGGCGGACGGCAAAGGCACGGATGCCAGACGGAAAAGTCCTTTGCCGTCAGCCAGCGGACGGCAAACTGTCCAGCTGAACACGTGCTAGCAAAGGCCTTCTTTGCCGTCCGCTTCGTAGAAACAGGCGACAAAGGATTGTGCCGTCAGCCATCCGAGGCCAGTAGACGGCAACAACGACGGACAACAGTGGTGTGAGGTGAGAGCCATTAGGGGGTTAACAGCGTTCTTTGCCATCCCTAGCTGATGGCAAAGAGGCAAAGCTCTTTGCCGTGCGCTGACGGATGTCGAAGAGCTTAGCTAGGGCATCACTGGGATGCTGCCACGTGGCTAGCTATGCCGTCGGCCAGCAGACGACATAGATGGCCCTGTTTGCCAGGCCTATTTGGTCACTTTCCCGTCCGCTTGTAGACAACAAAATGACCAAATAGGCAACCAATGTTGCTAGTTTGCACAGGTGACTGCCACGTGTCCTCTTTGCCGTCTGCTAGCGTATGGCAAAGAGGCTACACATCCCCTGTTTTTATTTAAATCCAATTCATTAGACATGGTTTCAAACACATATATACATGCATACATATCCAATAGCATGTCCAACAACATATTTGATCAAATCCAACAACATAGTTCAACAAAGTCCAACATATCCATATATACATAACCACAAACAAGTTTCCAATAACATATCCATATAGACATACATATCCAAACAAGTTTTCATAAATAACAAGGAAGCACCAGAAGAATATAGTACACTCCATGAATCCAAGCCTTCCTCATGTAAAGCAAATCTGCAAATTGGGACAGATGAAGGTTAGAAGAAGAAGTAGTAGTAGAAGAAGACTAGTTAGAAGAAGAAGAAGATTTCTTCTTCTCTTTCTTTTTTCTCCTCTACTCTTCTTAGAGCTAAGCTAGGTAAAAATGCTAACTATAGGTCATTTTAGAGCTAAGCTAGGTAAATAGGTCATTTTGGAGCTTAGTTATGTCATTTTCGAGGAAAATAAGCTAAGTCTATATCATTTAGGACGTAACAAAGATTATCATGCCATTTTTTACCTAAGTATGCTAAGTATGTCATAAATGAACTGAATAAGCTAAGTATAGCTCATTTTTTTATATAACTTAGGTAATTATGCCATTTAGAAGGAAAATAAGCGAAGTATTTATTTGTAAAGCAAAACATTAGAGAAAACATACCCTCATCACAACAAATATGATGAGGATCCCAACTAAGGTAACAATTGATCAAACGGCATAATGATACCAAGCCTCATTATCAATGGCATATTTTCTAATCTTCTTAAGCTTTAGGCGCATTGCATCCATCTTCAAGCGCATTACATTCATCTTCATCTTGTGATCATCGATGACATCGGCAACATACAACTCCAATGTCATCTTCTCTTCTTCAATTCTTTTAAACTTTTTCTTTCAAATGCTCATTTTCTTTTTAAACTAAATTTAACTTCTCGACAAGAGGATCTGTTTCAAATTCCGGTTCACATACCTCCTAGATTAAAATATCTCCATGTCAACTGGATGGCCATAATTGTCATAAATGCGAAATGCAACAAATAGTTATGAAAGAGAATTTACCACATCCGAATCATAAAGCGGGAAGGGCCGATGGGGACGGAAATCAAGACCATTGCACTATGTATAAGAAACAATCATACAAAGTAAGAAAATTATGCATAACAACTATATAAATCATACAAAGTACAACATAAAAATTTGAATACCTAAGAATCACTATCGGTAATGATGTGCTCATCATCATCATTAATAAATGCATCATCATCATCACTATCGGTAACGACATGCTCATCATCATCATTAATAAATGCATCATCATGTGGAAGGCCACCTTTACGTAATCGTTCAAGCATTGACAGGTCATCTGCTGCAGTAACTTCTTGTGAGTCCACGTGTGTTCCTTATTATACCCCTTGAAATACGCTAGACACTCTGGATTTGGCTCGAGAGCGTTTATGTTATCTAGAGTCTGTTGGCCTGTCAACGCAGGTGGTGCAGAGTGTTTGAAAACTCTACCTTTCATGAAGTTCTTCTTGTGTTTCCAGAACTTATGGCGAGGATCTAGAAACTGTCTATGCAAGTTGAAGCAACTATACTTGCGCCCCGCCGTCAGCCAACAAAACTCAAGAGCTCCCTTGCATGTGGTGCACAGGAACCTTCCATGCACACACCAGCCAATGAATAGCGCATACACCGGCACGTCATGCGTCGAGTACATGTACCAGTCATGCATTATGAAGTTCTCTTTGCTAAAGGCGTCGTATGTCTTGAACCCATTATCCCAAGCTTCTTGCAATTCATCCTTAAGCGGCTGCATGTACACATTCATATTCTTCCCCAGATAGTTGGGCCCTGGAATTATCAACGTCAAGAAAATGTTCTTTCTTTGCATAATCTGCCGGGGGGGGGGGAGATTGAGTGCAATGACAAACACGGGCCATCAGATGTATGGGGCTGCCTTCTGACCAAACACATTGAACCCATCTGCGCTGATGGCGACTCGAGGAAGCCTTGGATCTGCCGTTTTTTTCCTTATGTAATGCATCGAAGCGCTTCCATGTTTCACCATCCGATGTGTGCACCATCATCACATTCCTATATGCATCTAGTTTGGTTCTTTTGCCTGTTTTGTGCCATGTCATCTGTCTGGCCGTCTCTTCGACCATGAAAAGACATTGAAGTCTTGGTATGATTGGCATATACCGAAGAACATTAATGGGTATTTTGGTATGCGTCTTCTCACCCATACCGTTGTCTACCACAACATACCTGGAAGAATTGCAAATGGGACAATAGTTCAAATCCTCATACTGAAGCCTAAATAAGACACATCCTTTCTCACAGGCATGTATCTTCTCATATGGCATCTTATGAGCACGGAGGATTTTGTCTGACTAGTACAGGTTTGGAGGTAGCACATGGCCTTTGGGTAGAAATCGTCCGAAAACTGTCATCATCACGTCGTAGCATTCTCTGCCCAAGTTGAATTGAGCCTTCAAAGCCATTATTTGTGAGATGGCATCCAACTGACAAAGCTCAGTGTGCTCGTGGAGAGGACATTTTGAGGACTCCAACATTTCAGTGAAGGCCTTTGCAGATTCCTCCATCTCCTCGTTCGAGTCCCAAGTATCGTCAAAGTCTTGCACCATATCTGCGGTCCCGGTACCATGCTCGTCGGTGCGACGACGAACCACCTCGGCTGTGGCACGTTGGGCAGACTCACCATGTAATGTCCAGATCGTGAACCAGGCGTAAAACCAAACTTCTGCAGGTGCTTACTCATTTGAAGCTCATCCCTCTGATTATAGTTTTTGCACCGGACACAGGGGCACCAGCTAAATTTCTGGCCATTTTCAAATGCGCCTCTAACAAACCCCTTAGTTTTTGTTAAGCATTCCTCGGTCCAAACACACTGACTAGTGTAACCGGTGTACATCCACACACGATCACTCATATTGACTTCCTACTGGACACACAATAAATATATACATAATTAGGAAAACCATATCCATTAGTTAATGGAGTTTGTTAGTTTATTACATCCATGCAACCTACACGCTAATAGGTAAGGATAGGTCCTAATCCCACCCGAGTATGTGTAGATTGGGTTCGTTTTCCCATGTTCTGCTCCGGATCCGATGCAAAATTTCGGCAGCACCTTCCTGTTGTTCTCCTGATACACGTCTCGGCAATAAGCAGAGAGGATGTGTACCCGGAGAACAACAGGGAGGCACTGACGAAATTCTGCATCGGATTCGGAGCTGAGCATATGGGAAAACGAACCCAATCTACACATACTCGGGCTGTCCATGGATAACGTTGGACAATTCGAAAGAATCACCATTATAAATATGCAAATGCATGCATATTTATAGATATAACCCTTTCAAACGGGAGACACATAGTGGTTTTGCATACTGATGATTGACACCTATAGCTAGCAAGTTTCATTGGCACGAAGACAGGAACAGAGCAAATGAAGGGGGGAGGAGGAGGTGTCATTTCTGCTCACCAATGAACGTAGGGCCGGAGCTCATCGAACACTAGACCCTCGCAATGACGAAATAATTGCATATTTAAATCGAAAGATGAGTAACATAACAAGTATTCAACACCGACAGCCACATGTACCTCGCACTAACGATACTTTCTATTTACGATACCATCGACACATAGGAATCCTCTAACCCGCTCGTCCCCGGGTAAACTAAATAGCAACTACCATCGGTGCAAGGTACATGAGGTGGTCGGCGTTGAACACTAGATCCACATCCCACAAGTGAACCCGGCGCCCGGCGTCCCGCAACAATAGTTCTGGTGGCCGATGACGGTCGAACACCTTGGCGAATTTGTTTGGCAGCCTCTTCGATGAGGACTAAAGCCAAGTTTTGAAATTTTCAAACAACCAAACCGACTTGAGTTAGTTTGGGTGTTTCAAGTTTCAACACTTAGCTTTCAATCATCATCTCTGATGCTGCCAAACAAATTTGCAATGGTGTTCGACCGCCATCGACACCGAGAATAGTCGACGCACGGTCGACGGGTCAGCACACGGACCGGGGGTTCTCGGTATGGGCGTCGGGACCGGCGGGACCCACTGGCTCCACCATCTATCCCCTTGGCAACCCTCTTCCTTTTTGCCTTTTTCCTCTTCTTCTACTTATTTTTTTCAATTATTTTCTTCTTCTAACTATCTAAACCTAAATCTGGCAGTAACCTAATCCTACCACTAAAACCTAAACCTAAACACAAAAATAGTAAAAAAATCACCTCGGGCGGCGGGGCCGGGGCACCGCCGGGGCGGCTAGGCGGTGGTGGAGGAGGAGGCGGGCGTCGGGGGCGGGGCGCCGCTGGCGGCAAGCCAGGGCGG